>NC_140174.1:85461717-85612620 GCF_963971535.1 Notolepis coatsorum | reverse complement strand
AAGTGCTGCTTTCATCTCTCCATGTTCAAGAGCTTCATGAATGAGGCTTATTAAACCAATCAGGCACTCTCAGCCTCCCTGCCTCAGCACTGCTCTTCAGCTCCTCCTCCTCCTCCTCCTCCTCCTCCTCCTCCTCCTCCTCCTCCTCCTCCTCCTCCTCCTCCTCCTCCTCCTCCTCATCCTCCTCCCTGCTCATACCTGGCCTCTCCTAGAGAACCTCCTCCTCTGCACTCTACCGCTATATTGAGACAGATCATATTAAATGTGAGTTTGACCACAGGACTTCAACAATAATCAAGCAAAACTAGTGTGAAAAGATGCAAGTACATTTAATCTTAACAGTAGTGAAGAATAATACAAATTGACAAGTAATGTGGCCGTGTTTTGTGTAACAAAAAAAGTCATAATACACTAAATGTACAAAATGTATTTACTTTTCGCTGGTTAGTAGTCGGTTGGAAGTTAACTTAGGTTAAATTCTGCAATATACCATGAGAAGAACGAGCAAAAAGCAAGATGGCGATGACATCAGAGAGTTATCTTGCTTGCATTCCCTGGCTTACACTTGGCAGACTACAGAGACGGCTGTATCAGGATACAATAATAGAGGCCTTTCAAGGAATGTGTGTGTAGTTCTCTTTCTTCCAACATGGCTGCCTGTAATCAGAGTAGGTAAAACCCTGTGAAAGCACAATATTACTGTTCCACTGACTTGTTTAAAAGATCCAGTAATAAGACACTAAATCATAAGACTTTTGGTGATATATTTCTCATAATGTGAACATATAGCAGCCATTGTTTCTTCCAACATGGAGGACAAACGGTCATTCTAAACATTCTGTACAAGGCCTCTATAGTTCAAAAACTGGGCAAGGATGGTGATTGGCTACCACTCGCAAACATAAATGTGACCTGACCACATCACCCTCTTTCCTCTCCTCCACTTCTCCATTGCAATTCCTCTCTTCTTCCTTCTCCCTCTTTCCAATACACTTATTCCCTCCTCCCTCTCCCTCATCTTCATCTCCTCCTTCTCCTCTCCCTCCCAGTATCCCTCCATCTCTCCTTCGTGATCTCTCCGTTCCGCAGATTTATACCTAGTTTCTGATTGGCTGCTCTGCTCTGCTCCGCCTCTCACTAACCAACACAACTAACCTACCTGAATATACTCTGGCTTTGATTATATAGATATACTGTCTAGTCAAACATTTTGGAACATTGAGACAGAGTTAGGGTTAGACAGGCTTTGGCCTCCTACCGCTAGACCGGTAGAGCCCCATTAGCATGCCAGAGTATGCCTGTAGTGGGCCAGGGCGGTGGAGTCTGCATACCATTTGAAAGTCATCATATGGGGGCATCTGGGTAGTGTCGAGGTAAAAGCATTCACCTACCACCACAGAGACCCTGGTTCAATTCCCGGTAGCAGTACTTCCAGCTTTCGACGGTCCTATGGACACAACCCCTACTGGTCGGTTGGGGGGGTGCCTAAGTGCACACTTCAAAACCTAAACAGGTCAAACTCTTGAAAGAATGTATGTTACCCCACAATGACATGGTCCAAAAAAAATTGGGGCTTTAATTGGGAGTTGTAAAAATCGAACATTCTATTATATATCATTTACTTTTAGTTATGTTACAAAGGACAAAGTCAGAAAAATGCCTTCATTACACGTAGGCCTCATCACGCCTAATGATTAGTTATTGTAGCCCAGATAGACAGACCCACTCTGAAATAACAGAGGGCTCAAGTGCTGCAGCGTTGTGAACCTGGGGAGCGTGCTAGGCGGAGATACATGCCTATTCATAGTTGATTTCACTGACACTGACAACGCGTCGTTACTGTGTTTTTCCTCCAAACCACTAGAGAGAAGTTTGTCCTCTTAATGTTCAGACGTTTACTGTTTCCATTTCTCCTGTTTCCATCTCCTTCTGCTCTGGTCATGTGTGTGTTTTCAACAGCCTTGGTTCCCAAGTCACGCTTTCACTGGGAGCTCTGGTGGTTAGCGACCCCCGAACACCATAGGTTAGAGCAGGGGTTCTCAAACTTTTTTATACCACTACCCCATTTTATTTAGGATTTTTTTGGCAACCCAACACTTAATGTATCGCATAGTTTCAACGTGGAATTAAGGAATATCAAAATAAAAGCACACGTTGTTGAACTTGATATTGGATATTTATTAGAACATTTTATTACAGAACTATATTATCAATACACATTTATAAAACGAGGCATATTTAGCCAAAATATGTTGCCAGAAGAAAAAAGTGATTTATTTATTTATAAACGTTTTACTTGCCAATGCGTGACCCCACTGTCACCTACCCACGACTCCACTTTGGGTCGCAACCCGTAGTTTGAGAAGCGCTGGGTTAGAGTAACCAGAACACAACAGGTTAGAGTAACCAGAACAGGTTAGAGTAACCAGAACACCACAGGTTAGAGTAACCAGAACAGGTTAGAGTAACCAGAACACCACAGGTTTATTCCCTGCGAATCGGCCGCAGGGTTCGGGGGTCGGGCTGGAGCTGGGGTCTGTGTGTGACCTTTGAACCATCGCTAGGAGCCATTGTTTTGATGTGTATAGTCAGGTGTCACCTCTCATCTCACCCCCAACCTTTCTTCCTCTCCATCCCTCCCTTTTCTCTCTATCTCCCTCCATCCACCCCTCCCTCCCTCTTCTCCCTATACCTCCCTCCATCCATCCCCCTCTCCCTTCTCCTCCATCTGGTTCTCTCTCATGTTCTCAACCAACCCTCCCCCTCCAGGCTATGACAGTATAGACCTGGAGCTTCAGACCCCTACAGAGCTGAGCTACGAGCCTCCCACCCCGCTGCGTTCAGATGACTTCTTTAGCGAGGAGGGTGACGCTTGCCACCCGCTCGCCCGTCCCAGTGACCTCTCCCTCACCCAGACCACTAGCGCCACCACGTCCAGCGACAACCCTGTGACGGCGGAGGCCCCGGGGCCCAGAGTGGTGGTGGAGGAGGACGCCTCTGTCGGCGTGCGTGAGGAAGACGTGCCGCTGAGCCGCGAGCCTGTGGCCTCGTACGACACACCGGGGAACAAGAGGAGAGGAGGAGGAGGAGGAGGAGGAGAGGCAGGAAAGAGGGGAGATGACGGTTTAGAGAGTGAGATGGAGGCAGGGGAGGGAGGTGTAGAAGGAGAGGGAGAGAACCAGCTTATCACCCCCGTCACTGGGACAGAGAAAAGAGTGAAAGAGGAGGAGGAGGAGGAGGAGGAGGAGGAGGAGGAGATGACCCAGGAGAGGTTGCAGAGTTTACTGGAGGCCATCAGGCAAGAGGGAGGAGGCTGGGAGGACGAGGAGGAGATGACGGAGGAGAGGTTGGGAGCCATTCTGAGCCAGATACAGCAGGCAGACAGAGAAGCTTGTTGTGTTGCAGGGTGGCCCAGTGAGACGGCCAGCGGAGAGATGGACACACCCACAATGCCCTATAGCCCCGCCCCCGAGGGACCGGCTCCACCTGAGGACTGGTATGACTAATATCTATCTATCTATCTATCTATCTATCTATCTATCTATCTATCTATCTATCTATCTATCTATCTATCTATCTATCTATCTATCTATCTATCTATCTATCTATCTATCTATCTATCTATCTATCTATCTATCTATCTATCTATCTATCTATCTATTGTAAAACGTTTCTCCATTGACTTCCATAGTAAAACTGGACACACACACATATATATATATATCAGTGATATGTGTCTCTGTCCGTCCTGACAGCCTTGCTGAGAAGGTGGAATCCTCCCACAGACACAGTATGAATGCAGCAGCGGAGGACGACAGGAAAGAAGGGAAGAGGGCAGACGAGAGGAAGAAGGGATCTCCAGAGGACAACAGCACAGCAGGAGCCAGCGGAAGACAGGAGGAGGAGGAGGAGAAGAGAGGAGATGCGGACCAGGTGAGGATCAGTATAAAGATCTGGGCCCTCATTTATCAATGGTGCGTATGCACAGATATGTGCGTAACCCGTGCGTACGATCATTTCTAAGCAAAGTGTGGGATTTATCAATTTGAACGTGTGCTTGACTTTGTGCGTATATATATACGCACAGCTCTGACCATGCGTACCTGGCGCTTAGCGGTAGAATATGAAGACTGCGGCATTATGCTTTCATTAGTTTCATGCATTAGTTTCAACAATGACGTGTTCTGTATGACCCGTAATTCACTATAGTTCATTGTAAAATAGCGACATTAGTGTAATTATTGTCAAACCCTAAATAGCATTTGGAATAGGTATTTCCGAATGAATTCAGCCTCGTTCATAGCGTTATTATAGGAATACTTCTCGCGGTGTGCGCTCAGATGTTTTCAGAGATATAGGGCAGTCTATTTGCAGAGAGAGAACATAATAATATTAAAGCCCAACTTGCAGGTTAAACCCTACTCTGCAATTATGGGTAGTTTACATCATTGGTATCTAATTTAATTATTTATTTTTTTCCATTTGACGCCGGAAATTTCACTCAGAAATGGTTAAAAAGGTCCACGCACGAATAACATGCACGAGCAAATCTAAAAGCTTATCAGACGCTAGCACGGCCGTGACGTCACTTCAGGAAACGTATGCCTTATGCCCGTCCGGGTCATAGTACTACTGGATATATGGCGCTGGCTAACGTTAGCATTATGTCTACTGTCGTGAACCATTTTAGATCGGGGCATGTAGAGGAGTTTGGGGAACGAGTAAAATCATGTGCAGGTCCTCTTCTCAGACCTGTGTGGCAAAGCACTGCACACGCATCATGCAAGCTACACGTCGCTGCATGTTGATCAATGGTGGCCCACTCGGTGCATCACAGTGGGCTACTATTGTGCTAACAACGTGCCGCGGCGTCCGGCTTGTTGGCCGGCATGAGTGCCCGATTTGGGGTGGTTCTCTTCTCTTTGTGTGCCCCCGTCCTCGCGGGTGTCCTGCCGGGGAGCTTGTGGACGCGACAACAGCGGCGGCCGTAGGGTGTTTGAGCCTGTAGCGTTAGTTAGCTCATAGCTATCGTGTACCACTAGCGTTACGGGCTCGAGCACCCTACGGCTGCCGCCGTTGTCGCGTCCATGGGCTCCCCGGCAGGGTACCCGTGGGGACGGGGGTGTACAGAGAGGAGAGAACCATTTTGGGTCGGGCGTTCATGCCGGCCAGCGAGCCGGACGTCGGGATATGTTGTTAGCACAATAGCTACCAAGCTAAGCTATGTTAGCTTCTAACGGTGTATACACAATATGTACAACGACACAATGATTTACATTATTACAAATATGGTAACGTGGTTGTGGCTTTTACAAATAGTGGTTAGCTTTAGAGATGGATGGCTATGATCACGGAGCAATAGTGTTGTTAGGTGAAACAGATACATTTTCATTCGGCTAGTAGTAGCAAGGCTCTCTGCCTGCAGTGCCTGCCACTAGCTGTGTGTGACTCTCAGAGCCCCCTGGCGCCCTGCACCTGTTGTGACGACATCATTTCGATTACACGCGCACGTTATGAACCATTGATTAAAATATCCACGTGCGTGGTGATTGTGTTGGGCAGACAAAATGTTTGATAAAAACGCTAAAACTGGGTCAATTTCAATAATTCTTTTTCCTTCTTCATGAAAGTCACCGTTGGCCTAGTCCACATTGTTTATTGAACAAAAATACAACATGCAAGTTGGCCTTTAAGTATAGTCCGCTACCCGAGACACATTCTCCTTGATTTGTACCGCAATTTGAGACCCAAATTGGAGCGTGGAGCAAAACGCAGTGTTGGATGTCGATGTCGTAATTTCCCCAACCCCCCCCCCCCCCCCCCCCCCCAACTACATACAATATCCATATATCAATAACAGGAGGCCAAGAGAGGATTTTACGCCAGGTTATCCAACATCATCGGAGCAATAGACTGTACCCATGTAGCTTTCAAAGCTCCATCAATAAACAAATCCAGTAATGTGAACGGGATTCCACTCGGTCAATGTACAGATAATCTGCGATGCGCATTTTGGCTGATAATGTCGTTGCCGGTGGCTGGGAGGAACACGACTCATTCAGGCCTAATTGTATTTAATTCAATTGTAATGTTATTACTGGGGTATCTAAAACATCACTTAAATGCAGATCAGGGTTATCCACTGAAGCCATAATGACTCTGACCAAAACCACGGGCTCACGAGCGCACAATAGGCATTTTAGAGCGCAGAGTTGGCATGCTGAAATTGATTTCATTTCAGTCATTACAGTGCTTAATGTCGGGTCAGCTTGTCATTTATTTCTGTCAATGTGCTGGTTCTGTAGCAGGACTGGGTCAGTCAACATCATTGGCTCCCGGCGCACCGAAGATAGTCTACACGCTCCCTCCTCCTCAGCGGAGTTGTCTGTGAACTTGACACCTTCATTGGATTTATTTATTCTCTAAAAATATCTATAATCATACGATTAAATATTGTTTAAAATAAAACGCTAAATACTATTATTCTGTGTGTCATGTTTCCAAATAAGATTGGTCACAACGAAATGCTTTCTAGCTTCAATGTGTTGGTTAGAATAGATGACCTCAGTTGAAACTTCACTGACAGCAAGATTGATCACGGAGGACTCGCTCTCAGTGAAGTTTCAAGTCCGCTTAGTCCATTATTCTACATTCCATGGGGGTGTTTCATGACCATATATGGATAATCATGCACGAGCATTGACGGTAAGAACAAATGGTATTTATCAACACAGAGTGTGCATACGACCTGTGCACGCACGGTTGATAAATCCAGATTTTTCTGTGCGTAGAGACATTCTAAATTCTGTGCTTAAGAACGAAAATAGAACACTTTCTAAGCATTATTGATAAATGAGGGCCCTGGAATATAAAGCCAGCTGAGCCTCTCTATCCCATAATAGACCTGGGCCCTCATTCATCAACGTTGCGTACGCACAGATATGTGCTTAACCCGTGCGTACAACAATTTCTAAGCAAAGTGTGGGATTTATCAATTTGAACGTGAACTTGACTTTGTGCGTATGTCTACGCACAGCCCAGAGCATGCGTAGCTGGTTAAGGTTAGAGTTTGGAATCAGGGCTGGTGGTCTAAAATTAGGGCTGTCTTAAATACTTCGAAGCTTCGAAGCTTCGTTCGATGGCACAAGCTTCGAACATTAAAAAAAAATCTGAGTTTTTACTTCGGTGTGTGTGTGTGTGTGTGTGTGTGTGTGTGTGTGCATGGGGCCGGGGGACAAATACACTGGAGGAAAGTAACCCAGCTCAGCACTGCCCAAATTATATCATCACTATTGCCTGTTTGAAGGATATCATCCTCAAACACATATACACCACCTACACGCCTATTCTCAGTCCTTGCCCCACAATGGTGGAATGAACTACCCACCCCAGTTAGGACAGCCAAATCCCGTCCAATCTTTTGCCGTCGACTAAAGACGCACTTCTTCAACCATTATCTGAAATAAAATAAAAAAAATAAAATAAGAAAAATCTAACCCTAACTAACCTTACTGTCATGCACTTGTCCTAATAAACTAACCTACACTGTAACACGCAACACTTTGATGAATATTGTTACTCAGCTGATAGAGTTGTATCCTTCCTGATGACCTGTCGTACAGAACTTGTAAGGCATAAGAAAGAAAGATACTGGGATGAATAAACAAAATAGAAAATAAAATGTAGAAATGCATGCAATACATAAATAAATATGAATCTCCATATATGAAATAGAACATTTAGATAAGGTGCTACTGGGATGTTTTTGGTGAGTTCTTTGTTTTTTTGTGGAAGTAGCCCTTCTTAAAAATGCATGAACATTCACTGATAATTGGTCTGTAGTGGAGTCTACAAGGTCTACATTGCCGGACCTTGTAGACTGACATAATTCTGTGCATATTTCAAATAATCAAAATCTTACTTCATTCATCTTAAACATTCTTGATTTGGGGGATTGGTAGTTCCCATGAAATCTGAAGTTGTTCAAACGACAACAGCGATCCACCTTGAATTAAATCACACAGCCGTGTTGGCTGCGTCACAGTCACTAAAGGGGCTACTTAATTCATTAATCCAATCCACTTTATTTATAGAGCACATTTAAAAACAACAAAGTTTACCAAAGTACTGTACAAGTCCCACAACATAAAAAAAAAATAAAAAATTATATATAAAAGAATTGTTTTTTTTTTATTCGAAGCTTGCCAAAAAAAATCGAAGGTCAGCCCTATCTAAAACGTTCAATCAATCAATCAATCAAAGCGGGGAACATAGAACCCGGGGAACATAGCAACAGCTGTAAGGGGAGAGGGGGATGAGTCAGATCAGACAGCCTTTTAGGTCTTTTGTTTGCTGTGTGTGAGAGGAGTCCGTGTGTGTATGTGTGTGTGTCTTACTCTGATCGCTGTGTGAGTGAGAGGAGTGTGTGTACTGTGTAATTTGTGTGTGTGTCTTACTCTGGTCGCTGTGTGAGTGAGAGGTGTGTACTGTGTAATTTGTGTATGTGTGTGTGTCTTACTCTGATCGCTGTGTGTGAGTGAGAGGAGTGTGAATGTGTGTGTGTCTTACTCTGATCGCTGTGTGTGAGTGAGAGGAGTGTGAATGTGTGTGTGTCTTACTCTGATCGCTGTGTGAGAGAGAGAGGAGTGTGAATGTGTGTGTGTCTTACTCTGATCGCTGTGTGTGAGAGAGAGGAGTGTGAATGTGTGTGTGTCTTACTCTGATCGCTGTGTGTGAGTGAGAGGAGTGTGTATGTGTGTGTCTTACTCTGATCGCTGTGTGTGAGAGAGAGGAATGTGAATGTGTGTGTGTCTTACTCTGATCGCTGTGTGTGAGTGAGAGGAGTGTGTATGTGTGTGTGTCTTACTCTGATCGCTGTGTGTGAGTGAGAGGAGTGCGTGTGTAATGTATTGTGTGTCTAGTCTGATCATCATCTCCTGCAGGGGAACAATGTTTTCAATGTCCAAAATTTGCTATGGGATCATCATGTTATGATGTTGTCTGGAACCCTGAGAAGCCACTCTCACAAAGATAGGTAGTGAAAAAAAAAAAAAAAACAAAAAAAAAATTAAATAACGTTTTTTTTTTTTTTTTTTTTTTATGACTAATCGACGCAACAATTTCTCGTCAACGATTTTTTATAATCGACGTCGTCGATTATGTCGACTAATCGTTGCAGCCCTATTACACACACACACACACACTAACACACACGCACATACACACAGGTGATTAATTTTGTGCGGTGCTGCCATCAGGCCGCTGAGCAAAGCAGCTCAGAGGAGGAAATGAACATCACCACCAAGGTTTACCGCAGACGACTCATTTTGAAGGTACCTGACCGCTATGTGGGCGTGGCTGACATGCTGTGTGGGCGTGGCTGACCGGCTAATGCTAGTTATCGCAGCCTGTAAAACTCACAGCTAGCATCACAACTTGCTACCGGTTCCAATGGCTACAGTTACATTTCAGACTTCACACTGACTGACAGGTCCACGGACGGACGGACGGACGGACGGACGGACGGATGGACGGACTGACGGACAGACTGACAGACAGACAGACAGACAGACAGACAGACAGACAGACAGACAGACAGACAGACAGACAGACAGACAGACAGACAGACAGACAGACAGACAGACAGACAGACAGACAGGTCTGACCAAGTAAGAACCTGCTACATTATTATGAATTATGATGATTATTATAATCAGACTGGTATTGTGATCTGTTGATCCAGAACACATCCCTAAGTGATCAGACTGGTATTATGATCCGAATTCTACATAGTCTCATATGATCAATGGAAAGAGATGGAGAAGATGAGAAGGAAAAATAAATCCAGACACAGACTGAAATAAATCCTGACACAACATCAACATGATCTCAGATATCACAGTGAAATTACAAGAGGAACTGGAGCCAATGTCTCCAACTGTCTAGCTACAGTATGCTGACTGGTTGGCTGAAGAATATCTAGCTAGCTGACTGGTTGGTTGAATGTCTAGCTAGCTGACTGGTTGGTTGAATGTCTAGCTAGCTGACTGGTTGACTGAAAGTCTAGCTAGCTGACTGGTTGGCTGAAAGTCTAGCTAGCTGACTGGTTGACTGAAAGTCTAGCTAGCTGACTGGTTGGCTGAAAGGTTGGCTAAAAGTCTAGCTAGCCTAGCTGACTGGTTGGCTGAAAGTCTAGCTAGCTGACTGGTTGGCTAAAAGTCTAGCTAGCCTAGCTGACTGGTTGGCTGAAAGTCTAGCTAGCTGACTGGTTGGCTAAAAGTCTAGCTAGCTGACTGGTTGGCTAAAAGTCTAGCTAGCTGACTGGTTGGCTGAAAGTCTAGCTAGCTGACTGGTTGGCTGAAAGTCTAGCTAGCTGACTGGTTGGCTAAAAGTCTAGCTAGCTGACTGGTTGGCTGAAAGTCTAGCTAGCTGACTGGTTGGCTAAAAGTCTAGCTAGCTGACTGGTTGGCTAAAAGTCTAGCTAGCTGACTGGTTGGCTAAAAGTCTAGCTAGCTGACTGGTTGGTTGAAAGGGGTCATCCCTATGTTCCCCGGGTCCTATGTTCCCCGGGTCCTATGTTCCCCGATTGATTGATTGATTGAACATTTTATAAATCTTTATTATTTTATGAATTATTAATGTCCGCCTTGTTTCGAACTGGTTATGCTTAGGCCCTCTTTCGAAGTTGGTTAAGGTTAGAGTTTGGAATCAGGGCTGGTGGTCTGACTATCTATCGCTACCGGGGAACATAGGACCCGGGGAACATAGGACCCGAGGAACATAGACATACTCCCGGTTGAAAGTCTAGCTAGCTGACTGGTTGGCTGAAGCTCCAGCTAGCTGGCTATGCTTTGTTAACTATATAATTTGTATGCAGTTCTCAGTTTACACAGTAACACAACATTGGTTTCACACTTCTGGTTTAATATGAAGAAGCATCATACTTGGCTCACATACCAGTTGTTCATTTAGTTTTCACTTCCTGTGAAAACTAGCCGTTGTGTGTGGTGGTATGAAGTATGGCTGTCACGATTTGTCGCCTTGCATATTCATGATTGACGCATCGTATTGTTGAGCCCGTCTCTCTCCCTCTCTCTCTGTACGTTCAATGATTTGAAGTAGCGTTACACTATAAAGACTAACTGGATAGTTGATGATAATAAATATATCACTTCATTAGCAAGAATATTGTTAAATATTTAACAATCCTGATTCCTGAGCCTATTTTATTCAAAGGGAATATATTGATTTAAATATGTTTAGCCTATATATATATAAAAATAAAAATGTAATCGTATCTCCTGTACTGGCACAAGCACTACCATAGGGGGGAGTGGAGAGATAACACACAATATAATAATTAATGGAGATATACTAAAAGCTATTTATCATCTTTGGCTGGTATAAAATCTCTCTGGCTGGTATTTATTTTTTAAGATAAAAATAAAATGTTGTTCCCTGTTTTTCACCATTTAGCTACAGGCATGGATACATTGTATGTAATGATAAACAATGTCATAGTAACGGGCCGGTGTTATATTATTTCAAGATAATAAAGTAGCTATAATGAGTCAATAGATAAAAAGCAGTAATGGCATGTAGGTTACTCACCCTACTCATGTACAGTAGGCATCCACACTACACAGCATTTATAGACATAAATAAACGTCATGGCTCATCTCCTACTCTGGGTATTCAGTAGGTGGTGTCAAAGAGGCAACTATCCATGTGACCTGAGGATACTAGTAAAACATTTTGAAATATTCAATTGCAAATAGAATCAATTGTTGTTGATTTTTCTGGTAAATTAATCGTTTAGATCAGTGGTTCTCAACCTTTTTACACCAAGTACCACTGGGGTACTAGAACTAGCAAACTCTTCCACACAATTCTCATACAATGCAAGGGGCATTGAGAACATAATAACTAACATTCTCACATAGCAAGTGAGAAAATGAAGAACAACTGTATTTCAGCAAATGTACTTCATTCAAACACCCTCTCTGAATGAACACTCTCCATCTCTCTTACACACTCTCTCCCTCTCTCACACACTCTATCCCTCTCTCTATCACACACTCTCTCCATCTCCCTCTCACACACTCTATCCCTCTCACACACTCTCTCCCTCTCCCTCTCACACACTCTCTCCCTCTCACACACTCTGTCCCTCTCTCTCTCACACATGCACAAGTGTAACAGGCAAAGGATAATACAGTCTGTCTGTCTGTCAGATTATCTCTCTCTCTCTCTCTCCCACTGTGTCTCTCGCTCTAGTACCTGGCATGATGAGGCTTCCTGTGATTTGGCTCTGGTTGTACAGCAGGATTGAATTGTGGACTTGCGCATATTCAGTGCATCACGTTTTCTTGTGAAGAAGTCTTCTGGTTAAAAAAATATTCTCCTCCACTATTCTCTTTCGAATATCTCCCGTTTTGAGCAACTTTTGCGACATCCCTCGGCTAGTCATCACTAGCTTGCTTGTAACGTTAGCTAATCGTGCACACGCCACTTGTACTAGTGTCCGTCAGAAACAACGTCAGACTCAGAAACAAACATTTATTTTGTTTCTAAATCTAAAAACAACCAAATAAATGTACAACTTATTTTAAACCCCAATTTCAATGATCTCAAGCTTATTTTCATTCCTTGTAGTATTAGTATTTTGATTTTAAAGTTGGTTTTATTAAATTTTTTAAAAACATTGAGATTTCAGGGATCCCTCCGAGTACCACCAGCAGGGGGCCCAAGTACCACTAGTGGTACGCGTACTACAGGTTGAGAACCACTGGTTTAGATGAATCAACTAATCGATAAAAATAATCAACAGATTAATCGATAACAAAATAATCGTTAGTGACAGCCCTAGTATGAAGTGGATGTTGTGTTCTTTTAAACCTCTGTGTGTGACAGAATGTTTGAACAGATATAAATGATGGTTAAATAAATCATCACCTCCCGAGAGCCTCTAACCAACAGCAAGTGTTTAAAGTGTTTTGTACTGTACATGCATCACAGTAACACTTGTTGGGGTTTTGACAAACTATGGGACTGATCCAGGACTATATGGTAATTGATTGCATTTACATACAAAACATATTCCTGTTAATATCACAGTTAGTCAGGATGTTGAAATCTTATATGCAAGAGTTAAACCCAAACTAACTGGCTTTTTTAAAGCGTTAAACCCTGTAAAGAGTTAAACTAACTGCCCCCCCCGCCCAGGGTGAGGAGGCCAGGAACCTTCCCAAGGAGTCCGTGACGGAGGAGCAGTTCACAGACGACGACGGAAACTTGGTGACAAGAAAAGTACCTTCATCTTCCTTCCTCCTCATCCTCACCCGGCACAACTACACATACACACACACACACACACACACACACACACACACACACACACACACACACACACACACACACACACACACACACACACACACACACACACACACACACACACAGACATATATATACATACACATATACACACATACACATACAAACATACACACACATACACACACACACATAGACACACACATACACATATGCACACACTTACATACAAACATACACACACACACACACACACACACACACACACACACACATGCACATGCATATAGACACACACATACACTCACTAGGTCTTCATGTGCCCAGAACCTTCCCGGATCCAATCCAGACCAGTTTACGTAGACCTTGTTCTGGACCAGGTTAGCCAGCATGATACCCTGTTTAGAAACACAGTCCTTGTTCTGGACCAGGTTAACCAGCATGATACCCTGTTTAGAAACACAGTCCTTGTTCTAGACCAGGTTAGCCAGCATGATACCCTGTTTAGAAACACAGTCCTTGTTCTGGATCAGGTTAGCCAGCATGATACCCTGTTTAGAAACACAGTCCTTGTTCTGGATCAGGTTAGCCAGCATGATACCCTGTTTAGAAACACAGTCCTTGTTCTGGACCAGGTTAGCCAGCATGATACCCTGTTTAGAAACACAGTCCTTGTTCTGGACCAGGTTAGCCAGCATGATACCCTGTTTAGAAACACAGTCCTCGTTTGTGGTGACAATGACAGTCCAAAATGATGACTTTGCTGCAGGACTAGAATCAGTCAGAATCAGTTTTGTTGCAGCATTCTATCCTATATTAAAAAAAGAAAATAATTTAATAAATGTTTATTAAAAAAGAAAGAAATATATAATTTAACGTTAGTTTGTGTGTGTGTGTGTGTGTCGTGGGCCAACTACAGCATTGTAAAAACTATAGTGAGTGCATGTGACACACACACACACAAACTAACAAATAATATATTTTTTTATATACACATGCAAAATAATAATAAGAAAATCTATATTTATCGATAATTTTGTCCCGATTTATCGATTCCTCCAAATGGCATATCGTCTCAGCCTTAGACCCAGCCTGTGTTGGGTCCCGGGTCGCCTGACATGCCTTTACCACACCCTCTACAGGTTATAAGGAAGGTGGTGCGGCGGGTGGCGGCCTCCTCAGAGGAGAGGGGAGCAGGAGGAGACACTGGGACAGAAGAAGGTGGTGGGACAGGTGGAGCAGGAGCATCTCCTTCAGGAGGAGGAGGGGGAGGAAAAGGAGGAGGGAAGGGGAGGAACAGGGGGAAGCGCTCCAGGTCGGGAAAGGAGGCATCGGCGGGGAGTTCCAGAGACCAGGAGGTCCAGAGAGCACAGACTGAGGTTGGCCCCACTCACAGAGCTCCTACTGTGGGCCTAGACCTGCTCAGAGCTCCTGCTGTTAGGCCTAGACCTGCTCAGAGCTCCTGATGTTAGGCCTAGACCTGCTCAGAGCTCCTGATGTTAGGCCTAGACCTGCTCAAGGCTCCTACTGTGGGCCTAGACCTGCTCAGAGCTCCTGCTGTGGGCGTAGAGTCCCTGTTATTCGCCACAACACCTCAGCACTACCATGCTTGGCAGCTCAACACAAATTATGAATAGAAAAGTAGATCATAATTATGTGATGAGCTGTGATCATTCTGGCTTCAGGAAACCCCCTGTTTCTACCATGACCTGCTGTCTTGATATGTGCTACAACCATACCAGTCACCTAGTGGTAAAGCTGTAGGCCAAGGACAGTCTTGTGTCAGTCTGGCTTACACCTTTTGTCAGCTACAATAAAGATTGTACAATTTCTTTATTTCACCCTTAAATTAATAGATAATTAGGGGTAGGGATATTATCTGTACTAGTAGAAGATGTATTAATTTACATCATGGAATATGTTTGTTTGTTATTGTAGCAGCATATTTGCCTAACGTTAAATGAAAGGCATTGAACCAGGGGGTTCTACTTCTAAGAAGTAATCTAGTGTGGTATATAAGTATTCTAGGATGCTAGTCTGGAGGAATAGTACACAGCCATGCAGAGTGTGGAGAGCAGAGGGGTCTGGTCTGACCCACGCTGGAGACGGCTCTGCAGTTTGCTGTGGTTGGAGTGTAGTTTGCAGTGGTGTATAGTTAGTATATGTGTGTGTAGTTTGTTGTTTTTGGAGTGTGTGTGTGTGTGTGTGTGTGCAGTTTGCTGTGGTTGGAGTGTGTGTAGTTTGCTGTGGTTGGTGTGTATGTGTAGTTTGCTTTGGTTGGAGTGTGTATTTTTCTGTAGTTTTAGTTTGTGTGTGTGTGTAGTTTGCTGTGGTATGTCATCAGCTCTTCTCAACCAGATGTACAAGCTTCACAGTTCTATGTGAGATTAGCATCTCACTTGATATCAGAGTCACAGCTCTATAATGCATCCATTATTATTCCCGGTATTAAGAATTCAGTTCCTGGGCCCCGTTCCATGTACCTGGATAACTGAGTTAGCCGGATAACTTTAGCTGGATAACTGGGTTAGCCGGACTTTCCGGTTTCATGTACGTGGATTTTCCAGATCACCATGCCAACAGATCCAAAAGTTTGAGCCTGGTCGAAAGCAGAGTTCAAGTTCAAGTTAGCCGGATCACGCAGAGCCACGCCCCCGCAAAGAAAGTGACAGCTCGTTTCCTGAAACTATTCCCACAGTCTACGATCTGCATTATACCATTCTGAATTACGTTTTTGTGCTCCATTCTTCCAGAGGGGGCTTTTGAAATGTAAAATAGACCCAAAATGCTGATATTAAATTCACTTTGTCCTAAATAATGCACGTTATATATACCGTGGCGACGGTGGCACTCGCTCGTGCGATGTACACATTATGTGGTTATTTTAATTGTAACTGGGATTAAGATGTCTGATGAGATGCGCTGTTTGACGGATTTGAGAAATTGAATGAGCCGTTGACGTCACATGAATGAATGAGGATAAAGAAATAAAACTTCATTCAAAATAAGGAATATTCTAAACACGGGTCTCTCGTTCATTAATGTATAAACAATGAATTTATCCCATCTGGCACAGTGGCCCAGCGGTAGTGCTCAAGCCTGCCAACCGTGTGACCCGGGTTTAAATCCCGGTGTTTCCAATATGATTTTTTTGAATATAATATTAATGATTATACGCCAAAGTAGCCTGGTTTTAAGTTAAAATATTATAAATCTACATGCATTGAGGGTGTCATTCTTTATATAGCTCTCAACGTGCACCAAATTGAATTATTCCTATATTGCAAAAAAAAGGAGACGACTAGGGTCTTGAACCCCGGTCGTCCGTGTGAAAGTCAAAAGAACAACCCGTTAGACCACATTGGAGATAAGTTAAAGATTGACTATACATCAATCAATGGGCAAGAGGGCCGTATCGTAATTCTGTATAACAGTTAACTAATTATTTTCGCTAGCAAGATCTCATTTGATTATTCAATCCAGCAGGCAAGTTTAAAGAAATATAATCTGATTGATTGAGGTAATGAGGGACTTAGAATTAGCCTATAGATAACGCATTTAACTTGTCGGCGAGGCGATTGAGCCGTATTGCAATCTGTCAATAAAGTCTTAAATCAATTAATCAATCAATGCCGTTGAGAATCAGGGTCTCTGCCATCGATACGTGCTGGCTTTTCACCTAAAACGGCCGCGCGCATTTAGCCTGACTCGCAAGTCTGGCTTGAGTTAACGAGACTGAATCCACCTTTGTGAAACAGGAAAATCCCGGCTTCGAACATCGGGTTAACTGAAGCTGGATAATGGACATCTTGATCGACTTAGTTGAACCACGTACATGAAACAGGGCCCTGGTGTCTCCCAGGGTCTTACATGTATAAAAGGAAGGTTTGGTCACTGGTGTGGAAGTCAACCACCAGTGGATCACTGCCTGGGACAGAGTTATAAATGTTCCATTCACTTGAATAGAATCCATGGTGCTGAATATCAGCATTGTTGTCAAGGAAACGCTGCCTACGTCTACACTTTTTTTTAAAGACCTTGGCGCTATCCCACAGTGCAAAGCATCAAACACAACATCTGCTAACATTATAACATTATAGCTAGCATATGTCTAGTTAGTATCCAAGGGGGCTTCTAATGCACCCCCTGGAAGATTTAACATGACTTAAAAAATATTTAGAATCTTTAAGTGTCTAGTTAACAAAGTAACATAAATGTTAACAGTGTAAAATAATAATAATAATAATAATAATAATAATAATAATAATAATAATAATAATAATAATAATAATAATAATAATAATAATAATAATAATAATAAATAAAAGGTTAAAGATTAAAGGGTCCGTTTTCTAGGTGTCTAGGAAACTGAGCTGCATGGGATGTGACACCTGGTTAACACTTTGATCGCCATGGGTTAAATTCATAATTTACCATCCCTCGCCAGCTCTATTTGTCTATGGAGAAGTTCCCCTTCTTTGCAGGGCTATAACTTTTTAAATTCTATTGCTAAATTGCCATTATTATGGCCCATTCAATGTCCTATATGTATTGTCCAGGGTGTAGCAACGTTAAACTTTTTCATTCACATATTCATACTAAAATATGGTCTAAAGTATAAGTATGTTTTTATCGTTTTCTGCAGTTTTCTCCAGAACTTGATTTATAGCTCCAAATGCATTATATTGATGATGAAATACAGTTTGATAGCAATCGGCGCGAGATAAAAAATGTCAACTGGACGTGGTTCTAGAAGTTACTACGTGTCATCTGATGATGACCGGATGGGCGGGGGATCGTTTATAATTCCGTGGGCAGCGTTAGATGATTCATCCAGAGTGGGTCATATGGTCATCATAGCAGTTTATATGGAACACGTTAGAATATAACGCTGAATCTTACCGTGGCTTCCTCGCGCCGCTGGCAGATGAGCGTGGAACAGAATTTTTTCTATTATGGGATGGAAAAATGCCCAATCCATTTCCAGGTTGTATAATAGTATATACGTCCAAATCATGTTGTTTTTTCGAGTTATTTGCACCGATCGATGTTCACTGTATCAAGACGGAGTCTCTCTAACGATAGCGAGTGCCCGGACCACATATGGATGAGCACTTCCGGTTCAAAGGCTAATTTCCGGTTGGCGATCTGCCAATCGGCCACCAGATGGCGCTCTTGAACCGCTAGAGAGTTGAGTGGAGCTTTGCAGTGTGTCTCAGGGCTCCGGAGGGGAAATATGATTTCGGTCACAGATTTTTGAAATATTGACATCAAAGACGAGTTACGGCGTCTTCGGCGGAATGAGCATGGCTAGGAATGACGTCTTAACTCGTCATCGGCGATCATAGTGTTAAAAACATCTTTGATAACGTTCTGATCCAAGCAACAATAACATGTTCAAGGTTGAGAACTTCTGGTGTTAAGCAACATTAACACGTTCACTCTCTTTCAACGTAGTTTAACATTAACATGTCCGCTCTCTTTCAACGTAGTTTAGTAACATTAACATGTCCGCTCTCTTTCAACGTAGTTTAGTAACATTAACATGTCCGCTCTCTTTCAACGTAGCTTAACATTAACATGTCCTCTTTCTTTCAACGTAGTTTAACATTATATATCTGCTCTCTTTCAACGTAGTTTAACATTAACATGTCCGCTCTCTTTCAACGTAGTTTAGTAACATTAACATGTCCGCTCTCTTTCAACGTAGTTTAACATTAACATGTCCGCTCTCTTTCAATGTAGTTTAGGTTTCTTTTCCAGCATGTTTTGTGTGAGTGGAAATGGAGCATCTCAAATCAAATGTAAAAACAAAGCTGTTAAATGTATCTCTTCTCTCCAGAGACTGAGCTCTCTCTCTCCGCAGCATGACCTCTGCCGTGACCCCGCCTCAGCTGAACGGCTTCTGTTTCACACAAGAGTACCTGACTAACTCTTCTCTCTCTCTCTCTCTCTCTCTCTCTCTCTCTCTCTCTCTCTCTCTCTCTCTCTCTCTCTCTCTCTCTCTCTCTCTCTCTCTCTCTACCAGTCCAGAGAGGTATCTAAGGGGAAACAGGGGAAACAAGGGAAAAAGAAGAGCGACTCGTAACAGTCAGAGGTCATCCTGGTATGTGGATCATATACAAACTTTACACAGAAAGTTATTTCAGGCCTCCCATGATTGCACGATTTCACGATAGCTGGATTCTTCACTGATTTTTCATAGGCATTATGTCCTGCACCATGGAAAAACATAAACAGCACGGAATCCTACAGAATATTGCTCAAATTACCTGCAGTTTCATATCACCACCAGGGTCGTATTTCTCTGCATCAAAGCGATGCTCTAATCACTGTAGCCAGACAGTAGGACGTAATTATATTATTTCAGCCTTCAGCCTATATTATTTCCAGAATGTATTTGAAACACTGCTAATGAATATGGGTTGTTTCTATGGCAACCATAGAATTAGAGTGAAATGTTATCTGTATAGAGTTAGAGTCAGATGTTATCTGTATTAATACCATAGACTTAGAATATATATTATATCTGTACTAATAGCATTTAATTAGAATATATATTATATCTGTATTGATTCCATAGAGTTAAAATATATATTATATCTGTATTAATAATAACAACAACATATAATTAGAATATATATTATATATGTATTAATACCATATAATTAGAATATGATATCTGCATTAATAACATATAATTTGAATATATATTATATCTGTATTAATACCATATAATTAGAATATATTATATCTGTATTAATACAATATAATTAGAATATATAGTATATCTGTATTAATACCATAGAATTAGAATATACTGTATATCATATCTGTATTACTACCATATAATTAGAATATATATATTATATCTGTATGTATACCATAGAATCAGAATATATATTATAAATTAGAATATATTATATTTGTATTTCTACCATATAATTTGAATATATAATCTGTATTAATACCATAGAATTAGAATATATATTATATCTGTATTAATACCATGGAGTTCAAATATATATTATATAATTAGAATATATATCTGTATTAATACCATAGAGTTCAAATATATTTTATATTTGTATTAATGCCATATAATTAGAATACATATCTGCATTAATACCATAGAATTCTAATATATATTATATCTGTATTAATACCATATAATTTGAATATATATCTGCATTAATACAATAGAATTAGAATATATTTATTATATCTGTATTTAATTCATCTTCTAGGTCCCGTGACTCTTATGTGTGAAAACACACACCGTGGGAGGAGCCAGAGAGCCTGGTCCAATCAGCTGTCCTCTTCTGACGCTTCCACTGTAAACGCATGATCTTCAGCAAGACAAAACAAAACGTTTGATTTTATTTCGCATGAGCATGTCAACAAACTCACTTCCCTGTCAGCCCGGCCTGCTGTCCGTCTGTCCAGCCTGCTCACAGGCAGGTGTGAGGCGGGGGCTTTCTTACCCCTCCACCAATGAGAGGAGTGCTTACAATAGTAGCCCCCACCCCCTGCCCCTCATCATCTCTGAGACCAAAGAGGCAGCAAACAGGAAATGCTGATTTTTGACTTGGTGACTCTCCTGGACCCAGAACACTGAGGACTTACCATGTGGTTCTTTTATAAAGATAAATACATAATAGTAATAATAATTATAATGCTAATAATAACAATTGAATAAAATGGGTGGTTTTGTTGTATGTAAATGACACTGTATAAATACAAATAAAAAAACCACACAAAAAAAACATGTTAGTAGCTTCACACATGGTTTATGCACTGTTTGGTTGAGCTTGGAGGCCATCTTAGCGAAGTCAGGTTCCACTGTCCCAGCATGGTTCAGTTTGGAGGCCATCTTGGCCAGGTCAGGTTCCACTCTCTCGGCATGGTTCAGCTTGGAGGCCATCTTAGCGAGGTCAGGTTCCACTGTCCCGCCATATCTATGGTGTGTGACCTCACACGGTCTTGCATAATGAATAATTAAGAAAAGAATGAAGTGTAAAAGAGAAACAAAACAAAAAAAATATCTGCTTGATTTTGAACCAAGGATGTTTGAACCAACTGTTATTCTGCAGGATGTTCAGTCTGCAGAAGAGATGGTCTTCTGATGCATGTATCTTCACCTCCTTCCTGTTGTTTTAAAGGTGAAATCTGTTATGCTGTCAAACAGCGCCCCCTCGGCTAAAGGGCCCCACTTGGTACTGCGCTTTGTCATGTTACACGTTTAGATGTTTGTTAACATATTTACTTTTAGTTTGATGTGTGGTTTGGAGTTGAGTGGAGACAGGGGGGGAGGGGTTGCTAAACTAAACTCCAACCCACACATCGGACCAAACCTACCGACGTCAGCCCATGTCACCCCACTTCTTAGAGACCTGCACTGGCTCCCCATTGCCGCACGAATCCGCTTCAAGGCCCTCGACCTGGCATATCGTTGCGGCAAAGGGAACGGCTCCCGCCTACCTCCGGTCAATGGTCTCTAACGACACACCCTCAAGACCTCTACGGTCTGCATCTTCTGGCCGCCTCAGACCTACTCCTATCCGAGCTCCAGGGAGGGTCATCAAAGAGAAGCCACCTATTCTCAGTCCTTGCCCCACAATGGTGGAACGAACTTCCCACCACAGTTAGGACAGCCGAAACGCGACCCAATCTTTCGCCGTTGACTAAAGACACACTTCTTCAACCATTATCTGAAATGAAAAGAAAAAAAAACACTTACAGTAACCTTCTTATTGTCATGCACTCTTCCTAATATACTAACATACACTCAACACTGTAGCACTCAAGTCTGAACACTTTGATGAACATTGTTACTCAGCTGATAGAGTTGTACCCTTCCTACTGACTTGTCATACAAAACTTGTAAGTCGCTTTGGATAAAAGCATCAACTAAATGACAAAATGTAAATGTAAAACGAAACATGTTGAAACAAAGTGCAATACCACTCTTTTGCCCAGAGGGCGCTGTTTAGCGGTATTACAGACTCTACCTCCTGATGCAAAACACTTTATTACTGGTAGAGACTGGGTTGGTGAGTCTTTATTACAAATATAATTATGCCTCTTAACGTTCTACACACATACACACACACACACACACACATGAGTGGCAGGATAGAAACGCTTCACAAGGTGGATTCAGATCCATGTCTTGTCTCAACCACCAGAGCCACCACCTCTTTAGTTTGAGCCCTGATGATGTCACCATGGATGTAGCAACACACCCCCATTTTTGTGTAATAGCAGTGTCACTTTATGTCTCTAACTCTGCTGTGGGGTCAGACGGGGGTTATTTCGGGGGTTTGGTGACTTCTACTGGTATCTTGATTTTTATTTTTTATTAATTTTAACGTACAAACAGTGGAATTGAGAGAAACAGCTGCTGTTTAACTCTCGGTGGCCCAGAACAATCAGGATGACATCATCTATAATGACTCTATTGTTCTGCGTTCATATGGAGAAATATCTTCAGAAATTTAATTAAGGTTAATTTGTGATTTCTGTATGACAGGTACATTTATATAAATACTGCCAAACACACGTTTTGGGAACTGCTGTCCAGTTTCTTAAAGATTAGATTCTTCTAAACAAGGCCCCTTTGTCTGAGCTGCCGGGAATTGAACAGGAGCTGTTTATTTTAGGAAGCATTATGTATGAAGATCCAACAGCCTACACTGTAATTATTTAAGCAGAAAATAAATTGTGTTTAAACTGAAAAGCAGCGAGTCTGTCTGAGTTTCTGACTGGAGAGATGTGCTGGGGCTTCTTCTTAAATGGCCCTAAATGATTCTATAGATCAGGGGTTCCAAAAGTCGGGGTCGCGAGCCGCCGCGGGGGGGGGGGGTCGCCAGATGATTTAAAAAAATCAATTTTTTTTTTTTTTATGCAGTCAGGCCACTGAACTTAGAAGCAGGCCAGGCCAGTGTTTCTAGTTGCACCAGCGCAATAGTTAGGTAACCTAGGTGGGGAACAACCAGGAGATCACTGCAACTCACACAAGTTGGAGAACTATCTCTCTCTCTCTTTTGCTCTCACACACACACAAGGGAGCCGCATGTGATTGGTGGAGGCGGGACCCTTACAACAAACTGCTAATCATTGACACATGCTAGCCTGTAATAATCCCCCCCAGAAAAATCTACTTTGCATTTGATATATTGCAAATATATGCCATCACACACTGGCATTTAAAGGGTTAGAATTATAAAATTAATATGTGGTGTTATGATAAGGGCTGAAGTTGAATAAGATTGTATTTTTTATCAATTACAAAAAAACTGAAAATCCATAAAAATCAGTGTTGTTGCTAATCATACATATGCTAGCCTGTTTTTTAACAATCATTTGTGATGCCATCACAAACACTGGCATTTAAAGGGTACAAATAAAATAATTCCTGCACCAGAATGCAGGAAATGAAGTCTTTGTAACAAAAAATTTCCTGGTGGGGGACATTAAAAAGTGGCCTGACTGGGGCTATATTTTGCACTATATTTCCTGGCCTGAATGATTTCCCCAGTCCGGCCCTGGTTAAAAGCCTCCAATGCTTATTAGTGTGTGTGCGTTTGAGCGTCTGCATGTTTCAACCATACATTTCCATTTATTAAAAAAATATATATATATTATTATTTTTTAATTATTTTTTACCTCCTATAATAGTGGGGGTCGCGGCTCTCTGACACTGTTGTTTGGGGGTCGTGGCCTGAAAAGTTTGGGAACCCTTGGTCCCCTGCTATAGATCAGTGGTTCCAAAAGTGTGGGCGCGACCCTCTAGTGGGGTGTGGAGGTACTGCAGTTGGGGCGCGATTCATTTAGCCTATACCAAAACTGATAAACGCCAATGTAAAAAAAGTTTTACTGACTCTCATGTGTTATACAGAGCACATTCAGAAGCCTAAATATGTTTTGCCACAAAAGGTGGCAAATTATTACACAAATTATTATTATTTGAATGGAAATAAATCTCCTATCCGGCCTACAACTACATTTTTTATTAGGCCTAATTATTTCACAGTGGCACAGGATTGCCAAGCTTTTGTTCATGTTCAAATTCAATATAAAACTATAATTGTGTCTTTGTTGTCTTGTTATGAACTCATTGGATGCCAGACCCGAGATAAGTCGGGTTAACTCGCCGAGGCTTGAGCGCCAAACCCGGAAAAAGTCGGGTTTTCATCGTTATTTCTTTTATTCGATATTTCCATTCATTATCCATCCAGGGAGCCTGGTGTTATCATAGGGCAGTGCTTCTCAAACTTTTTCTGTCAGGCCCCCCTTTGGCGGACCAAAATATCTTTCAGGGCTCGGGTTTTGATGAAATTTACCACGTTTATAACTTCTGTCAAAACCTCATTCAGCTCAGGGCTAAGCTGTCTTGACGCTGGCGCCTCTCTGTGAATTTACAGTGCGTCCATTGCGCGTTTGGCGAGACCCCCTTGATGAGCGCCTGTAGCCCCCTCCTTTTCCTTGCCATGGCCTGCACACCATCAGAGCAAAAGCCCACACAGTTCTCCCATTTCAGTCCATGTTCTGTCAGGTAACTGTCAATAATTTTGAGAGCTGTCATGGATGAAAAGCCAGCTTTATTGGGTTGTTGTCGCAGACTCACTGCATGTTCAATTTGCGGCTCGTATGGTACTTCCTTCCTATACCCAGTTAAATCTGTCTTCATATCTCACGCCCCAAAGGCGATTAAATGAAAATCTACTTCATTCATAAAACACGGCAGGCCTGTGTGTGACTATAGTACTTGTTGTCAGCGATGGGATTGTCTTCTTTATAGATAAATAAGCCATTGTTGTTGTAGAGCCGCCCGTGTTGTTGTGATGATGCATCACTAGAGCAAGACTCGCTATAAATGTTTCAAAGTGTAACTCAACTGAAGAAGACCGTATAGCCTGCTGTCTAACTAACAACAAGGCTATATTGCTCCATTCAGTGTTTATTATAATAACCTATTTGAGCTCATCATCACCGACCAGGGAACCCACACTGTGGCCAGATAATAATAAACAATAGCGCACAGACACAGCCGCTCATAGCGAGGGGGGCGTAGGTCAGTGGCCAATCAGAACGCAAAACGGGAACCCGGAAACACGAACGCGTTGGTAAAAGCATACACGCGTCCGGGTCGGCTATTTTTCTCCGGGCAAGGGAAGCGGTTATAACGCTCAGATTGAGAAGAATCAAGTACTCCCGATCCATGTTCTGTGGTGGATTATGTTGGCGACACGATGGACATCAATACATGGAATGGCGACCAGATGATTGGAATATTCTTTTTGGGGTACATCCTAGTCAAGGTAAGGGCTATGTGATATCAATCTTGCATTGATCTATCTATCTATCTATCATATGCATTTGATTTTTTTATTGTAGCGTGTGTAGGGATGGAACGCCAATGCATTTAGTATAATACACGTTGCGGGCTATTACCAGCCTCCCAGGAATTACCCTAGACCGCTCTAAAACCATACTTATATTCACCACGCTATAAAACGGGAATGTATGGATGAAAAAATTATTTCTTTTTCACATATTGAACGATATATACTCAATGTCAAATGGGCCATAGTATTGTATCGATAGCTATAATATAGTTATAGCCCTGCAAACACTGCCACGTATTCCTATACTTTAGAACACTGGCCTTTGAACCACACATCATAATAATTCTGCCTCGTGAACATTGGCAAGCTTTCCATTTTTGCACAAAATGAGTTCCCTTCTATCACAAACATTATTGTTTAAGCATTTTTGGTTGAAATAAAATGATACGTAATTATTTTACGATTAATTGCTGATTAAATGTTGAGCTATAGATTGTGGAGGAATACACACAGAAAGGTACACCATGCCAATGTTCATGCTTTATTTGTTTTAAACGAGACGATTTAGAAATGTGTCCATTGGAAATACATTGCAATTTCAAGCGAGATGGACCGGCCAGAATGTTAGGTAGCATAGGATAGGAAGGGTGATAGGAAGCATGTTAGAAACAGGTTCCAAGCTCGAGGGGGCAGGGATTATTTCAATGGACAATGATGGAAATGAATTCATGCATACATGTTTTTACTGCATAGGTGTAGCAACGACAATAGGCTCACTATGGCATTCCCATGTTATAAACAGGGGCCAAATAACTGATTCCCTGAGGCTCTGAGCAGCGAACCTGTATGCAGTGGTCCCCAAACTACGGCCCGCACCTCCACATTTGGCCCGGCCCCCTAGAGGCCCGGAGCTTTAAACTTTTTTTTTCTTTTTTTCTTTTTTTAAGATGGCATCCCCATTATCTGTGCTGAATGTTTGTTAGTGTTTGATATTTTTTGTTGGTTTTTAGTACTTTTAAACATCCATTTTTAGTAAGTAGTAGTTTTCATTTGATCCTATAATTTTTTCATTCACCGATTTGTGGACTTTTTTTTTAGTGTCCTGAAAGGCGCCTTATAAATAAAATGCATTATTATTATTATCATCCAGGGGAAAAGACACTTTGGATAGTAGGGACTGCATCTCTGCCTGTCCTGGCCAGGAAACACTTTGCAACTGTGATCTCCTCTGGCAGTAGTTGGATATTGTAATGTGTGGCGAGGGATTGCAGCAATTCCACTGAGAGAAACTGGTCTGAGGCTGGATAACATGCCTGTATGCCTCTCATAAGTTGTTCTCCAACTTATGAGAACCTGCTCTCTAGCTCTTGCAGCATTCTGACGAGGACTGGATAGAACAGTCTCTGTCTCAGCTGATCTCCTGAGCTGAGGTCTGAGCTTGTGCCACAAGATGATTCAACTACATACTTGTCCACGTCCATCCTTTTCTGCTTCCTCTTTTGGCTGGTAGTACAGTATGTTTCTCAATCCCAAGGCCATTACATATGGCCTTTGTCCTGTCATACATGTCCACTGCCATCTCTGAGATGCGATAACCTTTGAGTGTGTCCTGCACTGTGCTTTTAAATAGTACAGAGCTAGAGCTACAGTAGGTGGTCTGTAGGTACTGTATATTTATTTCATAAATAGTGTTATTTATTTCCTGACTTTTTTTTCTGTGAAGATCCCGGAAAGGGTTATTAATATTTGGTTATGTGTGGCTTTCTGGAAAACAATAAATGTTTACGTTTAGGCACCCCTGCGATCGTCACACTTTTTCTGTTACAAACTGACCCCGGCCCCCACCAGAGAAGGGAAAAGTTATGTGGCCCTCACAGGAAAAAGTTTGGGGACCCCTGCTGTATAGTATCACCCTCTTGTGTTCAAAAGATGCAACTTCATACTGAATTTACTGTATTTCATTACAATGATGGAAATGAATTCAAATACACACACACACACACACACACACACACACACACACACACACACACACACACACACACACACACTACTCACAGACACAACTGATCGCATAATCCCTGCCTGGAGATATCATAATACAATTGTACAACTTCTAGGAGCAATTTGAGCTCCTCTGCTGAAAGGAAGAATAAACCCCCAGGGTGAGCTTCAGTGAGCATGAACCAGCACAGAGGAGAAAGCACCCAGGATGAGCTTCAGTGAGCATGGACCAGCACAGAGGAGAAAGCACCCAGGATGAGCTTCAAGACAATGTCTCTCTCTCTAGAGGCAAATCCTTCCATAGAATCCATCCTAGAGGCAAATCTTTCCTGTGACAAAATGGCATCCAAGGTAATAAAAAAAAGTCAACCAACGAACTAGATTCTTGTACCGGATCTCCTCTCTGGTAAACAAGAATACCCTGAATACTCGCACTTATTCAAGGGTACTACGACTATGCTTGCACCTCATGGTACCAAAGCACCTCAAAGGCACTAAAAACAAGATTACAAACATCACAAAACAAACTGGTCAGACTTCTACTTGACCTTACCCCTAGAACCCACCTCACCCCTGCCCACTTTGACAACCTAGGATGGCTTAGAGTAGACGACAGAGTACAGCAACTTGCAATGGGCCTGGTCTACAAGATACACTATACGACTAAGGTACCCATGTACATGTCAAAATACTAACCAAAGGTCAGTGAATACCACGACCACAACACCAGAGGAAGCTCAACAAAACATGTTAAACCCAGATTCGGCTCAAACAAGGGACTAAACACGTTTCGCAATTATGCCACATCAATGTGGAACACCCTACCCAAAACTGTAAAGGAATGTGAATCCCTACCCACATTCAAAACCGCTCTTAAAGAGCACCTACGGGAGGCTGCAATTCGAAACTGGCCACCGTAAATGTCCAAACCCCTTCACCCCCTCCTAATAGACAGTCTCCTCCCCACGCATGTATATATTCTCTCCCCACCATATGTATATTTCTCTCCCACCCACCCACCCCCTCCTACAGTCTCCTCCCCACCGTATGTATATATTCGCTCCCCACCATATGTATATTTCTCTCCCAACCCACCCACCCACCCCCTCCCCATCATATGTATATACTCTGTCAGGATCTATGGGTAACAGTACTGTATATTTGCATATTGTATATGTCACAAATGTAACAGTACTAAATACCTGTATGTCATGTATGTCCCTATGCCATAAATGTCATGTATGTTGTGTATTGTCATAAATGTCACTATGAATTAAAAATGGGGGACCCTGATGTAAACAAGACAAACGTCTTTCTCTGGTCTGCATCCCCTTAACAATTGTGTGTATTGAGCCGTACTGTATTGTACCCATTCTAAAGTTTTCATTCATTCATTCTCTCTTGGTCAGCCGTTCTGCCCCTAGTGGCGGCATACAGGAAATGCACTTAGCATCTGTGACGCTGTGTCCTTGTTGGCAGAACCTTGTGAAACTTTATTACAACCAGAAACTAGAGACCTGGGCCGTGGATGTGTAGCACTTGTGTCACTAACAGTAACAGCTGTTCGCCATGGGCACAGTTCCAGGTTCGAATGAGAAGAGGAGTAATATGCACAATTAAAAGAATAGTAGACCAGAGACAGAGTTATAACAATGACGGTGTTTTAATTAAAAGCGCGCTAGCTAGACAGTAATAATACATACAGACGTAAAGTACAAGTAGTGGTTTGAAGTATCCCTTTTTGGTTCTTTCAGTAACCTCTCCTTTCGGGAGGGTTAGTTCGATATCAAGTCCTAGGTTGATTGGATCAACACATTAGGGTTGGTTCAGACGTCTCTGAGGTTATCTCTAGCTAAAAGCTAGGTTTAAGGTTGGATATTGGATGTATCCTTTTATCATCAGTAAACTCTATATCAGTTTATCATCTCAATAGGTAAATGTTTAAACATATTCATTTAAACCTTTAAGTACCCTTTAAACCATCTTTCTTTACAGGAGAACCATCAGTGATTCAACTATAATCAATATGTCATCAATGGTGTAGTGGCCGACTGTCATTCCTGGGTGTGCTGACAGTCGTCCACAATGCACCCGCTAATGTCCCTCTTCACGCTGTACCAAAGTTGTGATGTTGAATGAATTGAATGTCCAAAGTTGCTCCTCTTATGGTTTACAGGGTTTATTGTTGTCCAAAGGTAAATGATAGTGAATGAAGGGTTAAACAGAACAGTCGTCAATTGCTCCGTGGTCAGTTCCAACAGTGAGACAGGTTTGAAGGTAAAACCTCAGCAGGTGCATGAGATTACAATGATCACCTATGGCTACTTATAGAAGTGGGGCTATAATGGGTGGTGAGCCCCCTAGTGTCCAAACATAAATAAGACACTAGTGTATGGTAACCAAACAGTGTATGGTTCTAATATATATATAATATAATATATATATATATAATAATAATATAATAATATATAAATCCACCAAGTTGGTTTCTGCTTCTACACAACGGCCCCTTAATTGTGCATTAAATCACAATTACAAAATTATATATATAGCAAAGAAGCTACCGACACAATCTATAATCAATGTCAATGTCCTCAATAATAATCAATATGAAATTATAATTCTAAACACGAAGAAGCTTGACTTGGTCCTGGTTTTCGCTTGTTGTCCCTGTGCATGGGAAGAACAAATTAATTAGTGATTCAAATAACAGTCAAGGTAACTTAATAATAATATTCAAAGTGTTTTTTGTTTTGTTTTAACAAACAGAGCCACATAGCTCTGATAGGCATATAGCCAATGTCTATTCAAAGTTCAACAGAGCCCTATAGCTCTGATAGGCATATAGCCAATGTCTACTGGTTGTGACTCTCCATCAGGGTTGTCAGGACTGTCGGCGGTAAGTCGGTCGGGAAGTCTCAGCCATTCTTTCCCAGGTTTCCTTACGCCGTCGTCTTTTGTAGTTTCTCCTCTTGGAAACTGGCATATTCAAAAGTGTTTGGCCATCACCGGCCCCGGTAACACCATGGGCTTCACTTGATAAGCTTCTTCAGGTAGTTGCTTTTCCATTTCTTTGTCTTTGTTTTCATTGTCGGAGGCTCCTGTAGTGATGTCAAAACTCTTGCTCCGTTTCTCGTATTCTTTTGAAGTTGTATAATTTTTCTTAGATGTTCCGTCTTTCTTCCCTCTCTGAGACTCAGCGGTCAGAGAATCATCTACTGGCTCATCCTCCACAATCTGATATGAATCCCACACTTCTTCTGATACTTCTATCTGGGTGCTGCTCTTTCCCGTTGGCTTGTCATCTCCTCCAACACTCTTATCCTCCTCAGCAGGTCTTTGCAGAGTAGAGCTATGTTTTAGGAGATGCACTTCTATGCTTGTTTGATGTAGATCAGTGTGAGACTGAGGGGCTTGGGTATGAGAGGTTGTTGGCAGCACATGCCGGCTTCGACCAGCAGGGGCAGCACATCTTGTTTTAGCAGTATGGCTTGGCCACTGGTCCACCTCTTCTACTCCATCGTCTTCCTCTTCTTTATCACTGTCCTCCTCCTCGTCTTCATCACTGTCCTCCTCGTCTTCATCACTGTCCTCCTCCTCGTCTTCATCACTGTCCTCCTCCTCGTCTTCATCACTGTCCTCCTCTCCTTCATCACTCTTGTCCTCAGCAGGTCCTTGCAGAGTAGAGCTACGTTTTGGGAGATGCACTTCTATGCTGCCGTCTTTCTCCTCTTCAGGACGGTGCTGTTAAATATATTATTATTATGTGCGCCCTTGCTCATTTGTGTTCTACAGAGGGCGATGTAGTAAATCCAGTACGTGACGTCACTGACGTTTCCTTTCCATTCCTGTTCCGGTCTATTATTTGTCAATGATTGTTGTTGATATATATAGCGGCACTACGACCGCATCTCGCCCCGCCTGAGAAATAAATATGCCTACGAGGCTAAAGATGATCAATGAGTCAATTGAGTTCCATTCAATCGCCACCGCAACGCACTCCGTTTAACAGGTTATGGGCCGAGGAATGCCAGTCTAGAGCGACAAGGTGAATAGAATAATATACTAACTAAACCGGGAATGAAGACGGTACCGGGAGATTTCCGTGAACAGTGAAGACACGTGATTGATTGATTGATTGAAAACTTTATTAACAGATTGCAGAATGGGTACAATACAGTACAGCTCAATACACACAATTGTTAAGGGGATGCAGACCAGAGAAAGACTTTCGTCTTGTTTACACCAGGGTCCCCCATTTTCAATTCATCAGGACATATATGACATACATGACATACAGATAGTCAGTACTGCTACATCTATACATTTATGACATACCAGATTTGCAAATACAGTACTGTTTGTGATACAGAAGGAGTCAAGAAAAGGGAGTATATACATTTGACGTAGAAACTGTACATTGGAGGAGGTTGGGTGGGGGGGGTTGGGTACACTGGGATATTGACAACCATACTGGGTAATTTACATTGGAGGTGGTTGGGGGGGGGGGGGGGGGGCACACTGTATAAACAAGCAAAACTGTACATTGAGGGGGGGGAGACTCTGTACAAACAAACAAAATTGTACATTGGACTATTGACAACCATACTAGGTAAATGACTGTACATTGGAGGGGGTTGGGTTAGGATATTTACAGGGGCCAGTGTTGAATTGCAGTCTCCCGTAGGTGTCTCTTGAGAGAGGTTTTGAAAGTGGGTAGTGATCCACATTCCTTTACAGCTTTGGGTAGGGCGTTCCACATTGATGTGGCATAATTGCGAAACGTGTTTAGTCCCTTATTTGAGCCGAATCTGGGTTTAACATGATTTGTGGAGCTCCCTCTGGTGTTGTGATCGTGGTATTCACTGACCTTTGGGAAGTATTTTGCCATGTACATGGGTACCTTGGTCGTGTAGTGTATCTTGTAGACCAGGCCCATTGCAAGTTGCTGTACTCTGTCATCTACTCTAAGCCATCCTAGGTTGTCAAAGTGGGCAGGGGTGAGGTGGGTTCTAGGAGTAAGGTCAAGCAGTAGTCTGACCAGTTTGTTTTGAGATGTTTGTAATTTTGTTTTTAGCGCCTTTGAGGTGCTTTGGTACCATGAGGTGCAAGCATAGTCGTAGTACCCCTGAATGAGTGCTCCTGCCAGAGTCTTCAGGGTATTCTTGTTTACCAGAGAGGAGATCCGGTACAAGAATCGAGTTCGTTGGTTGACTTTTTTTATTACATTGGATGCCATTTTGTCACAGGAGAGATTAGCCTCTAGGATGGAACCCAGGTAGGTAATTTCATCTTTCCTTGTGACAATATTGTCACCCACTGTAACTGAGAAGCCGTCGGTCTTGCTGAGTTTGTTATTTGAACCGAAGAGAATGGACTCTGTTTTGCCCATGTGTAATGATAGTTTGTTATCAGCGAGCCATATGCAGATTCTGCCTAGTTCCGAGCTGAGGGTTTTTTCAACCTGTAACTTGTTCTTGTCAGAGACCAGCAGGGCTGAGTCGTCCGCAAACAGGAACAAGTTGCAGTCACAAGCTGACGACATGTCATTTGCATAAATTAGGAACAGTAGCGGTCCTAGTATGCTTCCTTGTGGAACACCACAGCTCACTGTGAGAGGGGGGGATAGGGTACCGTTTACCTCCACCATCTGTTCCCTCCCCTCAAGGTAGGATTGCATCCAGCTCACTGATAGACTATCAAAACCAATTGCTTTTAGCTTGTCAATCAGTCACAGAGTTTCTACAAGCCGCAACCGAACGTTTGGATAATAGTAAACTCTGAAGAAACGTGAAAATGGCTGTAGCAGGAACAATACACCAGCAGATTATATTCGATGGAAAAGAAGATAGATATGATCTGTGGGAGACGAGATTCCTTAGCCGTTTACACATTCTGAAGCTGAAAGACACGATTTTGCGAGCGCCCATTGGTGAAGCTGCATTAGCTGCAGACGCAGCGAGGAATGCAGACTGTTACGCCCAATTAGTGAATGCGCGGCTAGACGATAAGAGCCTTTCATTGATAAGACATGATGCAGCCGATGATGGGAGGAAAGCCCTGCAATTATTGAGGGAGCATTATTCGGGAAAAAGCAAGCCCAGGATTCTAAACCTGTACACATCATTGACCACCATACAAATGGAAGACAATGAGACTGTGACTGATTACATGATAAGGGCTGAAAATATAATGTCAGCTCTTCGTGATGCAGGAGAGAACTAGGGATGCACGATAATTATCGGGCCGATAATTATCAGGCCGATATCAGCAATTATGACGTGAATGAATGAATGAATGAAAACTTTATTAACAGATTGCAGAATGGGTACAGTGCAGTACAGCTCAATACATACAATTGTTAAGGGGATGCAGACCAGAGAAAGACTTTCGTCTTGTTTACACCAGGGTCCCCCATTTCCAATTCATCGTAGAACGTCATCCCGATAAACCCGATAACGTTATTAATAGCTCCGATAATATATAATACATTTTTTGGTTAAAAGAAATCCGTTGTGGGTGGATTTTAGGGGTGTAAAAAGTACTCATAAATTATACTTAAGTGAAAGTATGGGTACTGTCTCAAAATCTGACTCAAGTAAAAGTCAAAGTATCTGGCTAAAAAACACACTCGAGTAAAAGTAAAAAAGTCCTACTTTTAAATGTACTTAAGTACTAAAAAGTAAAAGTACATTTATTTTTAAAGGGATAGACCAGGGGTCTCAAACTCATTCCATTGTGGGCCAAGTTTTCATTTTAACTATACATTGCACCAGGTGAGTTAGTTGAAGAGGTGAGCCAATTAGTGAAATCATCAGCTGGTGTTTAGGCAAGGCTGGAATGAAACCAAGCATACACTCTGCCCACAATGGAACGTGTTCTGTGATAGACAATGCTGAAATGAAAGAACAGAGGACACTTTTTTTTGCATTAAAATTATTTAATGCACTTCTCCATTGAAGGTAAACTAACATGGACGGCATTCACATCACACCATGAATAATATCACAATATTAATATTAAAAACAGAATGGTGTATCCTGAATAATAGCATAATGCGGATTTTGTACTCCAAGTGAATGTCGTTTAAGGCACTGACCAAAACATTGAAAGTATGGGAGCCCTTCAGTCTTCTGCAGGCAAGTGCAGCAGAACGCCTTTCAAAGCTTTCAGTGTCGATCCAGTGAGCCGTTACCCCAATGAAACCTCTTCATTGGGCTGTCCAGCAATCCATTCAACTTCACTCATAGCAGCAGTGACTTTCTCTTTCATGGTTTGAGCAGCTTTGCTGATCTTCGAGTGGACAGTGGGCCTGAGTCGTAATGACGTTAGTGCTTGGTCGCAAACCATTTATTAGGTTTTTGAATGATGGCAACTCAACAACACTATAAGGTTGGAGTCCCTGAACTATGTATTTTTTATGTAGATAGGGCCATGGATGTTTGCCTTGTCCGTCCACGCTGTCGCCGACCGTTTTGTCCTCTTCATCACTCATTGTGGCCATCTTCTATGGCTTGTCACTCTGACTGTCTATTCTTCTGATAACAGGTGTTTAATCAAAGATCCCCGCTTTCTAGTCTGCTTCTAGGCTTGCTCAAGGATCAATCAGCATGGCTATGGTCGGGTTCATTTTCCATTGATGGGGATTTGATTGGCTGTTTACCTGTGGTCGCAGGATTAATAACATTAACGTTAGATTGGCCAGATAAACAATTCAAATATACTAATTAAAATGGTTGGACCTGCGAGATTTGTACTTTGTACTTTGTAGGTCTGCATTTTAAATGTAAGGAGTAAAAAGTATGTTTTTTTTCTCTGAAATGTAATGGAGTAAAAGTACAAAGTATACAAACCTAATAATACTTGAGTAAAGTACAAATCCCTCAAAACAGTACTTAAGTATTGTAACAAAGTACAATTACTCAAGTACTTTACACCCCTGGTGGATTTGGATGAAGGGCGCTTGTTTTTATTATAGCCTCCTCCCGTTTTGCCAGTACTGTGGTATGACTGACAGCGTGTGGTTTAGGAACAGGGAGTTTTACACAAATCCAGCTCTCCCTTTCTTGGCTGTGACGTAGTCACATTACATTCGGAGACAGACAGTCGATCTGCCAATTAGGTCCCTCCGCTTGCACCCACCTCTTCTTCTTACCACCAATCAGAAGCTCTCGTTCGTTTATTTACCTCCGGATTGTCGGCCAATATTCTACTCGGAGCTATAACGTTAGCTGCTCCCCGCCAGCCACATTGACAAGTACCAGCGCTTATACATTACTGGCAAATGTCTTGTTGCACTTGTGGCAACGAGCGTTGTCAGCATCGACTTTAGTAAAATAGACCCAGACTTTTTTTGAGGAATTTAAACATCGCAAACTAATCTTGTTGGCCGTTTTCTATCTCTCCTCCCTCGGTCTCTCTCTGCCTGCGTGAGCCGGCTGTGCTCTTACACACACTCACTCACACACACACACACACACACACACACACACACACACACACACACACACACACACACACACACACACACGCACACACGGGTGCTGTCGAGAGCAGAGCTGTCTGAGGCTGAGGTTAGACTAGTGTATTCCTGGCGTTTTTTTATACGTTTTTGACGACGTATCATGTCCTATCTACACAGAAACGCGTTTTTTGGCGTTTTTTTGTGGATACGGCTGAAACGCAAAATTGTGTTTGCGTTTGGAGATACGCAAAAAAAACGCTTCGACAACAGCGTGTAGTCAGCACGCTAGCCGTTGTTGCGAAAACGCCCATGCGCAGTAGATACCATCTGCGTGCCCTTCCTGTGTACAGTGTGTGTGTGTTTGGGACAGAGCTCCGTGTCCCAAATAGCTTCAGCTACCATGTGTTGTCAAGTTATTGTTATAAGGACCCCAGTCCAAGCTACAACAGTCTGCATTCCCTTAACAATTGTTTGTATTGAGCCGTATTGTATTGTACCCATATGCAATATGTTAAATAAAGTTTACATCCATTCATTCTGCTAGCATTACCGATTGCATGAGCAACTGGCTAACGTGAGCTATCAGGATTCAGACCCTGTTAGCTCAGAGTTCCTCTTTCAACTTAACAAGCATTAAACAAAATGGCCCAGTCATCTATTCACCTTTGTTTAATACACACAGCGTTGTCTCTAATGTTATCTAACTACTGATAGCTCGCGATATCATCAGTTTCGTGCTGGCTAAGTAGCGTGAGCTAACGTTAGCTTCTAGCCACAATGCTATATTGTTAAAATGGCATACTCCATTGACGTTAGCATGCAGCTAACAATGCTACAATGATACCGATCGTTTTTAGACTAAACTATCTGCTCTTGGTGGTCACTTGTGTTGATGTTAGTTTTGTTTCATCAACAAATGACAGGCAGAACACACAGTGAATGTATCCGTTTTGTTTATTGCACTTTTATTAGGCTTTGCTGAAAAAAGAATTGCTGCATTGAGTGAGCAAGCAAGATGGTGGCGCGGCATAGGCGCCTGCCTTATTTACATTTCTTTGCTGGAGCTTCCACCAGGAAGTGTATAGGCACATTCGTTCTGATTGGTTGAAATTGCCTTCATGTTTGCCACCTACTGCCACCTACTGCTTTGGCAGTGTACTACATCAGTGTGCTTGGCTGACAAAAACGGAAAAAAAACGAAAGTGTGACTCGAGGCGCATGACGTCGCGGCGATACGCGGCGATGCGTATAAGAAAACAATACGAAGATGATACGAAAGGTGTAACCTCAGCCTGAGTGAGTGAGTGTGTGTGTGTGTGTGTGTGTGTGAGTGAGTGTGTGTAAGAGCACAGCCAGAGCAGAGCGCAGGCAGAGAGAGACCGAGGGAGGAGAGATAGAAAACGGCCAACAAGATTAGTTTGCGACGTTTAAATTCCTCAAAAAAAAAAACTCCATAATTTCTCGAGTACCGATAGCAGTACCGATGACGTCGGAGCTTATAAACACTAAAAAGAAAAAAAAATTTGATTACAAAATATATATATATATATATATATATATATATATATATATACATTTAAAAAAAATTATAATACAATAAATATCGGTTATCGATATCGGTTATCGGCTTGAGGAGCATAAAGTTATCGGTATCGGTGTCAAAAAATCAATATCGTGCATCCCTAGAGAGAACATGAGTGATGGGCTGCTTGTAGCCACTATTCTGAATGGATTACCAGACTCATTTAGGCCACTAGCTGTCCATGTAACACAGAATGAGGACAATGTTACATTCAAAGACTTCAAGAGAAGACTAAGAGTCTATGAAGAGTCTGAGAAAATGAGGACAACTGGCACTGCATATACAGACAGTGTGATGAAGACTAGCACAAGGCAAAGCAAACAAGGCACCAAGACATATAGGAAGGATGGGGAAGCCACTCTGACATGTTACAGGTGTGGAGAAAGAGGACACACCCGAAACAGGTGCACCCGAAAAGTGTGGTGCAGTCACTGCAAGAGCAACACACACACAGAGTCCCTGTGCAGGAAAAAGGGAAAAGAAGGAGCAAGAAAGGTCGCAGAGGTGGACACCGACGACGACGATCAATGCTTCATAGCCAAGCATGCAAACAACGAGAGGCCGTTAGCCAACGTGAAGAAAAAGGGGATCATGGTGGACGCCGGAGCGACATCCCACATCGTGAATGATATTGCCAAGTTCAAGAGCTTTGACAACACATTCCAGCCTGACACCCACTCAATGGAACTGGCAGATGGGACCAAGTGCAGCGGGTTGGCACAACGCAGAGGAACGGCGCTGATCTACCTACTAGACAACGAGGGACGGCAACAAAGAGCACAGCTACAGGATGCACTGTATATGCCGACGTATCCACATGACATATTCTCAGTGGCAAGAGCAACCAATGCAGGAGCAACGGTGACTTTCAAAAAGGGGGACAGCCACATGATCGCCAAGAAGGGCAACAGGTTTGACCTCCATGAAAGTGGTAATCTGTTTTATTTGCCAACTGTTCAGAAAAAATTTGATACATGCAATATATGTCATGACATGCAAACTTGGCATGAAATATTGGGTCATTGCAATTATGAGGATGTACAAAAGTTACTGGGTGTGGTAAAAGGTATGGAGATAAGAGGCAGTGCAGTCAGGCCAGCACAGCTGTGTGAAATATGTACAAAAGGTAAATTCACCCAGACAAGGAATAGGGAGCCGGACAGAAAGGCTACAGAACCTTTACAGATGGTCCACACTGATTTAGCCGGTCCCATGAGAACCCCAAGCTTAGAAGGTCATAAGTATGCACAGTCTTTTACAGACGACTACTCAGGTGCCATGACTGTGTATTTTCTCAAATCCAAAAGTGATGCAGTACACGCCACAGAGAGGTACTTGGCAGACTCAGCCCCTTATGGAAAAGTTAAATGTTTACGATCTGATAATGGAGGTGAATTTACAAGCAAGGAATTCAAAGCACTGTTAACCAAAAATAGGATTAAGCATGAGACATCTGCGCCCTATTCACCTCACCAAAATGGCACAGCAGAGAGAGGTTGGCGAACCCTCTATGAAATGGGCAGGTGTATGCTGTTAGACAGTAAGTTGCCAGACAAGCTGTGGAGTTATGCTGTACAGACGGCAGCCTATGTGAGAAACAGGTGCTACGGTAGACGCACAAAGAAGACACCATATGAGATGCTCACAGGCAAGAAACCAAACATGTCCAAATTTCAGAAATTCGGATCTGTATGTTTTGCCTACACACAAGAGAAAGGGAAGTTAGATCCCAGATGTGAGCAGGGTCTTTTTATTGGCTATGACAAAAACAGCCCAGCTTATCTTGTGTACTATCCAGACACAGAGAAGGTCAGAAAACACAGGTTAGTGAAATTCACAAATGAGACAGCCAAAGAAAAAGAAACACAGACACATGGATCACACATTGAATATCAGGACAGAGATGCACAGTTACACCCCAGGATCCTTGAAAATGAGGGAAATGATGATGAAGAAATGGAAAATGCATCAGGTCAAAGTGTTCAAAGTGATGTTTCTGAGGCTAAATGTGAACAGCCTAGCACTGAGTGTCAGGGTAGAAGGTACCCACCTAGAGTTAGGAGAAAGCCAGTGTACCTTCAGGATTATGTGACTGAGGATACAGCAGACAGACTGGTAACATGTGTAGACTCTTGTTATAGAGCAGTTTGTGACATACCACAAAATTACCAGGATGCCATAAGCTCAACCAAGTCACATCTGTGGGTAGACGCAATGAATGATGAAATACAGTCACTGAAAGAGAATGACACATTCATGATCACCCAGTTGCCACCAGGCAAAAAGGCAGTGGGGGCGAGGTGGGTCTATGCTCTCAAGAGTGATACTGATGGATCAGACAAATGTAAAGCAAGATTTGTGGCAAAAGGTTACAGCCAAAAGCAAGGTATTGACTACGAGGAAACATTCTCACCTACAGTTGACATGACAACAGTTAGAGTGGTCATGCAAAAGGCAGTGCAGGAAGATTTATTTTTACATCAATTGGATGTCAAAACTGCATACCTGCATGCACCAATTGATCGTGAGGTCTATGTGGAACAACCTGAAGGTTATGAGATAAAGTCAGAAACAGGAGAAAAGCTAGTATGCAAATTACAGAAATCCCTATACGGTTTAAAGCAGTCAGGCAGAAACTGGAATGCTCTGTTACATGCATATCTCACTGAGAATGGTTTTGAACAAAATCCTGCTGATAACTGCCAATACACAAGGGAAAAACAAAATGAAAAAGTGATTCTAATTGTATTTGTTGATGATTTAATCATTGCTGGTAACAATGAGGAGGTTGTGAAAGGTGTCAAAATGATGCTTGCTGAGAGGTTTAAAATGAAGGATCTGGGAAAATTAAAACATTTTCTAGGGATAGATTTTAACCAGTCAGAGGGTCAAGTCACAATGTCACAACAGAGGTATGTGAACAAAATCCTCTCCAGATTTGGAATGCAAGAGTGTAGGTCCAGAGAGACCCCATGTGAATCAAAACTTGAATACACAGAAAATGCAGAAACATTTGGAGACCCGAGGATGTATAGAGAGGCAGTGGGAAGTTTGATCTATTTGGCTACATGCACTAGACCAGATTTAAGTTTTGTAGTCTGTAAACTTTCCCAGCATCTTTCTGAACCAAGTGAAGAGCATTGGAACACTGTAAAACATGTGTTCAGGTAAGGGTACAACAGACCGTGGCTTATGTTTTAAAAAGAATGATACAGGTGAACTAGGCCTAATAGTCCACAGTGATGCTGACTGGGCATCAGACGTTGTAGACAGACGTAGTACCACAGGGTACTGTGCCAGTCTAAGTGAGAGAAGCTCTCTCATTTCATGGAAGAGTAGAAGACAACCAACAGTTGCACTTTCTACCTGCAAGGCAGAATACATGGCCTTAGCATCAGCCATACAGGAGTGTATGTATTTGCAACAGCTACTCAAGGGTATTGATGGATGTCAGTATGCACAAACCAAGGTTTATGATGATAACCAAGGAGCTATTGCACTAGCCAGGAATCCTGTAAACAGGCAAATATGTAAACATATTGATATAAAATATCACTTCATAAGAGAAACTGTGAATAGTGGGAGGATATGTTTGGAATATTGTCCTACTGACAACATGATTGCTGATGTGATGACAAAACCAGCCACTAAGCTACAACTGAAGAAGTTTGCTCAGTATTTGTTTGGCACTTAGTTAGAGTGAAAGAAAAGCATGGATGTGCCAATATGTTTTTTTTTGTTGTTGTTTATTTTGTATTGAAGGCCAAAGAGGGAGAATATATATATATATATTTTTGTTTTGTACCACAATAAGCTAAGTTCGAGTGGGGGTGTTAAATATATTATTATTATGTGCGTCCTTGCTCATTTGTGTTCTACAGAGGGCGATGTAGTAAATCCAGTACGTGATGTCACTGACGTTTCCTTTCCATTCCTGTTCCGGTCTATTATTTGTCAATGATTGTTGTTGATATATATAGCGGCACTACGACTGCATCTCGCCCCGCCTGAGAAATAAATATGCCTACGAGGCTAAAGATGATCAATGAGTCAATTGAGTTCCATTCAATCGCCACCGCAACGCACTCCGTTTAACAGGTGCCGCTTGGTCAGCCCTTTTGGACCGGCTGCGACTGCTGTTGTCCTGCTTCTGGGAGCTCTTGTTTTAAACACTGGAGGGTCAGTAGTGGTTTTGTTATGTGCATCTTCCTCTTCTTCATTCTCTGAGGAGCTGCAGTTGTGCACATCATCTGGTTTCCCAGTACACTCTTCATCTGTGGAATCATCTGATGCCTCTCTCTCATCATCATTTTCCTCCTCATCTTCATCAGGTGTACATGTAGCAGAGTTAATGGTTGGTTTTGCTGGTGCTGTTTCAGGTTCTTCTTGCATTTAATTTGCAGCACTCTCCTCCACAGCTGCCACACTGTATTTCTCCCTTTCAATGTCTGACACAGTGATTTCCTCTGTCACTGCTTCTTCCTCTTTGTTTTCGTCATCGGCGTCCTCTTCTTCATCATCGTCTAATTCATTCTGAGGAACTGTCTGAGGAACAATCCACTCCTTAGAGGGAACATGAGGCGCGATCGCTTTGTCGTCCTCTTCTTCATCATCATCGACGCCGTCCTCTTCCTCACAGTCACCGCCCACATCACCATTGTCATCTGGTTCATTCTGAGGAAGTGTCTGAACCCATCAGGTCACCCTCCACCATCCACTCCCTGGAGGGGACATGAGGTGCGATCGAACAGTCATCCTCATCTTCATCATCAACGTCATCATCGACGCCGTCCTCTTCCTCACCGCCCACATCACCATTGTCATCTGGTTCATTCTGAGGAAGTGTCTGAGGAACAATCCACTCCTTGGAGGGGACATGAGGTGCGATCGAACAGTCATCCTCATCCTCGCTGCTGATAAATAAGCCATTGTTGTTGTAGAGCCGCCCGTGTTGTTGTGATGATGCATCGCTAGAGCAAGACTCGCTATAAATGTTTCAAAGTGTAACTCAACTGAAGAAGACCGTATAGCCTGCTGTCTAACTAACAACAAGGCTATATTGCTCCATTCAGTGTTTATTATAATAACCTATTTGAGCTCATCATCACCGACCAGGGAACCCACACTGTGGCCAGATAATAATAAACAATAGCGCACAGACACAGCCGCTCATAGCGAGGGGGGCGTAGGTCAGTGGCCAATCAGAACGCAAAACGGGAACCCGGAAACACGAACGCGTTGGTAAAAGCATACACACGTCCGGGTCGGCTATTTTTCTCCGGGCAAGGGAAGCGGTTATAACGCTCAGATTGAGAAGAATCAAGTACTCCCGATCCATGTTCTGTGGTGGATTATGTTGGCGACACGATGGACATCAATACATGGAATGGCGACCAGATGATTGGAATATTCTTTTTGGGGTACATCCTAGTCAAGGTAAGGGCTATGTGATATCAATCTTGCATTGATCTATCTATCTATCTATCATATGCATTTGATTTTTTTATTGTAGCGTGTGTAGGGATGGAACGCCAATGCATTTAGTATAATACACGTTGCGGGCTATTACCAGCCTCCCAGGAATTACCCTAGACCGCTCTAAAACCATACTTATATTCACCACGCTATAAAACGGGAATGTATGGATGAATTTTTTTTTCTTTTTCACATATTGAACGATATATACTCAATGTCAAATGGGCCATAGTATTGTATCGATAGCTATAATTTTTTCAAGTTTCTTTAATAGTTGTCATACAGAAGTACAGAATACTTTCATACAAAATGCTTCTTACTGTTACGCTCCAGAGACTGTGCTAGACAAGATAGTATCAAATAACATAGTATAGCATGTAAATTAGAGGTAGAAAATGAGGTCACAGTGTTCAGTATAGACATATGTACAATGTTCGATGCAGAATAGACATAACTGAGTTACCATATAATATACAATACTATGCAGTGTACTAATGTACAATATTATATAGTGCAAAGCAGAAATGCAGAAATGGGATGAGGTACAATTTAGGTACAATTTACAGTAAGGTGTACGAGTTGTAGTGCAATCCTTCATCAATAAATATAAAGTGTGGGGAGTGGGTGCTACAGTGTGTTTTTTTAAAGTGAGTGTGTGCTATAAAGTGTGGGGAGTGGGTGCTACAGTGTGTTTGTTTAAAGTGAGTGTGTGCGTGTGGATGTGTGTGCTATGTGCGTTTGATGGTTGTTGTTGTGTAGTGTTCATTGTTCATTAAGCAGCCTGATGGCCTGGGGATAGAAGCTTCTTCTGAGTCTTTCTGTGCTCGCCTTGAGACTCCGGTATCGCTTGCCTGACCGCAGCAGTTCAAAGAGGCAGTTGTTCGGGTGGCTCGAGTCCTTAATAATTCTCTTAGCCTTCCCCCTGCACCGCTTGTTGTAAATGTTCTGGAGGGTGGGGAGCCCCCCTCCGATTGTGCGTTCGGCTGAACATGTCACTCTTTGTAGTCTGCTTCGGTCTTGTGCAGTGCTATTCCCAAACCAGGAGGTGATGTTGCCAGTCAGGATGCTCTCTATTGTACATGAGTAGAAGTTCTTAAGGATCTTCTGACTGACTTGGAACTTCCTTAGGCGCCTGAGGAAGTAGAGGCGTTGTCGTGCCTTCTTCACAACACTGTCAATGTGTGTGGTCCATGTCAAGTCCTCGGATATGTAGGCTCCGAGGTACTTAAAGCTGTTGACTCTCTCAACCGGTGCCCCGTCGATGCTGAGGGGGCTGTAGTCCTTGACCCCCGACCTCCTGAAGTCCACAATCATCTCCTTTGTTTTGCTGACGTTCAGGGAGAGGCTGTTTTCCTGGCACCATCCCGCCAGGACCTTGACCTCTTCCAGGTAGGCCCTCTCGTCGTTGGCAGAGATCAGGCCCACCACCACTGTGTCGTCGGCAAATTTGATGATTGTATTGCTACTCCGCTGAGCCACACAGTCGTGTGTGTACAGGGAGTAGAGGAGGGGACTCAGAACACAGCCCTGGGGGGCCCCTATGTTGAGGGTGATGGATGAGGAGGTGCAGTTGCCTGCTCTCACCACCTGGGGTCTGCCCGTCAGGAAGTCCAAGACCCACTGGCAGAGGTCATAGTTCAAGCCCAGGTCCCTGAGCTTGGCTATGAGTTTGGAGGGGACTATGGTATTGAATGCCGAGCTGTAGTCGATGAATAGCATTCTCACATAGTTCCCCTTCCTCTTGTCCAGGTGTGATGCTGCTGTGTGCAGCACATGGGCTATGGCGTCCTCCGTGGACCTGTTGGGGCGGTATGCAAATTGCAGGGGGTCCATGTTGATGGGGAGGGAGGAGCAGATGTAGCCCTTTACTAGCTTCTCAAAGCACTTCATGGCTATGGAGGTGAGAGCTACAGGGCGGTAGTCGTTGAGGCAAGCAGGCTTGAATTTTTTGGGTACAGGGATAATAGTGGACTTCTTCAGGCAGGTGGGGATGACAGCCTGTTCTAAGGACAGGTTAAATATGTCAGTGAATACCGGGGCCAGTTGGTCGGCACAGACTTTTAGGACGCGGCCGGGGATGCCGTCCGGTCCTGCTGCCTTCCTGATATTCACTTTTTTAAAGGTCCGCCTCACCTCATGCTCTGTTACCCTGAACACTGAGTCTCCATCAGCAGCAGACCCCCCCCCCATTGCCGTGGCTTGTGGGCTGGTGTTGTTATTACCAGCATCAAACCTTGCATAGAAGGTATTGAGGTCATTTGCTAAGGAGATGTCACTGTTCAGTTTGAGGGAGGTGCCTTTGTAGTCTGTCATCGTTTTGAGCCCCTGCCACATAGCTCTGGAGTCAGCCTGTTCAAACTGGAGTTCAATTTTATCTCTGTAGCGCCGTTTGGCCTCTGTCACTGTCCTCCTTACGTTGTATCGCGCCACCTTGTGGTCATTCATGTTGCCTGCCACCAGGCCGTTGTTGTATGCTTTGGTGCGCGCTTTCAGAGCTTCACGGACGGATTTGTCTACCCATGGTTTTTGATTTGGGTAAACTCTAATTGTGGTAGTGGGGATTGTTTCTTCCACCAAAGTACGAACATAGTCCAGCACTGTCTCCGTGTAGACATTAATGTTATCTGTGTCGCGGAACACGCTCCAGTCTGTGCACTCGAACGCAGCCTGGAGCGTCCCCTCCGACTCCACATCCCATTTCTGCACCTCTCGCAAGACTACAGGTGTGCTCTTGATTCTTTGTTTGTACTTTGGAGAAAGAAATATGGCCGCATGATCAGACTTCCCAAAGCCACTAGCAGAATGAGCCTTGTAGCCACCCTTGAATTGCGAGTAACAGTGATCTAAAATGTTACCGCCTCTGGTGTTACAAGTCACATGCTGATAGAAGTCAGGCAAAACCTTTCTCAGATTGGCGCTATTGAAATCACCCACTATTACTACTAACGTTCGCGGCTTGGAGTTTGTTTACCTCATCGTGAAGTCTGGAGAGAGCGACACTATCGCTGGCTTGCGGTGGAATGTACACTCCTACAAGGATGATCGCCGTTAACTCTCTCGGAAGGAAGAAAGGACGACACTTGATTGTTATATATTCCAGGTTGGTGCAGCAGTGGTTCGATAATTCCTTCACGTTGGCTGGATCGCTCCAATTGTTGTTCACCATGAAGGCGATCCCACCTCCGCGCTGTTTGCCTGATTCAGCTGTTCTATCCTTGCGGTGGATGAAGAAGTGATCGGCCGGTTGGATGGCGTGGTCCGGGGTTTCTGGCGACAGCCACGTTTCAGTGAAGCAGAGAACATTACAATCTCTAACGTCTCTCTGGAATTTAATCCTTGCTCGGATGTCGTCTAATTTATTGTCAATCGATTGTACATTATAATAATTTATAATTTAGGACCTGCTCAGAGGTCATCAATCGGCACACATGCGATGCATGCATGCAATTCGTATCTGCGATTAACCCATCCCGTCGTCCTTCCCCCCCAAGGGCAGCCGGGAGCAGACAGGCGTCAACGTGAGCCGCGCCAGGGGACCAATCCAAGTGCTCCTGTCCGTCTTCGTCAAGGACGCCACAGCGTTAGCGATCTGTTGTTGTGCATGTTTTTCCATTGGGTTTTATCTTATCGGGGGGGGAAACCCTTGCGAGCACGGGGAGAACATGCAAACTCCACACAGAAAGGCCTGGGAGATACCCCACCTGGGTAACTGGCATCATGGAAACCTGGTCCCCAAGCAGGAATCGAACCCTGGACCTTCTTGCTGTGAGGCGACAGTGTTAACCACTACACCACCGCTAGCAATATACTGGGTAATATAGTTACAGCCCTGCAAACACTGCCACGTATTCCTATACTTTAGAACACTGGCCTTTGAACCACACATCATAATAATTCTGCCTCGTGAACATTGGCAAGCTTTCCATTTTTGCACAAAATGAGTTCCCTTCTATCACAAACATTATTGTTTAAGCATTTTTGGTTGAAATAAAATGATACGTAATTATTTTACGATTAATTGCTGATTAAATGTTGAGCTATAGATTGTGGAGGAATACACACAGAAAGGTACACCATGCCAATGTTCATGCTTTATTTGTTTTAAACGAGACGATTTAGAAATGTGTCTATTGGAAATACATTGCAATTTCAAGCGAGATGGACCGGCCAGAATGTTAGGTAGCATTCTGACGAGGACTGGATAGAACAGTCTCTGTCTCAGCTGATCTCCTGAGCTGAGGTCTGAGCTTGTGCCACAAGATGACTCAACTACATACTTGTCCACGTCCATCCTTTTCTGCTTCCTCCTTTGGCTGGTAGTACAGTATGTTCCTCAATCCCAAGGCCATTACATATGGCCTTTGTCCTGTCATACATGTCCACTGCCATCTCTGAGATGCGATAACCTTTGAGTGTGTCCTGCACTGTGCTTTTAAATAGTACAGAGCTAGAGCTACAGTAGGTGGTCTGTAGGTACTGTATATTTATTTCATAAATAGTGTTATTTATTTCCTGACTTTTTTTTTCTGTGAAGATCCCGGAAAGGGTTATTAATATTTGGTTATGTGTGGCTTTCTGGAAAACAATAAATGTTTAGGCACCCCTGCGATCGTCACACTTTTTCTGTTACAAACTGACCCCGGCCCCCACCAGAGAAGGGAAAAGTTATGTGGCCCTCACAGGAAAAGGTTTGGGGACCCCTGCTGTATAGTATCACCCTCTTGTGTTCAAAAGATGCAACTTCATACTGAATTTACTGTATTTCATTACAATGATGGAAATGAATTCAAATACACACACACACACACACACACACACACACACACACACACACTACTCACAGACACAACTGATCGCATAATCCCTGCCTGGAGATATCATAATACAATTGTACAACTTCTAGGAGCAATTTGAGCTCCTCTGCTGAAAGGAAGAATAAACCCCCAGGGTGAGCTTCAGTGAGCATGAACCAGCACAGAGGAGAAAGCACCCAGGATGAGCTTCAGTGAGCATGGACCAGCACAGAGGAGAAAGCACCCAGGATGAGCTTCAAGACAATGTCTCTCTCTCTAGAGGCAAATCCTTCCATAGAATCCATCCTAGAGGCAAATCTTTCCTGTGACAAAATGGCATCCAAGGTAATAAAAAAAGTCAACCAATGAACTAGATTCTTGTACCGGATCTCCTCTCTGGTAAACAAGAATACCCTGAATACTCGCACTCATTCAAGGGTACTACGACTATGCTTGCACCTCATGGTACCAAAGCACCTCAAAGGCACTAAAAACAAGATTACAAACATCACAAAACAAACTGGTCAGACTTCTACTTGACCTTACCCCTAGAACCCACCTCACCCCTGCACACTTTGACAACCTAGGATGGCTTAGAGTAGACGACAGAGTACAGCAACTTGCAATGGGCCTGGTCTACAAGATACACTATACGACTAAGGTACCCATGTACATGTCAAAATACTAACCAAAGGTCAGTGAATACCACGACCACAACACCAGAGGAAGCTCAACAAAACTAATAGACAGTCTCCTCCCCACGCATGTATATATTCTCTCCCCACCGTATGTATATTTCTCTCCCACCCACCCACCCCCTCCTACAGTCTCCTCCCCACCGTATGTATATATTCGCTCCCCACCATATGTATATTTCTCTCCCACCCACCCACCCACCCCCTCCCCATCATATGTATATACTCTGTCAGGATCTATGGGTAACAGTACTGTATATTTGCATATTGTATATGTCACAAATGTAACAGTACTAAATACCTGTATGTCATCATCATGTATGTCCCTATGCCATAAATGTCATGTATGTTGTGTATGTCATAAATGTCACTATGAATTGAAAATGGGGGACCCTGATGTAAACAAGACAAACGTCTTTCTCTGGTCTGCATCCCCTTAACAATTGTGTGTATTGAGCCGTACTGTATTGTACCCATTCTAAAGTTTTCATTCATTCATTCTCTCTTGGTCAGCCGTTCTGCCCCTAGTGGCGGCATACAGGAAATGCACTTAGCATCTGTGACGCTGTGTCCTTGTTGGCAGAACCTTGTGAAACTTTATTACAACCAGAAACTAGAGACCTGGGCCGTGGATGTGTAGCACTTGTGTCACTAACAGTAACAGCTGTTCGCCATGGGCACAGTTCCAGGTTCGAATGAGAAGAGGAGTAATATGCACAATTAAAAGAATAGTAGACCAGAGACAGAGTTATAACAATGACCGGTGTTTTAATTAAAAGCGCGCTAGCTAGACAGTAATAATACATACAGACGTAAAGTACAAGTAGTGGTTTGAAGTATCCCTTTTTGGTTCTTTCAGTAACCTCTCCTTTCGGGAGGGTTAGTTCGATATCAAGTCCTAGGTTGATTGGATCAACACATTAGGGTTGGTTCAGACGTCTCTGAGGTTATCTCTAGCTAAAAGCTAGGTTTAAGGTTGGATATTGGATGTATCCTTTTATCATCAGTAAACTCTATATCAGTTTATCATCTCAATAGGTAAATGTTTAAACATATTCATTTAAACCTTTAAGTACCCTTTAAACCATATTTCTTTACAGGAGAACCATCAGTGATTCAACTATAATCAATATGTCATCAATGGTGTAGTGGCCGACTGTCATTCCTGGGTGTGCTGACAGTCGTCCACAATGCACCCGCTAATGTGCCTCTTCACGCTGTACCAAAGTTGTGATGTTGAATGAATTGAATGTCCAAAGTTGCTCCTCTTATGGTTTACAGGGTGTATTGTTGTCCAAAGGTAAATGATAGTGAATGAAGGGTTAAACAGAACAGTCGTCAATTGCTCCGTGGTCAGTTCCAACAGTGAGACAGGTTTGAAGGTAAAACCTCAGTAGGTGCATGAGATTACAATGATCACCTATGGCTACTTATAGAAGTGGGGCTATAATGGGGGTGAGCCCCCTAGTGTCCAAACATAAATAAGACACTAGTGTATGGTAACCAAACAGTGTATGGTTCTAATATATATATAATATAATATAATATATATATATATATATAATAATAATATAATAATATATAAATCCACCAAGTCGGTTTCTGCTTCTACACAACGGCCCCTTAATTGTGCATTAAATCACAATTACAAAATTATATATATAGCAAAGAAGCTACCGACACAATCTATAATCAATGTCAATGTCCTCAATAATAATCAATATGAAATCATAATTCTAAACACGAAGAAGCTTGACTTGGTCCTGGTTTTCGCTTGTTGTCCCTGTGCATGGGAAGAACAAATTAATTAGTGATTCAAATAACAGTCAAGGTAACTTAATAATAATATTCAAAGTGTTTTTTGTTTTGTTTTAACAAACAGAGCCACATAGCTCTGATAGGCATATAGCCAATGTCTATTCAAAGTTCAACAGAGCCCTATAGCTCTGATAGGCATATAGCCAATGTCTACTGGTTGTGACTCTCCATCAGGGTTGTCAGGACTGTCGGCGGTAAGTCGGTCGGGAAGTCTCAGCCATTCTTTCCCAGGTTTCCTTACGCCGTCGTCTTTTGTAGTTTCTCCTCTTGGAAACTGGCATATTCAAAAGTGTTTGGCCATCACCGGCCCCGGTAACACCATGGGCTTCACTTGATAAGCTTCTTCAGGTAGTTGCTTTTCCATTTCTTTGTCTTTGTTTTCATTGTCGGAGGCTCCTGTAGTGATGTCAAAACTCTTGCTCCGTTTCTCGTATTCTTTTGAAGTTGTATCATTTTTCTTAGATGTTCCGTCTTTCTTCCCTCTCTGAGACTCAGCGGTCAGAGAATCATCTACTGGCTCATCCTCCACAATCTGATATGAATCCCACACTTCTTCTGATACTTCTATCTTGGTGCTGCTCTTTCCCGTTGGCTTGTCATCTCCTCCAACACTCTTATCCTCCTCAGCAGGTCTTTGCAGAGTAGAGCTACGTTTTAGGAGATGCACTTCTATGCTTGTTTGATGTAGATCAGTGTGAGACTGAGGGGCTTGGGTATGAGAGGTTGTTGGCAGCACATGCCGGCTTCGACCAGCAGGGGCAGCACATCTTGTTTTAGCAGTATGGCTTGGCCACTGGTCCACCTCTTCTACTCCATCGTCTTCCTCTTCTTTATCACTGTCCTCCTCCTCGTCTTCATCACTGTCCTCCTCGTCTTCATCACTGTCCTCCTCCTCGTCTTCATCACTGTCCTTCTCCTCGTCTTCATCACTGTCCTCCTCTCCTTCATCACTCTTGTCCTCAGCAGGTCCTTGCAGAGTAGAGCTATGTTTTGGGAGATGCACTTCTATGCTGCCGTCTTTCTCCTCTTCAGGACGGTGCCGCTTGGTCAGCCCTTTTGGACCGGCTGCGACTGCTGTTGTCCTGCTTCTGGGAGCTCTTGTTTTAAACACTGGAGGGTCAGTAGTGGTTTTGTTATGTGCATCTTCCTCTTCTTCATTCTCTGAGGAGCTGCAGTCATGCACATCATCTGGTTTCCCAGTACACTCTTCATCTGTGGAATCATCTGATGCCTCTCTCTCATCATCATTTTCCTCCTCATCTTCATCAGGTGTACATGTAGCAGAGTTAATGGTTGGTTTTGCTGGTGCTGTTTCAGGTTCTTCTTGCATTTAATTTGCAGCACTCTCCTCCACAGCTGCCACACTGTATTTCTCCCTTTCAATGTCTGACACAGTGATTTCCTCTGTCACTGCTTCTTCCTCTTTGTTTTCGTCATCGGCGTCCTCTTCTTCATCATCGACGCCGTCCTCCTCACCGTCCCCATCATCATCATCATCGTCTAATTCATTCTGAGGAACTGTCTGAGGAACAATCCACTCCTTAGAGGGAACATGAGGCGCAATCGCTTTGTTGTCCTCTTCTTCATCATCATCGACGCCGTCCTCTTCCTCACCGCCCACATCACCATTGTCATCTGGTTCATTCTGAGGAAGTGTCTGAACCCATCAGGTCACCCTCCACCATCCACTCCCTGGAGGGGACATGAGGTGCGATCGAACAGTCATCCTCATCTTCATCATCGACGTCATCATCGACGCCGTCCTCTTCCTCACCGCCCACATCACCATTGTCATCTGGTTCATTCTGAGGAAGTGTCTGAGGAACAATCCACTCCTTGGAGGGGACATGAGGTGCGATCGAACAGTCATCCTCATCCTTGCTGCCCTCTTCTTCATCGCTGTCCTCTTCTTCATCGCTGTCCTCTCCTCTGGACTCTGGACTCTGTATTTTGTGCTCGCACTCCTTGGAGCTGAAATCAACACAGTGATTAGTAAAAACATTATCAGCATCATTGTTTTTTTTTTATCCACTTTTTCTCCCATTTTTTCTATATTTTCTCCCATCCCAATTCCGTATCATCCAATTCAACCCTCCCCTGTCACGAACGCTGTTTCTTGCCTCCCACAAGCCGGCTGCAATGTGGACTAAGTCATACATAGCACAAGTCCCCTCCGGTACTTGAGGTAACAGCAGTCGCATCTTTTCACCTGCGCAGCTCGATCTCTCAGTGGCGAGGAGTAACGCGTGGAAGGCTCACGCTGCCCCCGACACTTCCTGATTCTACTGCGCAGGCGCACCAACCGACCTGTAGGAGTCGCTGTCCACAACGCCCGATCCCCACCCATCAGTTTCCCACCCCCTAATACGGCCAATGTGTATTAGTATGGACGGCCAGCTAAACTGAAAGCAATGTGGAGCGCTGGGCTCGAACAGGCAAGCCCAGCGTCTCCGTCATTCGTGGCGTCATTCGTGCCCTTATCAGCATCATTGTTATGATATTCATTGGCCGGTTCAATGTTGCGCCTCTCAGCCAAGACTTCCTTCGATGATGCCCGCCTGGCCGCTTGCTTGGCTGCTTGCTTGGCTGCTTGCTTGGCTGCTCGCTCGGCTGCGCGCCTGGCTGCGTGTTCGGCTGAGAGCTTTTCCAACTCCAATTTCCTTTCACTTTGTTGTTTCTTTATCCTGCTTTCCAACTCGTGTCTCAAATCTTTAAGGTTTACATTGGCAAGGGCAGTTTCATATTTTCAATTACTTTGTTGTTTCTCAAGCCAGTTTACAGTGGCAAGGCGTATAAATAAGCATTCCTTTTCATCTTCAGCCTCTCTTAGCCTAGACTAGCGTACCCATAAGCTTTCCTTTTCATCTTCAGCCTTTCTTAGCACGGCTTCTTCTTTAATTGCAATTTGCCTCTTTCTCATCTTGGCTTCAGATATTATGTTATTTATTCTTTCCAATTCCAATTTCAAATCTTTAAGGTTTAAAGCGTTTAAATGGGCACGGCGTACCTTTTCAGCTTCAGCCTCTCTTAGCACAGATTTGCTGGTTTGCCTCTTGGCTTCAGGCATTTTTACTGTATTTATTTTATTTTTGACATATATTGTTTGTAGCTTTAAATGTTACAATCACATGGCGACGTGGTGTGACGTCAGATTAGTTTGTCAATGTGCCGACGTTATTTAGTTTCCACACGTCGAGAGTGACTTTAATTGCAATGGTTAACACTTAATTCTCCGTTGCATTGTCCACTGCTGTATGTATCGGAATTAGTTTGTCAATGTGCCGACGTTATTTAGTTTCCACACGTCGAGAAACATTAATTGCAATGGTTCTACTTATTATGGCATCCACGTTCCATAATCCACAACATGGCAATTAAATTAGTTTGTCAATGTGCCGACGTTATTTAGTTTCCACACGTCGAGAGTGACTTTAATTGCAATGGTTCTACTTATTCTCCGTTGCATAGTCCACTGCTGTATCGGAATTAAATCAGTCCATTGCACCATTTAGTTTCCACACGTCCAGACATTATTAAGTGCGATGGTTCTACTTAATTCTAATATGGCACATAGTCCGTTCTAATCCATTCCACAGTATCGCAATTCAATTAGTCTGACGCTGTCTAGTTTTTCCGCACGTCGAGTGCGACTGACAACATTAATTGCAATGGTTCCAAATATTACGCCGTCCAATACGTTTCATAATCCACAGCATCACAATTAATCAATTTGTCAGTCTGACGTTATTATACTCAACAGCGTTCGCACGGAAGCGCAACAATGTAGCAATGTCCCGAGTCACATTTCATTCATTAATACAGCAGCGTCCAAACAATTCCACTTCACGGCAGGCCATTACAGCTCTTCACTGTCTTTCAAATCCTTTATCCAGATCTTCATTAATAGAGGCTTCCAAACAATTTTATCTTCACAGAAGGCTGGTTCAGCTCTTCATGCTACTATCGGTTCCTTTATCCAGATCTTCATTAACAGAGGTTTCCAAACAGTTCCTTTATCCAGGTCTTCAACAACAGAGGTGTATTTCATAAATCTTCTTACCTCTGGTTTCCTTTTGTGAGGGAGGTTGTCCAACCTTATACTCACATGTCCTTCTATAGTGAGGAGTTTTTCCTACTTTTCACTTCACGTCCTTCTGTCGTGAGGGTATCTTCAAACTTTTTAGCCCCACGTACTTCTTTCATGAGGAGAGTTTCAAACTTTTTACTCACGTCCTTCTTTCAGGAGGAGACTGTCAAACTTTGTAGCCCCACGTCCTTCTTTCAGGAGGAGACCTTCAAACTTTGTACTCACGTCCTTCTGTCGTGAGGGTAACTTCAAACTCATCGTGGACGACTGTCAGCACACCCAGGAATGACAGTCGGCCACTACAAAGTCCCACTTCTATAAGTAGCCATAGGTGATCACTGTAATCTCATGCACCTGCTGAGGATTTACCTTCAAACTTTGTAGTGGCCGACTGTCATTCCTGGGTGTGCTGACAGTCGTCCACGATGCACCCGCTAATGTGCCTCTTCACGCTGTACCAAAGTTGTGATGTTGAATGAATTGAATGTATGGTTCTAATATATATATATAATATAATATATATATAATAATAATATAATAATATATAAATCCACCAAGTCGGTTTCTGCTTCTACAAATGGGATTCAAGTATCTTATTGGGTACATGGGGTACCCTTTAGCTCGTCCTCTTTACAAGAGAACATCAGTAGTTCAGGTATCTTACCAGTGGTTCAAGTATCTTACGGGGTGTATTTACCCTTTAATTCTCCCTTCTTATAGGAGAAATATCAATGGTTCAAGTATCTTACTGGGTGTATTTACCCTTTAATTCTCCCTTCTTATAGGAGAAATATCAATACCCATATATCAAATTAAATCAAATCAAATACAAAATACAATATCAAAATAACAAAAGGTGAATGGGGTCGAAGCCCTTGGAAGTCCTTGTATTCTCGTTCAATCAGTTTGTGTAGGCGGCACGGTGGTGTAGTGGTTAACACTGTCGCCTCACAGCAAGAACGTCCAGGGTTCAATTCCCGCTTGGGGACCAGGTTTCCATGATGCCAGGTACTCAGGTGGGGTATCTCCCAGGCCTTTCTGTGTGGAGTTTGCATGTTCTCCCCGTGCTCGCAAGGGTTTCCCCCCCGATAAGATAAATCCAATGGAAAAACATGCACAACAGATCGCTAACGCTGTGGCGTCCTTGACGAAGACGGACAGGACTACTTGGATTGGTCCCCGGGGCATGGCTCACGTTGACGCCCTATCTGCTCCCGGCTGCCCATGGGGGGAAGGACAACGGGATGGGAAAAGAGAGACATTTCATCGGCGACTCAGTGCATGTGTGTGTGTGTTCCTGTGGGTCGCCCATATCGCGTGTGTGTGTTAAACTGCATGACAAATAAAGACTTCTAGTCTAACCAATTATTATTATTATTATTATTATTATTATTATTATTATTATTATTATTATTATTATTATTATTATTATTATTATTATTATTATTATTATTATTATTATTATTATTATTATTATTATAAATATTATTATTATTATTATTATTATTATTATTATTATTATTATTATTATTATTATTATTATTATTATTATTATTATTATTATTATTATTATTATTATTATTATTATTATTATTATTATTATTATTATTATTATTATTATTATTATTATTATTATTATTATTATATTATTGTATCAGAAAAGGATATAGGTCAGTTCATCCTTGGAAGTTCTTATGATTCAAGTTCAATCAGTTCAATCCTACCAGACTGTTGGTGTAACAGGAGTTGAGCAACAGGGGTATTCACATCAGGCTGGTATTAGCCTTGAGCTATATCAGAGGTTCAGTGGGTTGGCTCGCCATCTTGTATCGGTCCGGCACACTGCCTCGTCCCGCGTGGGCACACGTGGTGAATGGTGGTCAGCCGGGACTCCTGGAACTGCTCCCAGGGTGGAATGGGGTGCTAGAAAAACCTGGCCTGCGTCAAGCAGGCATTCAGAAAATAAAAGCTATTTACCATCTTTTATCACTTCATCATCCTTTCATTGCTTTCAGAATGAATAATCAATCAGGCTACTTTTAGCTATGCTAAGCTAAAGTAGGCTACCTTATCACAGCACGTGGGAATGTCCGTCTGTCCCATGCTAAGTTAGGCTGAAGTGCGCTAGCATATGGGACATTCCTCACGTTCCATATTAAACTCTCAAAAACAGTCAAAATGTATATAGACCATGTTCTTATCGTACAGTATATCAATACAATTATAAGTACTTTTGAAATGGTTTCTTTCTAGTTTTCATTTAACCAAATTGGGCTTGGAGCTTCGCTAGCATGACTCAGAATGAGGCTACGTTAATTAGCTTAACGTTATTAGCTTGTAGCATGGAGCTAACCATTTTGCACATTCGACAAATGAACAGCACAATATTGATGAAACTCACCAAAACCGCAGGCTACTTTAACTGCAACGCTTCTTTGGTTTTGCAACTGGGGGAATCTTTTATAACTGTTTTGTTGTGAAGGATCAGATTAAACCGAATATATATATTTATTTATGGATATATATTGAATAGTATTTGTATATCGTTTGATATCCCTTGTATATTCCTTGTACATATACACGGAATATCCCTTTAGTCTACTATAGCCCATAATAGTTCATTCTCTTATTGGACAAGGACCTGGCGCCAGGAGACAAGCCCCTTGGAGCCAAGTTCAATGGTACCGACGAGACATGTCTCTACTAGCCCCGGCTCTGCGCAGGAATACGGCTACCGAAAGGAGAGTGGCACTATTTGTTCACCGTGCATATAAATATGGCGCAAGTAAATGTAGAAGACCTTAGTCCTTTACCCTTCTACCCAACTAAGTAACAGAACGTGAAGCCTCACCCACGATACCGCGTGCGGTGTAGTATGGCCTGTTTGGCCTTAGAATAGCATCGAGACCTCGTGCGAATTAATAGCTGAATTGTCAGAGTTTGGCACTGTACCGTCGAGTGCGACGTATTTCTATTAGGTTAATAATAGTCTATTATGTATGGTGCATCGTGCGGTTAGAGTTCTAAGTGAGCAGCATCCCCATCGCTTCCTCGTGTTATCTAGAGTCTTAACCAGGTTGGGCAGACCACACGTGGTGCTTTCATCCGAGGAGTTCTAGGCGAGGACCGAGTGGACCTGTACATTGGATTACCTACCCGACGACTGCTGAGCCCTATGCGGCATGGAATATATATTTGCTTTGGTACTTTGATTTGTGGAGCGGATAATCGCCAACACCGGTGAGTGTTGGATTTACCCCGAGAGGAGTCAAGGTGAGACGGCGCTCAGACCAGACTGAGGTCGCCTCGCTTCTTCTTCATTGTGGACCTACAGCTACAGCTACAGCCTACAAGAGAGCCAAGGTGTATTCATCTGTGGATCAAGATTCTACTGCACTGTCTTCTGTACCTGAATTCTCTCTAGGAATCGTTGACCAGACGGGCTACTGCCGACGGCTCTCCTACCCCCCCTACCGGCCTACAACCGGGAGGACCCCTTCCAGAATATCCTGCTATATCATTAAGAGTACCATAGATTTAATTCCCTAAGAGCCAGGTTGTATACTTGCTTCCTGCGTAACCAGAGATTGGACATTCAGTGTTGATTTGCCTACGAGTACTCATTTGCCTTACAAGTGCATTCAAATCATAAATGTAATAGTAACTATTATATGTACCTTTTGCTATATATTAAATATTTGATTATTACCTTTGTGTGGACCCGATTTCATTGTGGGAAAGTGTTCATCATATTTAGATATCGTGTACTGTATGGCCAGTAGTTAAAGTACATAAAGCGGTAGTGGTTTAATGATACCATACTTATCAATACAGTCAGGGAATTGTACCCCTCAGTTACAATTGGTCCTTCGAGCCGGAGGGTAATTAGTGTAATATTAATATAGTGGTATTAATATTGAAATGGCCTATGATGAACACTCCACGAAACGGTCCTCCTAAAGTAGAACGCCCGCAGCGTAGACGACAGCCACCTCAGTACTTAGAGGATTACGCTGCCAGTATACTACCTAGTCTTCTACAAACGGTAAACGCGGTAAAAGTAGAAAGTAAAATTATGTCCGACCCTATCAACCAGGATACCCCGACCACAGAGGCCCTAGTGGGTTCTAATGTAACTGACCAAGCTCACGGTGGGGACCAGGAGGGAACTGACACGACTTTACCCCCCGCCAAGACCGAAGAAGTAGTCCCCCAAGAGCCCCGGGAGGAAGACAACCCTCCAGAGATGGAACTCTGCACGGAACAAGATGAGGAGAGCGCCGAGGAGATAGAACTCCAGGACTCCCCGCAGGGGAACGCATCCCCAACGGGTACTGCCAGGAGCGGCTCACCTCAACCAGCGTCTTCCCCCAGCGAGGCGGAGAGGATGCTGGCACAGGCGTTCCTCGCCAGCCTAGCAGCCGCTACGGAGCGCGATCGACTCCAAGCACAGACGCTTAGCGAGCGCGAACATTCTACCATTGAAAGAGAACGCCTCCAAGCGCAGCAACGGAGCGAAGAAGAGTGCGTACGTCTGGAGCTGAGACGCCTTCAGACGGAAGAGAATATGGTAAGAGACCACGCCGAAGCCCAGCGCGCCGCCGCCGAAGCCCAGCTGCCGGTGCCCAAAGAGAAGCAGAGTGCGACATCGCTCTCATCCAGCGCGAAGCCGAGCGCGACAGACTACAAGCCGAGCGCGACAGACTACAAGCGCAGCTAATGGAGCAGCTGATCACCAGGGCAACACCCCCTCCCTCCACAAGGGGTTCCAGGGCCTCGTCAAGACACGGGTCAAGGGCACCCTCCCCTAACCGATTAAGCGACCCTGAGCCCGACCACCAGAGAGAGCCTACACCCCCCTCCGAACTCCTTCCCCGACCGGTCCAAGTGAGACCCAGCTACAAGGAAGGAACGGCGGACACCGCGGAGAGGCTAAATAGACGACTACAGGATCTAGAAGACCTGGCAGAGGAAGAAGAGGGAGAAGAGGAGAGTCAAGCCCGACAGCAGCACATTACTCCACAGGACCAGGAGGTCCAGTACAGCCCAGGCTATACCCCCGCGGCTCTGCGCTACAGACCCCCGACTCTATTCACGGGTGAGCATGACGCACGACCAGTCCCGAGGAATAGTACCTGGACCAGCGGGCCATGGTACCCTGCCGGTACCAGCCCACCGAGAGGCGTAAGAGGAGACTCGCCCAGGAGGCCTCTCTTCCAACGCTCACCGATGTGCCAGCCATCCACGGCGTCATACATTGGCACACCGATGTTTCCAGACTTCACCCATGAGAACCGAGCACAGTACACGGAGCTACGGATGTGCTTAGAGACAATGATGGTGGATGTAGCTGATGAACGCCACAAGTATGCTATCCTATTGAAGCACCTGAAAGTGCCCAGAGCGCACAACATAGCGCTGGCCTATGCCACCTCTACTACCCCATACACAGCGGCTCTAGCAGCACTAGACCAAAGATATGGACGTATATGGGATTATGTAATACAAGAGATAAGGCATATTGACCGCCTACCCCCAGCAACAGACAATCGCTCACTAGACGACCTGTCTATCAAAGTACAATCCCTGGTAGGGATGCTGGGGGCGCAACGAGAAAAGGGTATGCACGAACTATACGCAAACTCGAACGTCGAGAGGATTTTAGAGAAGCTGCCGCCCGCCCGACAGGAGCGCTTCAGGCGGCAAAGAGACCACCGTGATCCTAACGGTCCCGAGCCATCCCTCCTAGACCTAGCCGACTTCCTGGCGAGAGAAGTCAGCAGCCTACGGCTGGATACGTTCGTGCGGAGCACACCAAGCTCCAGAGAGGGACCTAGGAGAGCAAACGATGGCCGAAGATCGGTGACTGTCATGCACCAATCAGAATCAGTACCGAGCAGCAAGAACCACAGTACCCCCTCGATGAAAGAGAAGTGGAAGATGGTGTGCCCGTACTGCGAGAAGGAACACTGGTTGTCACAATGTGACCTGTTCAAGAAGATGACCGCTGAAGAAGTGAGTCACTGGATAAAGTCCAACAGGCGCTGTTACCGATGTGCGCGCAGTCACATGGCAGCCGAGTGCCGCCTCAAGAAGAGGTGTAGTCGGTGTGACGGAGCCCACCTAGATGTCCTACACGACAGTAACAGAAGAAAGCCTGCACCATCCAGCAGCACAAAGGCAAGTGTTATGTACATTGACCCCGCTAGCAGCAGCGGCGCCCAGGTGCTCTTAAAGGTGGTCCGCGTAACACTGAGTTACCAAGATAAGGTCATGGACACTTACGCCGTCCTTGATGACGGGTCAGAGAAGACCCTTCTCCTCGCGTCCGCTGCGGCCCAGCTGGGGCTGCGGGGGAGCGAGAACCAGATGACGATTCGGACAATAAGAAGAGATCTAAAGACGATAAAGGGCGAGAATGTCTCCTTCACTATCGCAGCAAGCGGGCAGCCCGAGAGACGGTATAGGATTACTAATGCTTTCACCAGCCAAGAAATAGGACTATCGCAGTACACCTACCCCATCGCCAAGCTGATGGATAAATATGTGCACCTGCGTCAACTCCCTATCCCGCTCATAGACGGTGCCACCCCGACCCTGCTGATAGGCTCCGACCATGCAGACCTCATAGTCCCGATAGACCGGGTCCATACAGGACCCAGAGGTTGCCCTGCAGCAGTCGAGACCCGCCTAGGATGGACATTACAAGGCCCCCTCGCCAAGTCTCTTAACCGAACAGCAGCCACTAGCTGCCTCCACTCCGGAGCGACAGAAGAAGACACCACACTCCTGCAGCATGTCGAGAGGCTATGGACACTAGAGACAATGCCCTTTAAGAACGAAAAGAAAGACATTCGTTCTAAGGAAGATATTTACGCCATAACCCTCCTCGAGCAAGGGACAAAGAGAGTCACAGTCAACGGAGTGATGAGATACGCAACTCCACTCCTGAGGCGAGAGGGAATGCCCACCTTTCACGCCACAAAAAAGGCGACGGAGCGGTATCTATTGAACACAGAGCGGCGCCTAGCCAAAGACCCCCTCCAGAAGCTGTGTACCGCGCTGAGATTAACAAGCTAATCACAGCGGGACACATAAAGAAAATTGACATTAAAGAGGCCGATCAGACGACCAAATCATGGTACGTGCCGCACCACAAGGTCCACCACAACGGCAAGGATCGTATTGTGTTTAACTGCAGCTACCAGATCGGATCACAAAATCTGAATAAAGAGCTCCTGGCCGGCCCAACACTCGGCCCCTCTCTACTAGGCGTGCTACTACGCTTCCGCCAGGACAAGGTGGCTATCAGCGGCGACATCAAAGGGATGTTCCTGCAGGTGAGACTAGTGGAGGAGGACAAGCCCCTGCTGCGGTTCCTATGGAGAGAGAGGATCGGAGATGAGCACCCAGCCATCTATCAATGGGAAGTCCTCCCTTTCGGAACCACATGCAGCCCATGCTGTGCTACGTTTGCACTACAAAAACACGTCGCCGAGGACCCAGCAGCAGATGAAGAGGTCCGACAAAGTGTGACAAATAGTTTCTACGTGGACAACTGTTTACAAAGCGTCTCGACGCCAGAAGAAGCCGAGGCTCTCCTACTCAAGCTCCGCGCCTCCCTGATCAAAGGCGGCTTTGATCTCAGGCAGTGGGCCAGCAGCGACCCGCAAGTATTGCGCAGCCTCTCCCCCGAGGACAAGGCAGCGAGCAGCGACACCTGGATGGCGACCATCCCAGGAGAAGCCCAAGAAATGACACTAGGACTAGTCTGGCGCTTCAAAACAGACTCGCTCCATTATAGACACAAACCCCTGACCAAGGAGCAGGGAAGGTCGACGGCAATACCGACCACCAGACGGAGTGTATACAGAACACTCGCCAGACAATATGACCCGTTGGGATGTATTCTACCTTACACCACCAGGGCAAAGATGATTGTAAGAGCGCTATGGGACAAGGACCAGGGCTGGGACGATCCAGTGGGAGACGGAACTCCGCTCACTCCCAGGTGTTAATATACGCCGCAGCTACTTCCCACCCACAGTGAGGCCAGAGACATGCAAGATCGACCTGCACGTATTCAGCGACGCCTCCGAAGTAGCCTACGGTTCAGTGGCCTACTTGCGTGCCCGAGAGGAGGGAGGAGAAATACATACTGCTTTCATCCTGGCTCGCTCAAGAATAGCCCCACGAAAGCAACAATCTATCCCGCGTCTAGAGCTCTGCGCAGCCCTAGCAGGAGCGCAGCTCGCCACGTTAATCCAACGTGAACTCACCATCCCGGTGCAAAGAACAATCTTGTGGTCAGACTCCACGACCGTACTCACATGGATCCGGTCTGATTCGTGCAGATACAAGGTCTTCGTGGGAGTCAGAGTCACCGAGATTTAAGAGTTAACAGAAGTAGCGAGCTGGAGGTATGTGGACACCAAACACAACCCAGCTGACGTCATCACCCGGGGAATGTCCCTGGATGACCTCACCCGTCACAACCTCTACAGTGACGGACCAGAGTTTCTCAAGCTCCCCGAAGAAGAGTGGCCTACACCCACCCCACGGGAGGCGAGTAAAGAGGAGGCAGAGAACAAGAAATCTATGTTCTGTGGGTTGACACACACACTCGTCCCCACAGACCCCGATCTAGACGATTGCCTCACCCTACAGAGTGCGCAGCTAAAGACATTTCTGTGGCACCACCCAGAGGTTCAGCCTACGACTGACATTTCAGCAGCTGACTACGAAGAAGCAGAACTTCTTCTACTACAACGAGCCCAGAGAGACTCGTTCCCCGATGAGCTAGCCTGTCTACAGGGAGCAAAGCCCGTCCCATCAGACAGCAGACTGCTCCACCTAGCCCCCGAGAGCGACGCCCATAATCTCATCAGAGTGGGTGGTCGTCTGCGGAGAGCCCCAGACTTACCGGATGACGTCAAGTACCCGATAGTCTTGAACAGCCGACACAAGGTCACAGAGCTGATTATAAAGAAATACGACGAGGATGTGCACCACGCAGGGGCAGAGAGAGTCTTCGCGGAGATCAGACGTCGTTATTGGATACTGCAAGGGAGAGAAGCAGTGCGGCGCTTCCAGCGAACCTGTCTAGACTGTCGTAAGTGGCGAGCCCAGCCCAGTATACCCCGGATGGCTGACCTACCTCCCTGTCGCCTCCGACTCGGCGACAAGCCTTTTCACTCCACCGGTATGGACTGTTTCGGCCCGCTGTATATAAAGAGAGGAAGAGGAACCGAGAAGCGGTGGGGTATTGTATTCAAATGCATGACCACCAGAGCGATACATATCGAACTCCTCCCAACCATGAGCACAGACTCATTCCTTATGGCCTTCCGAAGATTCACATCACGGAAAGGAAAACCGTCTACATTGTTGTCTGATCACGGGACAAACTTCAAAGGCGGAGAAAGAGAGCTGAGAGAGAGCTTCCAAGCTATGGGCCCAGAACTTAAGACCCACCTCGCTCCATCCCAGATTGACTTCCAGTTTAATCCCCCGAACGCACCTCACTTCGGTGGAACTTGGGAACGAGAAGTACGTTCTATAAAGACAGCCCTGTACGCCGTGCTTGGGGCCCAGACCGTGGCGGAAGAAGTCTTAATGACAGTCCTCACGGAGATCGAGGGAGTATTGAACTCAAAGCCCCTCGGTTACGTCTCAAGTGATGTAGCAGATGTCGACCCAGTCACCCCCAACACACTCTTGATGGTGCGGCTGGACCCCGCGCTACCCCAGACAATGTACAGGCCTGAAGAAGCGAACGGCCGAAGAATGTACTGGCTGACAAGTTTTGGAACAGCTTCCTACTCCACTACCTACCGTCTCTACAGACCCGCCAGAAATGGGTGAAAGAGAGAGACAATTTGACAGAAGGAACAGTCGTCATGATTATCGACCAGTCACTACCCCGAGCTATGTGGCCGGCTGGCCGCGTAAGCAAAGTGATCACCGGTGCCGATGGAAAGGTCCGAGCAGCTGAAGTGCTCGTCCAAGGGCGGACTTACACCCGACCCGTGGCGAGGCTAATAGAACTGCCAAGGCTCCCCGATACTATCGATGACGACCATGACCCCATGACTTTGTGAACTGACTGACCTTACAGCGGACATTGAGTAGTGGACAGTGCGGTTAATCTGTCTCTGCTTAGCTAATTAGGTGGGACTAATTAGGGGGCGGCTGTTGTGAAGGATCAGATTAAACCGAATATATATATTTATTTATGGATATATATTGAATAGTATTTGTATATCGTTTGATATCCCTTGTATATTCCTTGTACATATACACGGAATATCCCTTTAGTCTACTATAGCCCATAATAGTTCATTCTCTTATTGGACAAGGACCTGGCGCCAGGAGACAAGCCCCTTGGAGCCAAGTTCAATGGTACCGACGAGACATGTCTCTACTAGCCCCGGCTCTGCGCAGGAATACGGCTACCGAAAGGAGAGTGGCACCAGACTGCGGACGTTCGGGGACAGAGCTTTCAGTGTGGCAGCTCCCACCCTCTGGAACTCCCTCCCCGCAGAACTCCGCACCACCCCAACTCTGGACTCATTTAAAAAACTGCTCAAAACCCACCTCTTCAACCTGGCCTTCAACCCCTAACCTTCTCACTTTATATGTATGTGTTGTGTCTGTCCACTATGTTTGTTGACTTGTTATCTCCCCCCCCCCCCCCCCCTTATGTAAAGCGACCTTGGGTCCTCTGAAAGGCGCTATATAAAACGAAGTATTATTATTATTATTATTATTATTACTATTTGTTCACCGTGCATATAAATATGGCGCAAGTAAATGTAGAAGACCTTAGTCCTTTACCCTTCTACCCAACTAAGTAACAGAACGTGAAGCCTCACCCACGATACCGCGTGCGGTGTAGTATGGCCTGTTTGGCCTTAGAATAGTATCGAGACCTCGTGCGAATTAATAGCTGAATTGTCAGAGTTTGGCACTGTACCGTCGAGTGCGACGTATTTCTATTAGGTTAATAATAGTCTATTATGTATGGTGCATCGTGCGGTTAGAGTTCTAAGTGAGCAGCATCCCCATCGCTTCCTCGTGTTATCTAGAGTCTTAACCAGGTTGGGCAGACCACACGTGGTGCTTTCATCCGAGGAGTTCTAGGCGAGGACCGAGTGGACCTGTACATTGGATTACCTACCCGACGACTGCTGAGCCCTATGCGGCATGGAATATATATTTGCTTTGGTACTTTGATTTGTGGAGCGGATAATCGCCAACACCGGTGAGTGTTGGATTTACCCCGAGAGGAGTCAAGGTGAGACGGCGCTCAGACCAGACTGAGGTCGCCTCGCTTCTTCTTCATTGTGGACCTACAGCTACAGCTACAGCCTACAAGAGAGCCAAGGTGTATTCATCTGTGGATCAAGATTCTACTGCACTGTCTTCTGTACCTGAATTCTCTCTAGAAATCGTTGACCAGACGGGCTACTGCCGACGGCTCTCCTACCCCCCCTACCGGCCTACAACCGGGAGGACCCCTTCCAGAATATCCTGCTATATCATTAAGAGTACCATAGATTTAATTCCCTAAGAGCCAGGTTGTATACTTGCTTCCTGCGTAACCAGAGATTGGACATTCAGTGTTGATTTGCCTACGAGTACTCATTTGCCTTACAAGTGCATTCAAATCATAAATGTAATAGTAACTATTATATGTACCTTTTGCTATATATTAAATATTTGATTATTACCTTTGTGTGGACCCGATTTCATTGTGGGAAAGTGTTCATCATATTTAGATATTGTGTACTGTATGGCCAGTAGTTAAAGTACATAAAGCGGTAGTGGTTTAATGATACCATACTTATCAATACAGTCAGGGAATTGTACCCCTCAGTTACATGTTTGATAACTGTTTTTATCATGCTATTTCGTCTCGTTATCCAGCAACATTTAGCTGCGGCTATCTCCGTCAATCTGGAATCTCATCTGCGTAGTGCAAGACTCACCTGCCGTAAAGCAAGGCGTGGCTGTCGTGACATCTATCTATGTCATGAAGTAATTTAAAGGGCAGTGCAACAATTCAAAGGATTTGGTCAAAGTTGCTAATCTCATACGAATATACATATGACCCAATAATATTAACTACTTATGTTCTTACATAATAGCATTAACTATTTATGTTCTTATTCAATGGCATTAACTATTTATGTCCCTATGACTAAATAGTTATGAATCTGAAACCTGGGTTACAGATGCATGACTCGCTGAGGTATATTGTTGACAGAGTCACTTATGGGGCAACAATAACTTGGTCATGACGACAAGGTCCTCTCACTTCAGCCATTAATCGACGTGGTTTATTATCACATTGAGCATACTAGTACATGAGACCTTCTCTCTGAGAGGTAGATGGGAAGAGACAGAGGGGGAGTTAACATCTCCTTTTATACTTCTTACCTGGCGCCAGCATTAATAGCTCCGCCTATAGCGCCCTCTTGTGGAAACAGTTATACAGTTACATGCAATCGTATACATCACATAACTTTAACATATATTGACAATAAATTGGATATTCTGAGCAATTTTCACAAAGGAGTGCTTATCATGCAATGCAATCGCCAAAATTGACATTTTTTGCAGGAATCTACATGTAGCAGGGTGGATTATCCCTGCTTCGTGGGAACGGTTGCTGGCAGTCAGGAGGTAGCTGGACACAGTAGAACTCTGTCTGACTGCACCCTCGTCTTTGGGCCTGGGGCGTCGACTGGAGGCTGGTAGTGTGAGTGGATGGGGCCCGGGATTTACCAACCTGGTCTGGTACTCTGGTCTTCCTTCCCTGCCGCAGGGCGGTCAGCAGTACTCCCCAACACGCTCCCACTCCTCCCAGTTGCTCCTTAGACCCTCCCACACCTCGTGACTGAATTGTAATCAAATCCCCCCGCAAGCAGTACCCTCCCTCAATGACCCTAGAAACCTTACAATGAAAAGGGGAGAGTTGGGTGGGAAGGGGTTAATCGTATATACGTTACCCACACCAAAAGAGTTAATGCTGGGCACAGGAATGGACACGCACACAGAACCCCATTCAAGTCTTTATATTAATTGTACTATTGGCCTAGTTACACAATAGCTACGTCTGGTGATTATTGCACCATGGTTATTGTTACACAATAATTACAGTCTGATAATTATGTAATCACACCTAGGCACCAAGTGCTCTCGTTATACCCAGACTAAATGCTGCCCACGTCTGGGCCAGTCACAGTATCACTACCTTCCCTAAGGGTTTATATATATACTGCTCTCATACTCCGTAATATGGGGAAGGAAGGGAGAACATAGGGGAGGAATAAAAGGGTTCACCGAATGGGAAAATATTATTACACACACATGTTATCACGCTCAAAGAAAAGGAAAGAAACCAAAAGTGTGGGCCCACTAATACCTTGCAAAAGTCCTATGCTAATACCGGCATATATTGTCTGGGGTTCCCCTTATGAACTGGTTGTTAGTGTTCACTTCGCCCGCAGGCCGCACCACACTGTGTAACGTGCAATAGATCTTGGGCACCGAAGCCCTAATGTTACTCTACCAAAATGGCGGCCGCACCGCTCCACCACCAAGAGGTGGCAAGATGGCGTTGAACGCTCTCGTCGCAGGTGCTAGCAGGCGGAGCTGGAGCAGGGAGGCAGTGTAGGCCGATGACGACCTCTGCTGGTGGGAAAGAACTCCCGTGTCCTGCAGGCAGCCAGGTGCAGGTCTGATCATAGGCTGGCGTAGCAGACTGGTGGCAACTTGCAGGCAGCCGGAGCAGACTGGTCGTAGAGCTGGTGCTGGGTCGACATGCGGATCTAGCGTTCCCTCACTCACACTGCAGCTAAACTATGGGTCCCAAACAGCTCTTCTGCTAGACGAGAAATATCCTAACGCAGGGTGCTCCTAAGCACCGTTCCTCTTCGCGCCACACTGGCGGGGCGCCTCGCTAGAGGAAATAACTTTAACTTTAAAGGGGAACTATCTTATAAATGGCCTTTTTGAGTGTTTAGCATTGTTTCCTAGCTATGTGAACTTATATTAATATGATCTATGTCTCAAAATTCTCATATTGGCGCATTCTTCCAATTCTCCTCTCACAATATTCACCCTCACTGAACTGAGTCATTTGAAAATGTGCCTATATGTGATGTCATAAAGACACCGCTGCATGTTAATGTTCAGGCGAAGACGACGCTGCGCAGTGGTTTAGGAGCCCAGGCTCAAAACAGCTCGAGATCTTGAGGTAGAAAAATGCTGTTTTTGAGGACTTGATTAGAAATACAAAACAATGAATAAAAAAAATATATATATTACAGAGGTGTTCCATAGACTCACAGGAATTGTGCAAAAGTGCCCAAATAGTGAAAGAAATAGTAAAATAGTTCCCCTTTAAGCCCAACTCGGCTATAACGTTCTTATCCTAGGATAACCCGTGGTATATCACTAGGGAATTCAGGGAAAGACATGCAACACGCTACTACGTTTGCTGTTAGAGGATAACCCGTAGTCTACTCAAGTTCAATACGGGGCTCCCCGAGACACGTCTGTTCACAACAAAGGTCCCGACTCGAAGAGGCTCTCTTCCCGGTTTCCCCTTCCATATAATATGTCCTCGCATCTCTCTCTGTCGGCTGCTGCCCCCTGCTGGTCCCGCCTGCCAGTCACACAAGAGAAGGATGATGAATATACTCCAGAGTTATAATCCATATTGCAGCCGCAGAAGGAAAGAGGCGCTTGTGTCATTGTTCGTGCGAATCTCCATGAAACTAATTAAAATGTCTTGGTGTAGAAAGGAGAGACAAAAAGGCAAGTCAGCAGCTCTGAATAATAAGCAATACTTCAGGCTGCTACATACAGATTAAAGTTATTGACACCAAATCACAGTGTGATCTTTTCTGAAAGTGTCTTCATGGTCTTGAGGTCTTAAGGTGGTATTAATGTGGTATATCAATGTGGTACTACTGTGGTACCAGATGTGGTAGTGGTACTAATGTAGAGGGATTTCTGACAAAAAAAGATTTCATTCTTGAGTGGTCAAAACTTCAACACTATTAACACAACAGATATCATTCCACACACACACAGTCAACAGGAATATTTTTCACATTTTAATTCTGTAGGAACAGATGTATTCTCCACTTGCACAACCTGAAAGTCGGCACTTCCGGCTGACTTCCGGTTGCCAATGGTACTTCCTGTCCCATCCAAATACATTGGTTTTAGCTACTTTTCTCCCCTTATTTAAACAACTTTGTCGTCACAGAGAGGCAATGAAACGTTTGTATTATTATAGTATAGAATGTATTTAATAAGCAAACGTTTGTCAGCAGGGTTTTTGGGCTGTATTTCATGTAAAAACGTTCACTGTTAGTTTACTTGCTCACGCTAATTAAGGCTAATACTAGCTAACAGAAGCTAGCGCAAGAAACGCCGCCGCAAAGTATTGTTTATAGTGCATTTCTTGCCACCTTATAGCATTTGTACATTTGTATGACAGTCTATAATGCTCCCGTGAGGTTTTTCCGGACGTTTTGGTAATGATTTTCACTATAAAATCATATTTCTAAATGACAGGAAGTTGATGAAAACTGTCCGGAATAGCTTTGAGCTAACTATCTTTGCCGATGCATTGCAAGAAACGACGCCGCAAAGTATTGTTTATAGTGCATTTCTTGCCACCTTATAGCATTTGTATGACAGTCTATAATGCTCCCGTGAGGTTTTTCCGGACGTTTTGGTAATGATTTTCACTATAAAATCATATTTCTAAATGACAGGAAGTTGATGAAAACTGTCCGGAATAGCTTTGAGCTAACGATCTTTGCCGATACATTCCATTCTAAACGTAACGTTAGTTGTTCAAAACATTACCCGTCTATATAATTTGTTCCTCAACGTTATATAGACGGGGTAATGTTTTGTAAACTAACTGCAGCCTGCTACAGTTAGAAGCTAACGTTAGCCAGCAAGCTGCAGCTTGCTACAGTTAGAAGCTAACGTTAGCCAGCAAGCTGCAGCCTGCTACAGTTAGAAGCTAACGTTAGCCAGCAAGCTGCAGCCTGCTACAGTTAGAAGCTAACGTTAGCCAGCAAGCTGCAGCCTGCTACAGTTAGAAGCTAATGTTGAGGAACAAATTATATAGACGGGTAATGTTTTGAACAACTAACGTTGCGTCGTTTCTTGCAATGCATCGGCAAAGATAGTTAGCTCAAAGCTATTCCGGACAGTTTATCAACTTCCTGTCATTTAGAAATATGATTTTATAGTGAAAATCATTACCAAAACGTCCGGAAAAACCTCACGGGAGCATTATAGACTGTCATACAAATGTACAAATGGTATAAGGTGGCAAGAAATGCACTATAAACAATACTTTGCGGCGTCGTTTCTTGCAATGCATCGGCAAAGATAGTTAGCTCAAAGCTATTCCGGACAGTTTATCAACTTCCTGTCATTTAGAAATATGATTTTATAGTGAAAATCATTACCAAAACGTCCGGAAAAACCTCACGGGAGCATTATAGACTGTCATACAAATGTACAAATGCTATAAGGTGGCAAGAAATGCACTATAAACAATACTTTGCGGCATCGTTTCTTGCGCTAGCTTCTGTTAGCCAGTATTAGCCTTAATTAGCGTGAGCAAGTAAACTAACAGTGAACGTTTTTACATGAAATACAGCCCAAAAACCCTGCTGACAAACGTTTGCTTATTAAAGACATTCTATACTATAATAATACAAACGTTTCATTGCCTCTCTGTGACGACAAAGTTGTTTAAATAAGGGGAGAAAAGTAGCTAAAACCAATGTATTTGGATGGGACAGGAAGTACCATTGGCAACCGGAAGTCAGCCGGAAGTGCCTACTTTTAGGTTGTGCAAGTCATAGATATCTATATATCTATGGTGCAAGTGGTCAGGAATGAAATGTGTGTGTGCGCGTGTATGTAATGATAACTTCACACATCCTCCAGCAGGGGGCGGAGTCCACATACCAACAACTCGGACAACTGTTTCAGCATGTTCTGCATTCATCTTGAGAAAGTTGCTGCATATTTCTGATTTGCAGCAACATCATGGTATATATGCCGATGTGCGTGTGTGTGTGTGTCTCTCTCTCACTCTCTTGGCTGCGGTGTGTGCGGCCCCATGTGCACTGCCCTGCCACTACATTTCCCATGAGCACTGTATGTTCCCTCCCTCCCTCCCTCCCTCCCTCCCTCCCTCCCTCCCTCCCTCCCTCCCTCCCTCCCTCCCTCCCTCCCTCCCTCCCTCCTGATGTTGGGGGGGGGGGGGGGGGCTTTGGGAAAGAATCTGTGGAATTTATTTCCTGTTCGGCTTGGCAGAGAGAGAGAGAGAGAGAGAGAGAGAGAGAGAGAGAGAGAGAGCGAGAGAGAGAGAGAGATACAGACAGAGAGAGAGAGAGAGACTGAGAGAGAGAGAGAGAGAGAGCCTTTCAGAGAGTCCATAGAAGCGATGGAAGCAGCCCAGAGGAGGGAGATGACGGCCAGCCGACGTTAGAAAAAAACTTTCTTTCCTTATTATTTTTTCTTTCTTTCTTTCTGTGTTCCTGGTGGTTTGGTTGTTCGTGTCTCCTGGAGGACCATGGCAGAGCCCCTGCTGAAGAGGACCTTCTCACGGCTGCGGGGTAAAGACAGATCCCGGCGGAAAACAGACCCCAAACTCACTGGTAGGAGGAATAACAACCACGTCCTGTTTACACAACATGAAACAACGACATCACATCCTTAACATCACTAGTGTTTAGAAGAAGAGGTTCGTCTCTCGGTTAAACAAAAAAAAACGTTTTGGGAGGTTGCATGTATGTAGCTAAACGTCAGTTAATGACCAATAACCGTTATGTGTGTGTATGTAGACGCAACACACTGTACTGTACACAACACATCTTTTAAAAAGCGAATTAAGGAACAAATATCATTACATTGATAAGTAAAGCCATTTTATTCAGCTGACAGGGTTTGTACAAAAATTACTTTTCATATAATGATATAGTTCTTAAACGAATGAAGCACACGGGTTGACATTTTCCAATGTGACTGTTACTCTCAGGAGTATAGCATACTGAGTACAGGAGTATAGCTTACAGAGTACAGGAGTATAGCTTACAGAGTACAGGAGTATAGTTTACAGAGTACAGGAGAGTATAGCTTACAGAGTACAGGAGTATAGTTTACAGAGTATAGGAGTATAGCTTACAGAGTACAGGAGTATAGCTTACAGAGTACAGGAGTATAGCTTACAGAGTACAGGAGTATAGCTTACATAGTACAGGAGTATAGCTTACAGAGTACATGAGTATAGCTTACAGAGTACAGGAGTATAGCTTACATAGTACAGGAGTATAGCTTACAGAGTACAGGAGTATAGCTTACAGAGTACAGGAGTATAGCTTACAGAGTACAGGAGTATAGTTTACAGAGTACAGGAGTATAGCTTACAGAGTACAGGAGTATAGCTTACAGAGTACAGGATTATAGCTTACAGAGTACAGGAGTAACAGTTATAGCATACTGAGTACAGGAGTATAGCTTACAGAGTACATAAGTATAGCTTACAGAGTACAGGAGTAACAGGAGTATAGCGTACTGAGTACAGGAGTATAGCTTACAGAGTACAGGAGTATAGCTTACAGAGTACAGGAGGATAGCTTACAGAGTACAGGAGTATAGCTTGCCTTACAGAGTACAGGAGTATAGCTTACATAGTACAGGAGTATAGCTTACAGAGTACAGGAGTATAGCGTACAGAGTACAGGAGTATAGCTTACAGAGTACAGGAGTAACAGGAGTATATCTTACATAGTACAGGAGTATATCTTACAGAGTACAGGAGTATAGCTTACAGAGTACAGGAGTATATCTTACAGAGTACAGGAGTAAACAGCATGCAGGGAGTAAAGTTGGTTTCCATGAAAGTCAGAACGTTCCCTCTTTGTTTTGGAGGTGATGTCATAATAGGTCCTAGTTGTCTCACTCATTTGAGTTTTTGATTTTATTTCTTCATTCTAAAGTGTGAAAAGAGACTTGGAGCTCTGAAGGAGTTGGTCAAGATCTGGTGTCACGATCTTGGAGTCAGGACTGTGTTTACATTCCCAAGAGAGAGAGAGAGAGGAGGGTTAGAGACAGACAGACAGACAGACAGACAGACAGACAGACAGACAGACAGACAGACATACACACAGACAGACACACACACACACACACACACACACACACACACACACACACACACACACACACACACACACACACACACACACACACACACACACACACACAGTTGTGTCTCACCAACTGAAAGGTCGAGGTGGATGACATGTTGCACATAGGCTGACAGCAGGACAGGGACCTGGATTCTGGAATATTTCACAAATTGGTCAACGACAAGTATTTTGTTAGAATTTTAATCTCATTCTCAAAGAGGGGGAAGAGTGGGCGGGGTAAGAGAGAGAGGGGGGGGGGGTGAGAGAGAGAGAGAGAGAGAAAGAGCAGTGTGGGTTGGGCCAGACAAGGTGAGTACTGTAGTCTAGTAACAGTAGGCACTAGGCAGGCTGGTGATGTCACTGTTAAATATGATGTCACCATGAAGTAAAAGCAGAAAAGGCCTGTTCATGTATGTACTTATTTAAAGGGGAATGCTACCCATGTTATGTTCTTCCTGTACCCCAGGACAGTTCAGTCAATATGTGTGAACACGCACCACTTTCCTAAAGCTAGAAACCAGAGAGAGAACCCTCCATCTCTTCCTCTCCTCTCCCCTCATCTCCTCCTCTCCTCTTCTCTCCTCCCCTCTTCACTCCTCTCCTCCCCCTCCTCTCTTCTCCTCTTCTCTTCTCTCCTCTCCTCTTTTCTTCTCTCCTCCCCTCACCATCTCTTCTATTCTATCCTATCTTCTATCCTCATCTTCTCCTCATCCTCTCCCCCATCTCCTCTCCTTCTCTTCTCTCCCCTCATCTCCCTTTCTCTCCTCTCCTCTTCTCCCCTCTCCCCTCCTCTTATCTTCTCTCTTCTCTTCTCTCCTATGCTCCTCTTCTCTAAATATAGGAAAGCAGCTCACCCATGTTCTTTCCCTGTATCCTGTGTGTGTGTGTGTGTGTGTGTGTGTGTGTGTGTGTGTGTGTGTGTGTGTGTGTGTGTGTGTGTGTGTGTGTGTGAGTGAGTGAGTGTGTGTGTTTATCATCATGGTTTTGTGCCAGCTGATTGATAAAAAGACACATTTAGAAACCTCCCTGAGTGAGAGAGAGAGAGAGAGAGAGAAAGAGGGACCAAGAGAGAGAGAGACTGACAGACAAACAAAGAGGGAGAGAGAAAGAGAGAGAGGGACCAAGAGAGAGAGAGAGAGCGAGAAAGAGGGACCAAGAGAGAGAGAGAGAGAGAGAGAGACTGACAGACAAACAAAGAGGGAGAGAGAAAGAGAGAGAGAGATAGAAAGAGAACATTATGACATTTATTTAGCTTTTCACTGTCATGTTTTCCTCAGTGCAGTAGTAGGTTAGTGGGCAATGTAAGGGAGACTAAATAAACATAAGTTAGTCGTCAAACCCAACTTCTCTCAGAAGTATAGTCTATTTGACCTTATTTAACAGTGTGTGTGTCAATAATGCCTTTATATGAGGGCATCTGTGGAGCACATGAAAACACAAGATCCTTTCTCAGCGAGAGAGAGAGCCACAAGAGGGCAAAACAATAAGGTTTATTACGATTCAATACAATTATGAACGGTTCAGGTAATACAGTAGACGTGACACAGGTTCAGGTGATAGACGCCATGTGACACAGGTTCAGGTGATAGACGTGACACAGGTTCAGGTAATAGATGTGACACAGGTTCAGGTGATAGACGTGACACAGGTTCAGGTGATAGACGTGACGTGACACAGGTTCAGGTGATAGAGTAGACGTGACACAGGTTCAGGTGATAGACGTGACACAGGTTCAGGTGATAGACGTGACACAGGTTCAGCCAGGTAATAGACGTGACACAGGTTCAGCCAGGTAATAGACGTGACACAGGTTCAGGTGATAGACGTGACACAGGTTCAGGTGATAGACGTGACACAGGTTCAGGTGATAGACGTGACACAGGTTCAGGTGATAGACGTGACACAGGTTCAGGTGATAGACGTGACACAGGTTCAGGTGATAGACGTGACACAGGTTCAGGTAATAGACATAACACAGGTTCAGGTAATAGACGTGACACAGGTTCAGGTGATAGACGTGACGTGACACAGGTTCAGGTAATACAGTAGACGTGACACAGGTTCAGGTGATAGACGTGACACAGGTTCAGGTGATAGACGTGACACAGGTTCAGGTGATAGACGTGACACAGGTTCAGGTGATAGACGTGACACAGGTTCAGGTGATAGACGTGACACAGGTTCAGGTGATAGACGACACAGGTTCAGGTGATAGACGTGACACAGGATCAGGTGATAGACGTGACACAGGTTCAGGTGATAGACGTGACACAGGTTCAGGTGATAGACGTGACACAGGATCAGGTGATACAGTAGACGTGACACAGGTTCAGGTGATAGACGTGACACAGGTTCAGGTGATAGACGTGACACAGGTTCAGGTGATAGACGTGACCCAGGTTCAGGTAATAGACGTGGCACAGGTTCAAGTTCAAGTTCAAGTTCAAGTTCTTTAATAGTTGTCATACAGAAGTACAGAATACTTTCATACAAAATGCTTCTTACTGTTCAGGTAATAGACGTGACACAGGTTCAGGTGATAGACGTGGCACAGGTTCAGGTGATAGACGTGACACAGGTTCAGGTGATAGACGTGACACAGGTTCAGGTGATAGACGTGACACAGGTTCAGGTGATAGACGTGACACAGGTTCAGGTGATAGACGTGACGTGACACAGGTTCAGGTGATAGACGTGACACAGGTTCAGGTAATAGACGTGACACAGGTTCAGGTGATAGACGTGACACAGGTTCAGGTGATAGACGTGACACAGGTTCAGGTAATAGACGTGACCCAGGTTCAGGTAATAGACGTGACACAGGTTCAGGTGATAGACGTGGCACAGGTTCAGATGATAGACGTGGCACAGGTTCAGGTGATAGACGTGACACAGGTTCAGGTGATAGACGTGACACAGGTTCAGGTGATAGACGTGACACAGGTTCAGGTGATAGACGTGACACAGATTCAGGTGATAGACGTGACACAGGTTCAGGTAATAGACGTGACACAGGTTCAGGTGATAGACGTGACACAGATTCAGGTGATAGACGTGACACAGGTTCAGGTGATAGACGTGACACAGGTTCAGGTGATAGACGTGACACAGGTTCAGGTAATAGATGTGACACAGGTTCAGGTGATAGACGTGACACAGGTTCAGGTGATAGACGTGACACAGATTCAGGTGATAGACGTGACACAGGTTCAGGTGATAGACGACACAGGTTCAGGTAATAGATGTGACACAGGTTCAGGTGATAGACGTGACACAGGTTCAGGTGATAGACGTGGCACAGGTTCAGGTAATAGACGTGGCACAGGTTCAGGTGATAGACGTGACACAGGTTCAGGTGATAGACGACACAGGTTCAGGTGATAGACGTGACACAGCTTCAGGTGATAGACGTGACACAGGTTCAGGTGATAGACGACACAGGTTCAGGTGATAGACGACACAGGTTCAGGTGATAGACGTGACACAGCTTCAGGTGATAGACGTGACACAGGTTCAGGTGATAGACGTGACACAGGTTCAGGTGATAGACGTGACACAGGTTCAGGTGATAGACGTGACACAGGTTCAGGTGATAGACGTGACACAGATTGAGGTGATAGACGTGACACAGGTTCAGGTGATAGACGTGACACAGGTTCAGGTGATAGACGTGACACAGATTCAGGTGATAGACGTGACACAGGTTCAGGTAATAGACGTGACACAGGTTCAGGTGATAGACGACACAGGTTCAGGTGATAGACGTGACACTGACTGAGGTGATAGACGTGACACAGGTTCAGGTGATAGACGTGACACAGGTTTAGGTGATAGACGTGACACAGGTTCAGGTGATAGACGTGACACAGGTTCAGGTGATAGACGTGACACAGGTTCAGGTGATAGACGTGACACAGGTTCAGGTGATAGACGTGACACAGGTTCAGGTGATAGACGACACAGGTTCAGGTGATAGACGTGACACAGGTTCAGGTGATAGACGTGACACAGGTTCAGGTGATAGACGACACAGGTTCAGGTGATAGACGTGACACAGGTTCAGGTGATAGACGTGACACAGGTTCAGGTAATAGACGTGACACAGGTTCAGGTAATAGACGTGACACAGGTTCAGGTGATAGACGTGACACAGGTTCAGGTAATAGACGTGACACAGGTTCAGGTGATAGACGTGACACAGGTTCAGGTAATAGACGTGACACAGATTCAGGTAATAGACGTGACACAGGTTCAGGTAATAGACGTGACACAGGTTCAGGTAATAGACGTGACACTGACTGACTTCTTTTCAGCTTCTTTAACATTAGTGTGTTAGTTTAGCCAGTTAGCTTGATACCGTTAACTATGTAACATTAGACTGTTCCTGGTCCTTTGAATAAACCAATGGTAGCCTGGTTCAGCAGACTGACTGTGGGCAATGACATCAATGCCAAACTCTGATGTTTTCTTTCATCAGTTACAGAATAGCGGTTAATTAATTAATCATAAAGAAGGTAGTAGAGGAAGGTAACTGAGTAGGCTAGATAAAGCATAACAGGTATGGTCAGGGTGATAGAAGAAAGACATACATAAATATAGGCAATACAATTAAATATGAATATAAAAATATGAGAAAAATAAACAGTGTAAACAATCAAATTAAATCTGAAATAAACAGTGTAAACCATAAACTGCCACCACCCCACAGATGAGTCTTATATCCTATATATTCATTATTCTATATCTATGGTCTTATTTCCTATCTATTCATTATTCTATATATGCTCTTATTTCCTATATATTCATTCTATATCCTCTTCTTACCACCTTAACAAGGAAGAAGATTAAAGCCTTTTCTTTTTGTAAATCTTGTAGGGAAGTCCATTTCTCCGTCAGATAGAGAACAGGCATTTCCTGTAATTACATGTCTCTCCCTTAGTATGTGTGTGTGTGTATGTGACTGTCCTTTCAATAAAACATGTATCTAGTACAGTACAGGTGTCACGATTCTATTTGATTTTTGATTTAAACATTATTCATGTACATTCTCTTTAAAAAGATAGGGTTATGGTAACAACAGCTACTACAAGGACAATGTTCTTATACACAATATATAATTTTCAGGTTGGTTACCTTGGTGTAAACAAATGAGACCATTGCTAGAAATTACTACAAATTACTAACTAAAACTAATTCCCATGATGAGACCACATTTCCCACAAACCCTGTCGCTTCCTGTTTTGGTGACACGAGGAGAAGCTGAGAAGCCTCGCTAACGGTGAATATGAAGTTAATTTAGTTGATGAAGCACCTTTTGTTTGGAAAGGCTTCCATTGTGCTGGATCTGACCTGGACACACAATTAATACAGAAGAGGATATATGTGATGGACTTGTCCTTCTTTGTTTATATAACTCACAGGGAAGAACAAAATGTTGCCCGTCCTCCTGTGACGTGAGGGAAGCAGGAGGATTCCACCCATTTTTCATCATCATATACATACATATCCTCCACAGTGAGGATGATAAGATACATACAGTGAGGATGATATGATACATACAGTGAGGATGATAAGATACATACAGTGAGGATGATATGATACATACAGTGAGGATGATAAAATACATACAGTGAGGATGATAAGATACATACAGTGAGGATGATAAGATACATACAGTGAGGATGATAAGATACATACAGTGAGGATGATATGATACATACAGTGAGGATGATAAAATACATACAGTGAGGATGATATGATACATACAGTGAGGATGATAAAATGATAAAATACATACAGTGAGGATGATAAAATGTATACAGTAAGGATGATAAGATACATACAGTGAGGATGATAAAATACATGCAGTGAGGATGATAAAATACATACAGTGAGGATGATAAGATACAGTGAGGATGATAAAATACATGCAGTAAGGATGATAAAATACATGCAGTGAGGATGATAAAATACATGCAGTGAGGATGATAAAATACATGCAGTGAGGATGATAAGATACATACAGTGAGGATGATAAAATACATAGTGAGGATTAGGGATGGGTACCTTTTAGGGATGCACCGAATGGGAAATTCTTGGCCGAAACCGATACCGAAAATAGGAAACAGTTGGCCGAATGCCGAAAGGCCGAAAATGATTCATAGAATAGAATTTTTTTTTACCAATGTTGTTCAGCTACCTGATTATGGAAAAATATATGATTATGGCAAAACTATTATGGGTCCATAAAACATTTATTCAGCACTTCTGAATGCATACAGTACATTCATTCCAAGTCAAGTGCATTTTCTTTTCTCTGTAGGATAACTACAAAGTGCATTCAGAACAAAGCCAATGTGCTTTAAATCTGCATAAAGATCTGCACACATGAGAGGGAGAATAGCTTATAGCAGACTTAATGATGTTACTGTAGTGGCTACAGTAAGCATTATATATAAAAGTACCCCCTCCAATGTACAGTAAATTACCTAGTATGGTTGTCAATATTCCAATGTACAGCTTTGCTTGTACATTGTAGTGTTTCCCCCCCCAACCCCTCCTACCCAACCCCCCCCCCCCCACCTCCTCCAATGTACAGTTTCTACGTCAAATGTATATACTCCCTTTTCTGGACTCTTTTTGTATCACAAACAGTACTGTATTTGCAAATCTGGTATGTCATGTATAGATGTAGCAGTACTGTCTATCTGTACGTCATGTATGTCATATATGTCCTGATGAATTGAAAATGGGGGACCCTGATGTAAACAAGACGAAAGTCTTTCTCTGGTCTGCATCCCCTTATTGTGTGTATTGAGCTGTACTGTATTGTACCCATTCTGCAATCTGTTAATAAAGTTTTCAATCAATCAATCAGAGAGAGAGAGAGAGAGAAAGAAAGAGAGAGAGAGAGAGAGAGAGAGAGAGAGGTAGATAGATAGATAGAGAGAGAGAAGACATGTGTGGCTGCCGCCATGGCGGACATCTGTGCTCTACTGAGCGCACCTTTCTAGTCCGCAGATGAATGTGCTCTCTTGACTTTGGCACAGTAGACGCGCAACGTGTATTCTCGAGAATGATAATAATAATAATGCACAATCCCCCCCCTCTTAAGTTAACCGCGACGGGCATATAGTAAATAAGGATATAAAGCATGTTAAAGACGCATGTATTGGACGCGTTGCGCGCAGAGTTTACATAGAAACAGCGCGACTCCCGCATGTAATGACTGAAGCCACATTTTGATGACATCATCACAACAACACGCGTTAGGTTACAGGTTGTTTCTGTTTCGGTGATATATTTTCGGTGAAAAAACTCTTTCGGCCGAAAGCCGAAAGGCCATTTTTGGGCATTTTCGGCCGAAAACTTTCAGTGGCCGAAATTTCGGTGCATCCCTATTACCTTTCACATTTGAACCGATACTGTACCGGTACCTGTGAATCGATACCGGTACCCAACGGTACCTTTTTTCTGTACTTTAGTCTCAAGAAACTTTATTTACCTACCTCAGTCGAAAAAAAAAAAATCCAAACTTCAAATAACTACAATTTCGACAGTTTTCGGCTTGCCATTGCTCCGACTGCTTTGTTGTTGAATCAAGTCAAATCCTAGGTAAGCATATATTGTGCGTGTGAACGTTGACATGAAAAGAAAAAAGGTAAAAAAAATATATATATAATCATTTTACATTTTTTATTTTCTTGGCATCTCACTTGAATCGATACTCGGTAGTACCGACGTGTTTCGGTTCGGTACCTCAAAAGTACCGAATTCGGTACCCATCCCTAGTGAGGATGATAAAATACATGCAGTGAGGATGATAAAATACATGCAGTGAGGATGATAAAATACATACAGTTAGAGCTGCCGCGGTATTGATATTTTCCTTACCGCACACATTTGCGAAATATTTCCTACCGCCGCGGTTATTACCGCACAGTGCGCACAAAAAAAAAAAAAAGTTTGAATGCATTTTTTTTTTTTTTAGTAGTCTACTCTTATAGCCTGCCTCTAGTCTAATGGCGCTTTTCCACTGCATAGTACCTACTCGACTCGACCCGCTTTAGGCACCTGGTACTTCGTTCCTTTTCCACTGCAGCCAGGTACTACTCCGTTTGTCTCCGTGTGGGGATGCAGGCGGTGCCGCTCGCTTGTGTACACTGAAAGCTCCGTGGGCATAGCCAATTAGCCATGTCCGAGGGCTTGCAGCAAGCCAGAGTTTAACACAGTTTAAATCAATCAATCAATCAATAACAACATTAACCATACTCTCGTTGCGTCTATTCTGCCAAAGCTAACGTTACCTCTCATTGTGTATTCTACCAAGCAACCCGGGTTTAACGTTACCTCTTGTGTATATCGGCTGACGGTAGTATTAGGCTAATAACAACAACAAACTTAACACATCAGCGATCTTGTTGTGACACTAAACTCTCCGCTCGGTGGTAAATTGGGTTGATGTCGGTTTTGTTTCATCAATAAATAAGGCAGAATACACAGTGAATCCATTCTTTTTTGTTTATTGCACTTGGTTCTGTCGCAAACAAATCCTGAATGAAATGCATCCTTAGCGAGGCAGTAAAGATGGCGGCGTTCTGTTTTTGTTCAGAGCCTCCAAACTGTGACGCGTCTCTCTTCTGACCAGTCAGTGGTCTGCAATGTTTCACATGACTTTTCTGGTACCACTTCTACCCAATAGGGTCGCTTGGAACCGAGTAGGGTATATCTGCAAAGCCGCAAGCCAACTTTATTATTATGATAAAAAACAGCGGTGACGCGGTATTCAGCCTAACTCTGCGTTGAGCGTGATGCAACAGCGATACCGCGGTAATGCGGTTATCGCGGCAGCTCTACATACAGTGAGGATCAGGGGCGGATTTAGGATTGTAGGAGATCTGGGGCTTAGCCCAGATGGGCCCCCTCTTTTTTTTTGGCAGGCAATGGGTGGTTTGGAGGAGGTCAGGCACGACCCCCTCCACGACAGATTTTTTTTGAATTTAATGAACCTGTACGTGCAATTTCCTGCAATATAGAGCCTTCAATCTTGACCAATAAAGCTGCTCTTTTCACTATAAAACTCAGTTAACCATAACGTAGTTATGGTTAGATTTATATATTGGGGGGGGATATATCATATTTTTCATATAATCAAAAAGTGGTGGAGCAAGATCATACCTTTGCTCCCCCAAGTTCAATAGTGGGAGAGCAGAGATGCTCCGAATGCTCTTATGGCCAGGCGTCTATGATTCACTGATACAAAGTAAAATAGTGCAGTGCAATAAAATAGTTAGTAAAATAGAATAAAATAATGCAATAGTGCATTGCAATAAAATAGTTATCATCGTATTTTTTCAGGAGGCCGGTAAGGAGTGCATTACAGTAGTCGAGTTGGCTTGAGATAAAGGCATGGATCTGGTTTTCAGCGTCCTTTTGATTTATAAATGGCCGTACTTTAGCTATGTTTCTAAGGTGGAAGAATTAAGTTTTTGTCAACTTGTTGATTGTGATTTAAAGCTTAGGTCTGAGTCTACCATAACACCAAGACTTAACTCACTCAAATACAGTTAGCAGCTGGATAGACCACAGATGGAAATTAGCTTCTGCTAAATCTGGTGCAAACATATTTTCATGTAACAATGATGAATTGTAAAAAAAAAAAAAAAAGTGTAATTTTTTTTTTTAATTTTTTTTAAATAGATTCGGGGCTTTTCAGAATACATCCGGGGCTTGAGCCCAGGTAGCCACCCCCTAGCTCCGCCCCTGGCTGAGGATGAGAGGATACATACAGTGAGGATGAGAGGATACATACAGTGAGGATGAGAGGATACATACAGTGAGGATGAGAGGATACATACAGACCCTCCACAGTAGCAGCGTGGAAATATCTAGATCGCAACAGGCTGGAAAATGGCTGCCAGTCAGATCATTAGCTCACAGCTGGCAGAGGAACACTCTTCTCTTCTTCTCTCCTCCCTTCTCCCCTACTCTCCTCTTTTCTCCTCTCCGCTCTTTTCTCCTCTTGTGTGTGTGTGTGTTCCTCTAGAGCAGGGGTCAGCAACCTTTTTGACATGGAGTGCCTGTTTGAAATATAGTTGTAACTAGTGTGCCTCAACAATATTCCATGCATCGTAATTTTTTTCTTCTCATAATCAGGTCTTTTTAATGATAATTTTTACATTATTACATCATTATTGTTATTGTTATTATTAACAATATTATTATGATGGTTGTATCAACCCTAAATCTGAGTTGGGGGGGGGGGGGGATGCAATGCAGACAAACAGCTGCATACAGTGCGACCATTTCACTCACATTTGCCCATTCATTTTTGGACACATCACACATTGGTGTGTGTACTGTACGACGTGCTGTCATAGCTCCACCTACAGGCCTAATGGAGAACACCAGGATGTGAATGGAGGGTGAATGTGAGGTATATCGTGTAAATAAGTTTTGATTGATCGCAAGACTACACTGTAAAAAAAAATATAATAATAAGTTACCAGAACTTAAAAATATTGAGTTCAGTTACTGTGCATTAAGGTTTTCAGTTTTCAATCCATAATAAGTTAACAGAAAAATAAGTACACAACCACATTATTTCAACCTAATAAAACTATGTTTATTGTCATTGTTTTAAGAACACAAGTTGACTTGGTAATACTCACATTTTGAGTAAAAAAATGGCTTTTAACATGTGCAATGTTCAATGAAATAGAAAGATAAATAATACAATTAGTTGATTAATCCCACTGGTCACAATGGAGACCGTAATAATGTTTTTGTTATAAGGCTCTGCAAATGTTACTGAATGATGTAGCAATGTATTTCCAGCTAAATTGAAATAATAAACAAATAAAGGGTCTCAATTAAATATGTGGTAGTAAAAAGAACCTGTGGGAGGATTTCAACAAGATAAATGCGACAACAGTGCAAAATATTTCACTATAATATTTCAAAGCAAATTTTTTTTTTTTTTTTATGCTGCCCCCTGTGCCTATGCAAATGCCCCTGCGTGCCTATGCAGGCACGTGTGCCTAGGGTTGCCTACCCCTGCTCTAGAGTGAGAACACTGTCACTTTGTAACACAATTGTTTTAGTTTATGGCTAAGGTTCATGTTTACTTAGGGGAAATAATGATTTACACAGTGATCCACCGATCATTAGGTACTATTTTCTCTGACATCAGAGCTCTAGACCACACCCAAAAAGTGTGAGGAGGAAAGGGAAGGAGTAAGCACTCCCAGTACAGAGTAGCTAGGGTAACATAGCATTTATAGGTGCTAGGGTAACATAGCATTCAGATAGATATGCTAGCTAGGGTAACATAGCACTCAGATAGAGATGCTAGCTAGGGTAACATAGCACTCAGATAGAGGTGCTAGCTAGAGCAATATAGCATTCAGATAGAGGTACTAGCTAGGGTAACACGTAGAGCTGTCACTTTTCCCCGAAATCAAGTTTGAATGAATTCAAAAGTTATATGGAATTAGTTTGAATTATATTAAACTTGTATGTAATCAGAATCCTCTAAACCCCCCCAAACCCACAACAATCATTGTCATCGGTTTGGAAAGTTGTAACAAGCTAACGTTAGGCACTTCATAATTAGGAACATAGCATTACCCATTTCTGTGTTTAATGTCACAGTTTACTTTATTCTTTCTTCATTTTGGAGGGAATATGACATAAACCTCCTCTACGAGCAAAACACATCCCATCGTGACAGGGAGTGTGGTCGTGAGGTTTAATTATTATCTGCATCTCCCAATAATGCTTGATGGCGTTAGCTGGCTCAGGAAAGTCCAAGGCTTTATCTGTGACCTGCTTCACTAGTCACTGCATAAATGGTTCATGGCCACTAACGTTAGTTGCCATTTGAAAGAGCAACAGGGATCGACAGATACGAATAAAATGCTTTACTATAATGTAGCTACTTCTTACAAAGTCAGCAAACAGCCATGTATTTATCAATGATTTTGCCATTCCTTTATCTCTACATGCATGCAATGTAGCAGCCAGGCAGCGTAAAGTGTTTTCTGCTAGGCTAGGTTGAGTTGGTACAAGGCTATGTTGAGTTGGTACAAGGCTAGGTTGAGTTGATACGAGGCTAGGTTGAGTTGGTACAAGGCTAGGTTGAGTTGGTACAAGGCTAGGTTGAGTTGATACGAGGCTAGGTTGAGTTGGTACAAGGCTAGGTTGAGTTGATACGAGGCTAGGTTGAGTTGATACGAGGCTAGGTTGAGTTGGTACAAGGCTAGGTTGAGTTGGTACAAGGCTAGGTTCAGTTGATACGAGGCTAGGTTGAGTTGGTACAAGGCTAGGTTGAGTTGATACGAGGCTAGGTTGAGTTGGTACAAGGCTATGTTGAGTTGGTACAAGGCTAGGTTGAGTTGGTACAAGGCTAGGTTGAGTTGGTACAAGGCTAGGTTGAGTTGGTACAAGGCTAGGTTGAGTTGATACGAGGCTAGGTTGAGTTGGTACACGGCTAGGTTGAGTTGGTACAAGGCTAGGTTGAGTTGGTACAAGGCTAGGTTGAGTTGGTACAAGGCTAGGTTGAGTTGGTACAAGGCTAGGTTGAGTTGATACGAGGCTAGGTTGAGTTGGTACACGGCTAGGTTGAGTTGATACGAGGCTAGGTTGAGTTGGTACAAGGCTATGTTGAGTTGGTACAAGGCTAGGTTGAGTTGGTACAAGGCTTCACTCATGCTAGTCTCGGATTTTGTTCAATTAGCTAAATAGCCTGCTGTTTACCAAATACATCAGAGCCTTCTGGTGTGCTGACGTTTCAAATGATGTGAGGATGACTCTACATCGCCACACAAGACGAGAGCAGCACCATGTACTTGAAAGAGAGCATACAGCTGTAAAATATACAAAAGACAACAATTTAAAGTAGCCCGTCCCTGTAAAAGTCCATCCCCCCGGAGCTTCAAAAAAAGTATTTGATGACCCTGTTTTGCACCCTCTCCCCCCCCCCCCCCCCCTCCCCTTCTAATAAAAAACAAACAGTCCCTAATGGTCAATTACGGTTAAAAGGTTAGGTTAAGGCTCACGGTTAGGTATTTAGCAGGTAGGGGTTAAAGAATGTCCTGGTCTGTGTGTGTACGTGCGTGTACGTGCGTGTGTGTGTGTGTGTGTGTGTGTGTGTGTGTGTGTCTGTGTGTGTGTTTGTACCCATGCCTGTGTGTATAGATATGCATCTGTCTATTAAGGGTGGGGTTCTGTCTGTGTGCGTGCGTGTCCGTATGTGTGTGTGTGAGTGGTACAGACAGGCAGTAGCAGTGATGACTGCTGTCTTTGTCAGTGTGTCTGTGTATATTTTAAGGCTTCACAATGAATGGTGAATGGGTATGTGTGTGTTGTATGTGTATGTGTGTGTGTGTGCGCAGACATACATCTGTGTGTTTTGGGGGAGGGGTTGTGTATGTGTGTGTGTACTGTGTGTGTATGTGTGTGTAGGGAAAAACACAGAGCATTCATTGAAATCTGCAGAAAGAGACACTGTATGTTCACTACCCTCTCTCCTCTCCTCTCTCCTCCTTTCCTATCTCCTTTCATCTCTCCTTTCCTCTTATTTCCTTCCCTCCTCTAAATTGTTCTTTACATTTTTTGAGGACACAGTTGACTGAACAGCATTTCACAAACTGCAAGATTACAACCAGACAGCCTATTAATACTAGGGATGGGTACCTTTCACATTTGAACCGATACGGGCCGGTACCTGTGAATCGATACCGGTACCCAACGGTACCTTTTTTCGGTACTTTTGTCTCAAAACAGTCAAAAAAAAAAAAAAAAAAAAAAAACTACAATTTCGACAGTTTTCGGCTTGCCATTGCTCCGACTGCTTTGTTGTTGAATGAAGTCAAATCCTAGGTAAGCATATATTGTGCGTGTGAACGTTGACATGAAAAGAAAAAAGGTAAAAAAATATATACAATTATTATAATATTTTTTTCTGTATCTCGAATCGATACTCGGTAGTACCGACGTGTTTCGGTTCGGTACCTCAAAAGTACCGAATTCGGTACCCATCCCTAATTAATACACACACACACACACACACACACACACGCACACACACACGCACGCACGCACACACACACACACACACACACACACACACACACACACACACACACACACACACACACACACACAACACACCTACACAAAGCTTATGTATGTGAAATATGGGGACATTACATACACATACATGCTTACACTACAATAGCTTGTCAAATAAAATCAGGACATCAAAAATTTCTGATTTCGTCTAGAAACTGTCCTGGATTTTCACACAAACAAGGTACACTACACACTCACACACACACACACACTTGTGTTGTAGTCTGTTATACTGTAGTCTGTTGTACTATAGTCTGTTATAATGTAGTCTGTTGGGTTGTAGTCTGTTATACTGTAATATGTTGTACTGTAGTCTGTTATTCTGTAATCTTTAATTTTATATTATATTGAATGCTGCTACGGTCGAGGAACCACAACAAAACAAATGTCACTCTTTTTTGCTGTAAAAGGTACTGAATGATGTGACAATAAAAGGAATCTGAATCTATTCGTACTGTAGTCTGTTATACTGTAGTCTGTTGGGTTGTAGTTAGAGTTGTTCCGATACCGATACTAGTATCGGAAATGTCTCCGATACAGCCTAAAATGCTGGTATCGGTATCGGCGACTACACGTCAAATCTAATTTATCAACAACACGCGGTATCCTCCTACTGAGAGTGAGCATTATAAAACAAACGTGTTTTTAATCGACTGTGAATTAAAGTGTCAATGCTGTTTGTCATTTTAACAGCAGATACTTTCTTAAATGCCATCGTCCCGACAGAGCCGTGTTGACGGGGAGCTCTGATGTGTTCGCTTGCTGGTGTTAGCATTAGCTGAAGAGCTAACCGAAAAGCTAGTTTTAGCTTAACGTTACATTGGAGCTATTCATAATCCAGCAATAATGGTTGCAGACCTGCAAGCAAAGTACAGCAAGTTGGCAGAGGAGTATTCCAGGGTAAATCACTTTTTCACCAGTAACGTTACATTCTTTCCATCTAGCTCACGTTAACGTGGCTAACCTAAGTGTCATCACTGACCGACCTCTCCCACACATGCACGCAATTAATGACATGTTGCGGACAGCCATACCGCCGGTGTCCGCCGGTATGTTTAGCTTTTAGTGCCAAAGGATAAGAGTCTGAGGCGGAGTCTCAAAAGAGAATGTTGAATATTTATTGTGCATTAAAAATCACAACAGAGACTCTGCTACTAGCTAACCTAACCAGAGCTTTCTGTATAGCAAGTGCAACAACGTATAACGTCCGTGTGGAATCAATGTCCCAACAACCTTTCCGTGGGTAAACTCATTGAGCAGTTGTCAATTAATGATACTAATACTAATCTATACAATCACCTGTTGTTGAATAAATACCATTACTTTCTAGTTATTACAAAAAAAACAGTATGTATATATAAAACAGTAGTAAAAAAAAAAATTATTTCGAATTTATATAATATATATATATATATATATATATTTTTTTTTTATGTATGCACTATTGCACTGGTATTGGATCAGTATCGGTATCGGAATCGGATCGGGAAGGAAAAAATGGTATCGGAACATCTCTAGTTGTAGTCTGTTATACTGTAGTCTGTTGTGTTGCAGTCTGTTATATTGTATTCTGTTGGGTTGTAGTCTGTTATACTGTAGTCTGTTGTGTTGCAGTCTGTTATATTGTATTCTGTTGGGTTGTAGTCTGTTATACTGTAATCTGTTGGGTTGTAGTCTGTTGTACTGTAGTATGTTGGGTTGTAGTCTGTTATACTGTAATCTGTTGGGTTGTAGTCTGTTGTACTGTAGTATGTTGGGTTTGTAGTCTGTTGCGTTGTAGTCTGTTGTACTGTAGTCCATTGGGTTTTAGTCTGTTATATTGTATTCTGTTGGGTTGTAGTCTGTTCTACTGTAATCTGTTGGGTTGTAGTCTGTTATACTGTAGTATGTTGGGTTGTAGTCTGTTGTACTGTAGTATGTTGGGTTGTAGTCTGGTATACTGTAATCTGTTATACTGTGTTGGCTCGTAGTTTGTTGTACTGTGTTTTTTGGATTGTAGTCTGTTGTACTGTAGTCTGTTGGGTTGTATGTTGTACTGTAGTCTATTGGGTTGTAGTCTGTTTTACTGTAATATACAACAAGATACAAGAGTTTTATTTGTCACGGCATACAGGTATACAGTGAAATGCGGGGGGTCTTGCCTGCAACGATGTGCATAATACAATAGTAATAATATATAATAAGAATCCAACCAAGAGCGACATTGTGCAATAAACAAGTAAACAAGTAGGGCATATTGGTATCTGTACATGAGTTATTTACAGAGCATGGTAGGACATGCTAGGTCCTGTGGTAGTGCAGTACACTGTTAGCTACGGATGAGGCATTGGGTCTTTATGTACACTGCTATACAATGCTATATTATACAATCTCAAGCTCTACTATACTATTCTTAAAGTGACCTTTCCTTCTGCGTGAGCGTGTGCAGCATGAGTGTGTGTGTGCTCATGTTAAAGTGGCTGCTAGTGTGTGAGCGTGTACAGTGTGTGTGTTGTAGGGCTGACCCCTATTAGTCGATTAGTCGACTAATCGGTCGAAAGGAGCCGTAGTCGACTAACCAACCTCTTAGTCGAATAGTAAAAAAATAAAATAAAATAAAAATTATAAAATTATAAAAATGATAATTTATCATTCTTTCCAAAAGAAAAGAGGCCTAGAAGCTTGGCTAACACTAATGGCACGCATACCAGAGGCTAACTGCATAAGAAAACAGGCACAGAGGCACTGAAAGAGGATTTCACCCATCTAATGAACACACTAGACTAGACAAATATCAAGATGTATCCATCAGTGGACCAATTGCATGCTTTTGCAGAGGACAAGAAGCCTTCAGTCGACTCCTTCAGACATTAAGCACCCCCCACAGCCCAAATGGAATGATACAAAAAAAAAAGTAAAAAAAAAAAATGTATAATATATATATATATTTTTAATTTTTTAAATTTTTTTGTCGACCAATAGTCGACTAACGGGAAATTTTGGCCAATCATAGTCGACCATCCAAATCCATAGTCGGGGACAGCCCTAGTGTGTTGTGTGTGTGCTCATGTGTGCTTGTGCGTGGAGAGTTCAGTGTTCAAGGCTCTGATGGCCTGGGGGAAGAAGCTGAGCCGAAGTCTCTCTGTCCTCGTTACTGGTGTTCGCAGGCGTTTGCCTGACCGCAGCAGCATGAACAGGCTGTTGTTGGGGTGATGAGGGTCTTTCATTATCCTGCAGGCTCTGGATTTGCACCTCTTGTTGTATAGGACCTGCAGGGTTGGTAGTGCAATACCTGTGGTACGCTCGGCTGAGCGCACCACTCTCTGTAGGGCCTTCTTGTCCTGTGCTGTGCTGTTGCCATACCAGGCAGTGATGTTTCCAGTCAAGATGCTCTCTACAGCTCCGGAGTAGAAGGACTGGAGTATCTTCCCAGATACTCTGAACTTCCTTAACTGTCTCAGGTGGTAGAGGCGCTGCTTCGCCTTTTTTACGACTGAGTCTATGTGTGTTGTCCATGTCAGGTCCTCTGAGATGTGGACCCCCAGGTACTTGAAGCTGCTCACCCTGTCCACGGTAGCCCCGTTTATCCTCAGTGGTGTGTGTGTCTCCTGCTGTCTCCTCCTAAAATCCATGATCAGCTCCTTGGTTTTACCAATGTTCAGGAGCAGGCTGTTGTCCTGGCACCAGCGTTCCAGTACCTCAACCTCCTCCCGGTAGGCCTTCTCGTCGTTGTCTGAGATCAGCCCCACCACCACTGTGTCGTCCTCAAACTTCACTATGGAGTTGGAGCTGAACTTGGCCACACAGTCGTGTGTGTATAGTGAGTACAGCAGGGGGCTCAGAACACAGCCCTGGGGGGACCCGATGCTCAGGGTGATGGTGTTGGAGGTCTGACCCCCCACCCTGACCGCCTGGGGCCTTTCGCTCAGAAAGTCCAGTATCCAGGCGCTCAGAGCGGAGCTCAGACCCAGCTCGATCAGCTTGTCCACCAGTCTGGTGGGGACTATGGTGTTGAACGCTGAGCTGTAGTCAATGAACAACAGTCTCACATAGCCCCCCTTCTGGCGGTCCAGGTGAGAGAGTGTGCTGTGCAGTACTTGGGAGACCGCATCATCAGTGGACCTGTTTGGCCTGTATGCAAATTGCATAGGGTCCATATCACTGGGGAGGGAGGCACAAATGTGATCCTTGACCAGCCTCTCGAAACATTTCATGGCCACAGAGGTGAGTGTCACCGGTCTGTAGTCATTGAGACCTGTTGGGGAGGGTTTCTTTGGTACAGGGATGATGGTAGACATCTTGAAGCAGGCAGGGACCACTGACTCCGCCAGGGATAGATTAAATATGGCTGTGAACACAGGGGCTAGCTGGTTAGCACAGGACTTAAGTATGCATTCCATCTGGGCCAGCAGCTTTTCTGGTGTTCACCTGCATAAATGCTCTTCTCACACTGTGTACCGACAATGAGAGAGCGTCCCCGCCCCCCCGCGGATGCCCCCCCCCCCTCCACAACAGCCGGCGTGCCAGTGACGTCTCTAGCCTTTGAGCTAGCGGCGCCACTGTTTGCACCAAACCGCGCGTAGAAGGTGTTGAGCTGGTCCGCGAGAGAGGCGTCGTCGCTCCCCATTGAGGGGGCGCTGACTTTGTAGTCAGTTATCGTCCTCAGTCCCCGCCATAAGCCTCTTGTGTCATTCTGTGCCATTTGTGTCTCCATTTTGTCAGCATACGTCCGCTTTGCAAGTTTAACAGCCTTGCGCAGAGTATAGACTGTAGCCTTATACTCCTCCATGTTTCCTGACTCTCTGCCCAGGTTGTAGGCAGTGGTGCGAGATTTCAGAGCTGCTCTGATAGTACTGTCCACCCACGGTTTCTGGTTTGGGAAGACCCGCACCTTTTTTGTGGGGACAATACTGTCTGCAAGTGATGTTATGAAGCTCACGACCGTGTCTGCGAACTCGCTGACGTCACTGGCGCTTCCTTGAAACATCCCCCAGTAGGGCTGGGCGATATGGCCTAAATATGATATCACGATATTTTCTGACCTTTCGGCGATACACGATACGCATCACAATGTTTTTCTTTTTTTCCCCAAACAATTCATTATGAGGCTTACCAAGACAGTATTTGAGTTTGCAAGCTAACATTAAAAACAAAATAAAATACCCATGCATTTAGCATTTTTATATTATATATTAGATTTAGATTATTGGATTATTAGATTATATATTGCATATATTTAGCAATGAGATATTATATGATTTAGATATGAAATATGATGAATTGAAAATGGGGGACCCTGATGTAAACAAGACGAAAGTCTTTCTCTGGTCTGCATCCTCCAGTCCACTGTTGTTGTGTTGAGCTGTACTGTATTCAGTGTCGGCGCCATGGGGGGGCATTCGCGGGCCATGCCCCCCCAGATGGGGCACTGTGCCCCTCCAACCGGCATGGTCAATTATTATAAAAAAATAAAATAATTAAACATAATTTTTTTTTATTATAGTAAAAGTCAGATGTTTTCCTTTATAAATAGGCTATTTAGCCTATTATTAAACGAAATTAAACAAAAAAAGTCTTAAAGGAAGTGTATGTTTGATCTCACGCCACGGCTCACACACGCGTTATTATTGGTCACGTTGAGTTGACGGGTAGGGCGTGACTGCATTTGAATTGATTTTGATATGGGTAGGGAGTGACTTGAGTGAGGTCAGTGAGCGCGAAAGTCAAAGATAGAGTCAGACTCAGGTAAAATATAATAATCACTTCTTGGAGACGGACATACAAATAAAATGGATATACGAAAATGGTTGGCTGGGGCAGGCGCACCTAAGGCTTCTTCACGGCAATACCGGCAAGGAGATTTCGACACTTGTCAACACAGACCAGCTACGAAGGAACAGGTACTACTTCTCGGCTCTCGTGGATGTTGTCGGGTTTCTGGTAGAAAACCAGTTGCCTTTACGTGGAAACCTAGATGCTTTTGGTGACATGTCTGAGGGGGGAAGTGGTCTTTTCCTGTCCTTATTGGACTACACAATTAAAAAGAACCCAGAATTGGCTGACATAGTGAAAACTATCCCTCGAAACGCCACATACACTTGTCATGACATGCAAAATGAACTTATAAGTACACTTAGCAGTGTGGTGACTGAGGCTATAGTGGAAGAAGTAGGCGACTCGCATTACACATTAAAAGTGGACGGAACACGCTGAGCTTAGCTGAGCTAAAGAATGCTGGTTTGGAATGAATGAATGAATGAATGAATGAATGAAAACTTTATTTAACAGATTGCAGAATGGGTACAATACAGTACGGCTCAATACATACAATTGTTAAGGGGATGCAGACCTGAGAAAGACATTTGTCTTGTTTCCATCAGGGTCCCCCATTTTCAATTCATATAGACATTTATGACATACACAACATACATGACATTTATGGCATAGGGACATATAGGTATTTAGTACTGATACATTTGTGACATAGGCGGTATTCAAATATACAGTACTGTTACCCCTAGATCCTGACAGAGTATATACATATGATGGGGAGGGGACTGTACATTAGGAGGGGGTGGGTGGGTGGGAGGGAAATATACATACGGCGGGGAGGGAATATATACATGCGGTGGGGAGGAGACTGTCTATTAGGAGGTGGTGGGGGTTTTGGGCATTTACGGTGGCCAGTTTCGAATTGCAGCCTCCCGTAGGTGCTCTTTAAGAGCGGTTTTGAATGTGGGCAGGGATTCACATTCCTTTACAGCTTTGGGTAGGGCGTTCCACATTGTTGTGGCATAATTGCGAAACGTGTTTAGTCCCTTGTTTGAGCCGAATCTGGGTTTCACATGATTTGTTGAGCTTCCTCTGGTGTAGTGGTTGTGGTATTCACTGACCTTTGGGAAGTATTTTGACATGTACATGGGCACCCCGGTCGTATAGTGTATCTTGTAGACCAGGCCCATTGCAAGTTGCTGTACTCTGTCGTCTACTCTAAGCCATCCTAGGTTGGCAAAGTGGGCAGGGGTGAGGTGGGTTCTGGGGTTCAGGTCAAGCAGTAGTCTGACCAGTTTGTTTTGTGATGTTTGTAATTTTGTTTTAAGCGCCTTTGAGGTGCTTTGGTACCATGAGGTGCACGCATAGTCATAGTACCCTTGAATGAGTGCTCCTGCCAGAGTCTTCAGGGTATTCTTGTTTACCAGAAAGGAGATCCGGTACAAGAATCTAGTTCGTTGGTTGACTTTTTTTATTACATTGGATGCCATTTTGTCACAGGAAAGATTTGCCTCTAGGATGGAACCCAGGTAGGTAATTTCGTCTTTCCTTGTGACAATATTGTCACCCACTGTAACTGAGAATCCGTCGGTCTTGCTGAGTTTGTTATTTGAACCGAAGAGAATGGACTCTGTTTTGCCCATGTGTAATGATAGTTTGTTATCAGCGAGCCATATGCAGATTTTGCCTAGTTCCGTGCTGAGGGTTTTTTCAACCTGCAATTTGTTCTTGTCAGAGACCAGCAGGGCTGAGTCGTCCGCAAACAGGAACAAATTGCAGTCACAGGCTGACGACATGTCATTTGCATAAATTAGGAAGAGTAGCGGTCCTAGTATGCTTCCTTGTGGAACACCACAGCTCACTGTGAGGGGGGGGGATAGAGTACCGTTTACCTCTACCATCTGTTCTCTCCCCTCTAGGTAGGATTGCATCCAGCTCACTGATAGGCTATCAAAACCAATTGCTTTTAGCTTGTCCATTAGAATGGAGTGATTGACAGTGTCGAAGGCCTTTTGTAGGTCCAGCATGACCATGCCGCAGTATTTGCCCGCGTCCACCTCTTGTTTGATGTGGTCGTTCAAATAGAGGAGGCATGTGTCAGTGGAGTGGGACGTTCTGAAGCCAGATTGGAATTCGTAGATTAGGTTTTTTTCCGCCAGGTACTTTTCGACCTGTTCGTAGACTATTTTCTCCATGACTTTCGAGATGGAGGTAAGAATAGAAACAGGGCGGTAGTTGCCTGGGTCTAATTTGCTGCCCTTTTTGTGTAGAGGGGTCACTCTCGCAAGTCCTTGGGGACGTGCCCCTGTCTTATAGAGAGGTTTATTATGTGTGTGATGACTCGTCAAAGATTCTCAGCCAGGTGTATAATAATACGAAAACGAAATACGTGATCTTTCACTTTGTGTGTGTGCGCAAGACGCCAGTGTGTTTGTGACGTGACGTGCGAGAGAGAAAGAGAGAGAGAGAGAGAGAGAGAGAGAGAGAGAGAGAGAGACTGTCTTATCTCTTATGCCTGCAGTGCGCTCATGTTTTGAAATGCGTGTTGGTTTGCGGGAAATGCGTTTTCTGAAGCGTATATTTTATGCCCCCCCAAAATTACCATATGCCCCCCTGATAAATTCGTTCTGACGTCGACACTGACTGTATTGTACCAATTCTGCAATCTGTTAATAACGTTTTCATTCATTCAGACGGCAAACAGAATAATTTTGATTGACAGTCGAGTCTGCCAATTACGTCACACCGCTTGCACCCGCCCTGCTGTTCTTAGCACCAATCGGCAAGCGCGTATACATTTTTTACTTCCGCTATATCCGCCATTGATTTTGACGAGAGCGCAATGACAACAACAACGCGGGCCGACATTTAGCTTTTAGCTCCGCAGGATGACTAAACGAGGCATAATGATTTTACTGCAACGAATGTTATAATAAAAGCCTTTCCATACATCTGTCTGATTGAAAACTTTATGAACAGACCGCAGAATGGGCACAACTGAGTCAGCACGGGCTGAGATATGAACGACTAATGCTTGCTATCTATCTAGGTCGACCTCGGACGTTGCTATGTAAATACGCTGATGTTATTGAACGTGTAACTATATAACGTTAATGCCACAAAACGAATGCCTTTGTTATCATAAGTAGTAACTTTGATGCAGTAGTGTGTGTGTGGGGCGACGCTGTTCAAAAGTTTGAACGTGTGGACCAGATTGATGTGACACAATCCTCTTGGGCAAAACATCACGATATCCACGATACGTTTAAAAAGTGTATCGTTAATAAACTGTACCCGATATTTATATAATATCGTCATATCGCCCAGCCCTATCCCCCAGTCTACGTCCTCGAGAGCGTCCTGAAGCGTGGCCTCTGATTGGTCGGACCATCTTTTTGCCTCACGTGACACGACGGCGTCACGTGATCTCTGTCTGTAAGCAGGGATCAGGTAAATGGAGTCATGATCGGACGTGCTAGTAGCCCCCGCTAATGGCGGAGCCGGTACAGCGTTGTAGCCGGCTCTGAACGGGGTGTAGCAGTGGTCGAGCGTGTTTCCCCCTCTGGTGGAGCAGACGATGTGCTGAAAGAAGGATGGCATCACTTTTTTCAGATTTGCCTGGTTGAAATCGCCGGCTATGTTATGTTATATGTTGGGTTGTAGTCTATTGCAGGGGTTCCCAAACTTTTCAGGCCGGGACCCAGAAAATAAGGCGTCAGAGAGCGGCCCAATGCACATCGTCAGGCTTTTTTTTCTTCTTTTTTTGCCAGGCGACCGATTTTTTTGCCAAATATCACTTCAATCCTATTAAGTTAGTTCAAGTTAGTTATTCATTTATATGTGCTATTTATGAGAGGGCTAACTTGTTGCAAAATAATAATGATAATAATAATAGCCTCATTAAAATACTATTGTTGCTTCGATTGTTTTCAGCGTTTTATGTGCATAATCTGTTATTTAGTTTGAAATGTTTGTTGAAATAAGTAGATTTTTCGTTTTTGTTTATTTATTAAGTTAATATAAAACCATATAGTCACATTTTAGAATACAATAGAATAGAATTTTAGAATACAACTAGAAACACTGTCCTGGCCTGCTTCTAAGTTCAGTGGCCTGACAAAAAAAAATTATATATATATATATATATATTTTTTTTTTTATTTTTTTTTAATCATCTCACAGCCCTCCCGTGGCTGCTCGCGGCCCACCTTTGGGTCGCGACCCCGACTTTGGGAACCACTGGTCTATTGTACTGTAGTCTGTTGGGTTGTAGTCTGTTGTAATATAGTCTGTTGTAATATAGTCTGTTGGGTTGTAGTCTGTTGTAATATAGTCTGTTGGGTTGTAGTCTGTTGTAGTCTGTTGGGTTGTAGTCTGTTGTAGTCTGTTGGGTTGTAGTCTGTTGTAATATAGTCTGTTGGGTTGTAGTCTGTTGTACTGTAGTCTGTTGGGTTGTAGTATGTTGTACTGTAGTCTGTTAGTGTTGGGTTGTAGTCCATTGCATGCTGCAGCAGACTATTGGAATCAGCTAAGACTGTTAGACACACATGCACACACACACGCACACACACACACACACACACACACACACACACACACACACACACACACACACACACACACACACACACACACACACACACACACACACACACACACACACACACACACACACACACACACACACACACACACACACACACACACACACACACACACACACACACACACACACACACACACACAGAGGCTGTATTCATGCAGCCTGCGGCTGGACCAGATATTCTACATACTGTCTGTCACAAGGCTCTCTCTCTCTCTCTCACACACACACACACACACACACACACACACACACACACACACACACACACACACACACACACACACACACACACACACACACACACACACACACACACACACACACACACACACACACACACACACACACACACACACACACACACACACACACCTCTCTTTGACACACATAAACATAGATACAGCTGGAGAGAGAGGGGCGGAAGAAGGAGAAGTAGAGAGAGAGGAAAGAGGAAAATAAAAGAATGTTGCAGGAGAACTGCAGATGTGCAGGATGTTGGAGTGAGAGACAGACAGACAGACAGACAGACAGACAGACAGACAGACAGACAGACAGACAGACAGAAAGACACAGACAGACAGAGAGCTAGAGGTCAATATTCCTCTATAGTATTCTACACAGTACAGTACAGTGTACTATGTAGTATCACATGCTTTCATATAATTGTAGATTTGTAGTACCAGTATAGCATAATATATTTCAGTATATTAGCATCTTGGTAGTAATAGCGTAGTATAATACTGTATATGTATATTCATATAGTAGTTGTGTAGTATAGAATTGTATAGTATATTAGTAGTAGTACTACTAGTACTTCAAATTATATGTAGTTAGGGGCGGCTGATTGGCGCAGTGGGCAAGACGCTCGCCTCTAACGCAGGAGACGCTGGGTTCGAGCCCAGCTCTCGGCGTTGCTACCGGCTGGCCGGTCGTTCATACTAACACAGTTGGCAAGTGTTAGAGGGTGGGACAAAGCCGGTGGGTAGGGATTTGACGTTGTGGACAGCGACTCCTACAGGTTGGTTTGGTGACGCCGGTGCGACGGAAGCAGGAAGTGACGGGGGCAGCGTGAGCCTCCCACACGTTACTCCTCGCCACTGAGAGTTCGAGCTGCTGCAGTGAAAAGATGCGACAGGCTGCCTCCTCGTGTACCGGAGGGGACGCGTCTATGCCTTCTACAGCGCTGTTCGGTTTCCGCGTTGCCGTTTTGCGCTCTGATTGGCCGAGCGCGCGCATGCACATGAGCCGCGCCGCTTTCGCCAGTGGGGAGAGGGGTGCCTCGCCAGCGGGGAGAGGGGCGCCGCGAGCGGCATCGCTGCCCTCATCAACGACCCTCCGTGCTCTGGCTTTCAACAGCGGGGAGAGTATTATGGGGCTTATGCCGCGAAGCAGTAACACACATAGTTGCAATGCATCTGTCAGTCGTACTTAACTATGTGTTCACAGTTTAGGGCTGGGCGATATGGCCAAAAACTTTATCGCGATAAAATTATAAAATTATTTTCATATAACTCGATATCGATAATTATCGTCGATATCATTTCTGTCAAGTTTAATTAACTTCTTATGCCCGGCGCCGATGGACGGGCTATTAATAGACTTGTTTTGCTGCTGCGAATGTCTCGAGTTGATGTCGTCATCAGTCCGCGTATGTTCTTCTACGCACCAGTGCATAGATTATTATATTCCACCAGGGGGCAACCTACCGCCACTTATAAGAATGGAACTAACAGTTAGCCAGAGCAAGCGGTGTATCCCATGACAATGTACTAACTATCACCCTAAAATACTCTGTTCCGCCCCAATACATTGCAACGACGTCCACCGCATACCCCACACTACTCTAACCGTGGCTTCAGAATTCATGCCACACACCCACTCCGCACGTAAACTATAAAATAGCGGCGTGCAAGCTAATGATCCTAGCCAGCCTTGTTTCCAATGTACTAACTATCACCCTAAAATACTCCGTTCCGCCCCAATACATTGCAACAACGTCCACCGCATACCCCACACTACTCTAACCGTGGCCTCAGAATTCACGCCACACACCCACTCCGCACGTAAACTATAAAATAGCGGCGTGCAAGCTAATGATCCTAGCCAGCCTTGTTTACTACTAGAGTCCTACCTCTCTACCCAGAGGTGCACCGCGGGTCTCCTTCTCTGTCGGCCATCTCCTTCACTGATTGGTTGTTGGTGCGTGTGCTCATATCCAAGCTTGGAAAATCGATATATCGAAACTTTGCGACCACGTTTCATGTTTATTTCGAGGAAATAATTTATCGCGATAGTTATCGTTATCGTTTTATCGCCCAGCCCTTGTGTTACTACTTCGCGGCATAAGCCCCATAATACTCTCCCCGCTGTTGAAAGCCGGAGCACGGAGGGTCGTTGATGAGCGCAGCGATGCTGCTCACGGCGCCCCTCTCCCCGCTGGCGAAAGCCTTATCGCAGCACGGCTGAGGGGCGGCGATGAAGCCTGAGTCGCGCGATTTTTTATTGGTTTGTCATGACAAACCAATTACATAATCCAACATATGTGTAAAGAAACAACATATTCCAGTTAACGGTATATTTTTTTAATGATTGCTTACGGTATAAATTAGGTTAACTGGAGCTTAGTATTGCTGCCTGGCGCGCGACTCAGGCTTCATCGCCGCCCCTCAGCCGTGCTGCGATAAGGCTTTCGCCAGCGGGGAGAGGGGCGCCGTGAGCGGCATCGCTGCGCTCATCAACGACCCTCCGTGCTCCGGCTTTCGACAGCGGGGAGAGTATTATGGGGCTTATGCCGCGAAGCAGTAACACAACAGTGAACACATAGTTAAGTACGACTGACAGATGCATTGCAACTATGTGTGTTACTGCTTCGCGGCATAAGCCCCATAATACTCTCCCCGCTGTTGAAAGCCGGAGCACGGAGGGTCGTTGATGAGCGCAGCGTTGCCACTCGCGGCGCCCCTCTCCCCGCTGGCGAGGCGCCCCTCTCCCCGCGGCGCGGCTCATGCGCACACGCGCGCTCGGCCAATCAGAGCGCAAAACGGCAATGCGGAAACCGAACAGCATTGTAGAAGGCATAGACGCGGAGGGGACACATGATGCAAGGCTTCTGTCCTCACTACAACCGACCAGTGGGAGGCATAGTCTAGCAACGTTCAAGACAGGGGAGGGAAGAATTGGATATACGAAATTGGGATGGGAGAAAAATTTAAAATGGGGAGAAAAAGTAAAAAAAAGTAAAAAAATATTATATGTAGTAGGACTTGTTATATCTTACCAGCTGTAACTATGATAAGTTATGTTCTGTCTCATGGAATATTAGACCATTCAACTCAACACACCACATATTGATTAGAGAGAGAGAGAGAGAGAGAGAGAGAGAGAGAGAGAGAGAGAGAGAGAGAGAGAGAGAGAGAGAGAGAGAGAGAGAGAGAGAGAGAGAGAGAGAGAGAGAGAGAGAGAGAGAGAGAGAGAGCTAACCACTAAATACTTGGCCTCCAACTTCTCTCTCCAAATATCTTCACACCAAATAAGGTCTTATACCCAACCAACAGAATGATAATAGCAGCTGTGTGTGTGTGTGTGTTTGTGTGTGTGTGTGTGTGTGCATATCTGTTGTAATAGGTAGCAAGGCAGTGTGATTTAGTTCTATCGCTGTTGTAATAGGTAGCTAGCCAGATAATGTGATTTAGTTCTATCCCTTTTGTAATAGGTAGCCAGACAGTGTGATTTAGGCCTAGTTATATATTTGTTGTAATAGGTAGCCAGACAGTGTGATTTAGTTCTATCTCTGTTGTAATAGGTAGCCAGACAGTGTGATTTAGTTATATCTCTGTTGTAATAGGTAGCAAAGCCAGTGTGATTTAGTTATATCTTTTTTGTAATAGGTAGCCAGACAGTGTGGTTTAGTTCTATCTCTGTTGTAATAGGTAGTCAGACAGTGTGATTTAGTTATATATCGGCTGTAATAGGTAGTCAGACAGTGTGATTTAGTTATATATCTGCTGTAATAGGTAGCCAGACAGTGTGGCTTAGTTCTATCTCTGCTGTAATAGGTAGTCAGACAGTGTGATTTAGTTATATATCCGCTGTAATAGGTAGTCAGACAGTGTGATTTAGTTATATATCCGCTGTAATAGGTAGCCAGACAGTGTGGCTTAGTTCTATCTCTGCTGTAATACTGTAGGTAGTCAGACAGTGTGATTTAGTTCTATCTCTGCTGTAATAGGTAGTCAGACAGTGTGATTTAGTTATATATCCGCTGTAATAGGTAGTCAGACAGTGTGATTTAGTTATATATCCGCTGTAATAGGTACACAGTAAATTTTGCAGAGTAAATTTTACTCAGACTGAGTAAATTTTACTCAAACTGAGTAACATTTTACTCAAACTGAGTAAAATGTACTTAGTTTGAGTCAAATTTACTCTGCGAAATTTACTGTGTAGCCAGACAGTGTGGCTTAGTTCTATCTCTGCTGTAATACTGTAGGTAGTCAGACAGTGTGATTTAGTTATATCTCTGCTGTAATGGGTAGCCAGACAGTGTGACATGGAACTCCCTAGCTATTTCTGTCACCAGCTTTGGGAAAATAATCAGACAATGGACAAAGTGAACACATATTTCAAATATAAAAAAAATTATAATAAACTAATATTTCAAACTTTTTGACTATGAGGGTAAGCTAAGCTAGGCTAACGATTTGGCAAGTTTTTACATACAATTGAGAAAATATTTTATTTACAATATTGATATTGACATTTCTGATTCACTAATGACGTGAATTACGTCCATTGAGTTCTCAGTGAGGACATTGCCTTCTTCCAGCATTGTTGCCTCTGAATCCTACGAATGTTGATTTGATCTGTGGATTCAATAAAGTATTTAAAATGTGTGTGTGTGTTCAGATGTCTCAGGGAAATCTGACTCTGTTGCCCAGAGTTCATCTTTATCTTCATCGTCGTCGTTGGCAACAGTGGTACCGGAGCCCCCCCCTCCAGGAGGCCACGCCCACTCCCGCCCCTCTCCCCCGAGGAACCACATTACAGTAGCTAAGAAACAGCAGTGGGCCAAGCAGGCCTCCATAGGCAGGGATGCCTCAGCCCACAGGCCTTCTGACTGGGACAGTTTGTCTGGAAAGACCCAGGCTGCTGCAGGCCCTTCCTGGAGCCAACGACTGGCTGGAGATCAGGTACATTTAAAAGAAAAAGCTGTCTTGTCTCCTACCTCCATATTCTACAGTTAGACACCCCTCTGATCCTTCTTTGTTGTTCTGCTACTAATGACTCCTCCTTGTTTCTGCCCTTGACAGTCTGACTCCTCCTTGTTGTTGTTGTTCCTAACAGTCTGACTCCTCCTTGTTTCTGCCCTGACAGTCTGACTCCTCCTTGTTGTTGTTGTTCCTAACAGTCTGACTCCTCCTTGTTGTTGTTGTTCCTAACAGTCTGACTCCTCCTTGTTGTTGTTGCTCCTAACAGTCTGACTCCTCCTTGTTGTTGCTCCTAACAGTCTGACTCCTCCTTGTTGTTGCTTCTAACAGTCTGACTCCTCCTTGTTGTTGTTGCTCCTAACAGTCTGACTCCTCCTTGTTGTTGCTCCTAACAGTCTGACTCCTCCTTGTTGTTGCTCCTAACAGTCTGACTCCTCCTTGTTGTTGCTCTTAACAGTCTGACTCCTCCTTGTTGTTGCTCCTAACAGTCTGACTCCTCCTTGTTGTTGTTGCTCCTGACAGTCTGACTCCTCCTTGTTGTTGTTGTTCCTAACAGTCTGACTCCTCCTTGTTGTTGCTCCTAACAGTCTGACTCCTCCTTGTTGTTGTTGCGTCTAACAGTCTGACTCCTCCTTGTTGTTGTTGCTCCTAACAGTCTGACTCCTCCTTGTTGTTGCTCCTGACAGTCTGACTCCTCCTTGTTGTTGCTCCTAACAGTCTGACTCCTCCTTGTTGTTGTTGCTCCTAACAGTCTGACTCCTCCTTGTTGTTGCGTCTAACAGTCTGACTCCTCCTTGTTGTTGCTCCTGACAGTCTGACTCCTCCTTGCTGTTGCTCCTAACAGTCTGACTCCTCCTTGTTGTTGCTCCTAACAGTCTGACTCCTCCTTGTTGTTGCGTCTAACAGTCTGACTCCTCCTTGTTGTTGCTCCTGACAGTCTGACTCCTCCTTGCTGTTGCTCCTAACAGTCTGACTCCTCCTTGTTGTTGTTGCTCCTAACAGTCTGACTCCTCCTTGTTGTTGCTCCTGACAGTCTGACTCCTCCTTGCTGTTGCTCCTAACAGTCTGACTCTTCCTTGTTTTTCTCTCTGTCTCTCCAAAACTAAAAGAGAAACGTTAATTAAGAACCAACCTAGGATGATTAACCCCTTGGATCAAATCTGAGGTCACAAGTTTTGGGGTTATCATAGATTCAGAACTGAACTTCAACTCCCATATAAACAAAGTGACCAAAACATTGTTCTTTCATCTCAGAAACATAGCAATGGTACGACCATTTATAAATCAAAACGATGCTGAGAAGCTATGCATGCATGCCATAGTTTGCATTCATATCTAGCTGGTTAGACTACTGTAATGCACTTTTCACAGGTCTCCGTAAGAAAACCACAGAGAAACTTCAGCTCATCCAAAACTCTGCAGCCTGACTGCTAACCAAAACCAAAAAGAGAGAGAACGTTCGTCCAGTCTTAGCTATATTACACTGGCTTCCTGTAAAGTTTAAACGTTTAAAATTTACTTCACGGTCCTTCTTCTTACATTCATTCAAACCTTTATTTATTCTCGAAAGCACAATTGAGGTCACCCTAGGGCCAAAGCCCTAATGGACGCTGCGATCATCAGCTGCTGGACTAGAGGCTCCCAGAAACAGTCAAAAGAAGATCGGTGATGTAGCTTTTGTCAACTACGCCCCAAAACTATGGAACAAAATGCCCAAAAACATCAGGAAAGCCAACTCGCTAAATATCTTTAAAATATAGGCATTTAAATGAGATATCAGGGAGGCCAACTCCTCAAATGTAAATATTTTGGATAACTTTAATGCAGTTAAATAGTGCTGCCTAGACTCATTACATGAACGCTGTGATTATTGTATTGTAAATGAGGGCTATTTTATTTTATTTTATTGATTTATTGTACTGTAAATGAGAGTACTGTAGATGAGAACTATTTTATTGCACTGCACTATTGCATCATTTTACTCTGTCTATTCTATTTTACAAAATTTTTTTATTGCACTGCACTATTGCATCATTTTACTCTGTCTAGTCTATTTTACTCTTTTATTACTGTCTATTTTAAAATGGCCATAGAATCAGACCGTAAACAAAGAGGCCTATTAAGATGTTAGATCCTAATATGAAAAACAATGTGATTTAATGCTCCATGCCTTACCTTTACCTTGTCTATTTTGCTGCTATCTATTTTATGCTCGTTTTATACTTATTTTATGTCTGCACTTTATGCATTGCTCTTGATCTGCCCAATTTCTGTATTTTTTTATTTTTCGTGTTTCCAATTCTCCCCCCCCCTGTCTTGAACGTTGCTCGACTATGCCCCCCACTGGTCGGTTGTAGGGAGGATAGAAGCCTTGCATCACGTGTCCCCTCCGGTACACGAGGAGGCAGCCTGTCACATCTTTTCACCTGCCAGCGCGGACTCTCAGTGGCGAGGTGTAACGCATGGGAGGCTCACATTGCCCCCGCTACTTCCTGTCTCTGCTGTGCAGGCATCCCCCAACCGACCTGTAGGAGTCGCTGTCCACAACGTCCAAATCCCCACCCATCGACTTCCACCCGCTAACTCTGCCAATGAGTTAGTATGACGGCTGGCCCAAGCCGGAGGCAATGCTGACGCCCGGATTCGAGACCGGAGTCTCTTGCATTGGTGACGAGCGCAATCTCCGCTGCGCCACCCAGCCGCCCTTTCTCGTATCATTGTTATGCCGATGATACTCAACTCTTCCTCTCCTTCCCCCCCTCAGATATCCACGTCTCTGAGCGAATCTCTGCCTGTCTGTCCGACATCTCCGCCTGGATGACGACCAACCACCTCAAACTGAACCTAAGCGAAACAGAATTGCTCCACCTGCCGGCCAAATCCTCCCCCCTGACCGATCTTTCCATCACAGTCGAGAATGCAGCTGTGACCGCGTCCCCGACCGCCAAAAACCAGTTGAACTTCTCTGCTCACATCGCAGCGACAACCAGAATCTGCAGATTCCTCCTGAGCAACGTCAGAAGGATCCGCCCCTTCCTGATAAAAGAAGCCACCCAACTCCTCGTCCAATCAACAGTCATCTCCCGCCTCGGCTACTGCAACGCACTGCTTTCTGGCCTCCCGGCCACTGCCACCAAGCCTCTTCAACTCATTCAGAACGCAGCGGCCCGCCTGATCTCAAACCTACCGAAGTCAGCCCATGTCACCCCACTTCTTAGAGACCTGCACTGGCTCCCCATTGCTGCACGAATCCGCTTCAAGGCCCTCAACCTGGCATACCGCGCGGCAAAGGGAACCGTTCCCGCCTACCTCCGGTCAATGGTCCCTAACTACACACCCTCAAGACCCCTACTCTCTGCATCTTCTGGCCGTCTCAGACCCACTCCTATCCGAGCTCCGGGAGGGTCATCAAGGAGAACCTGCCTTTTCTCAGTCCTTGCCCCACAATGGTTGAATGAACTGCCCACCCCAGTTAGGACAGCCGAAACCCGTCCAATCTTTCGCCGTCGACTTAAGACGCACTTCTTCAACCATTATCTGAAATAATAAAAAATTAAAAAACTTTAAATAAAAATCTAACCCTAACTAACCTTACTGTCATGCACTGTCCTAATAAACTAACCTACACTGTAGCACTCAACACTTTGATGAACATTGTTACTCAGCTGATAGAGTTGTGCCCTTCCTGATGACTTGTCGTACAGAACTTGTAAGTCGCTTTGGATAAAAGCGTCAGCTAAATGACTAAATGTAAATGTATGTGACCCCTCCTTGTTGCTCTCCTAGGTCTGTGCTGGACTGGACTAACAGTCTGACCCCTCCTTGTTGCTCTCCTAGGTCTGTGCTGGACTAACAGTCTGACTCCTCCTTGTTGCTCTCCTAGGTCTGTGCTGGACTAACAGTCTGACCCCTCCTTGTTGCTCTCCTAGGTCTGTGCTGGACTAACAGTCTGACTCCTCCTTGTTGCTCTCTTAGGTCTGTGCTGGACTAACAGTCTGACCCCTCCTTGTTGCTCTCCTAGGTCTGTGCTGGACTAACAATCTGACCCCTCCTTGTTGCTCTCCTAGGTCTGTGCTGGACTAACAGTCTGACCCCTCCTTGTTGCTCTCTTAGGTCTGTGCTGGACTGGACTGGGAGCTCGGTGGCACCTCCTGTCGGTCTCCCTGTTCCCCTACAGCCTTGCAGGACACCACACACAGAGCAGTTCTCTCCAGCGACCAGCTGGCCATCCAGACCTCCGCCAAGCTGTCTGGCCAGGGGGCCTACCTGCAGAGCCTGGACAGGAGCAGTAGGGCCTGGGTACTGTCCTCAGGAAAGGCCCAGGGTGCAGACGAGGCCTCCAGGTTGGTGGCTGAGAGCAGCAGAGCCCAGGGAGAGAATAACATCTGGTACAACCCCATCCCTGAGGAGGAGCACGCAGGAGGTGCCAGGAGGACTGTCTGGAGGAGCAGAGAGGAGGAGGAGGAGGAGGAGGAGGAGGAGCAGGAAGAGGCCCAGAGGAGGACAGGGAGCAGCACAACAGGTAACTAGAAGGAAGATGAGATAATGTCATATGATATGCTAAGATAATATGTCATATGATAAGATAATGTTATATGATAAAATAATATGTCATGTGATAAGATAAGATGTTATATGATCAAATAATATGTTGTATGATTAAATAATATGTCATATGATAAGGTAAGATGTTATATGATTAAATAATATGTCATATGATAAGGTAAGATGTTATATGATTAAATAATATGTCATATGATAAGGTAAGATATTATATGATTAAATAATATGTCATATGATAAGGTTAGATAATAGGTCATATGATAAGATACGATAATATCATATAAGATAAACTATATGTTATATGTTATATGACATTAAGTCAAGCAGACCATATAAACTCTGAACTCTGACTCCAATGCCTATACCCTAGGCATTAGTGAAAGTAGTAGGTAGGTATAAATTGAGTATAGACAACAGTTCAGAGTCGTACAGTACAGTACAACTGCCATACACTGTAATCATAATAATCTTAACTACCCACCTCATACTATGGTCTATCCATATACTCTGTATAATTGCATGTACAACAGTGCTGTATATACTGCATATATATATAGGGGTGACAGTGGCTCAGGAGGTAGAGCAGTAATCTGGAGGTTCCCGGTTCGGTTACCGCTCCTCCCGGACAGCGTGTCGATATGTCCTTGAGCAAGACACTTAACCCCAAATTGCTCCCGATGAGCAGGTTGGTACCTTGCATGGTTGCCTTCGCTGTCGGTGTGTGAATGTGTGAGTGAATGGGTAAAATGTGAGGAACAAATTGTAAAGTGCTTTGGATAAAAGCTCTATATAAATTAATTTACCATAACCATAATACCATCCTTTTATATAATATGTAGATACTATATTTATATCTGTACATATATATCCCTTACCTACTCTTACTAGTTATGCTGCTAGCCAGTATGACTACTACCATACTGTCCTTATACCTGTATCACTGTACATATTAATATTACAACTCTGTACATACATCTGATTAGCATTACACTCAGTAGTACTAATTTATATATTTTATACCCAGTTTAATAACCTGCACATTGTATACAGTATTGCACTTTACTGTTACATTTGCACTCTGGTGGGATGCCAAACTTATTTTCGTTGTACTGTACTTGTGCTGTATGATGACAATACATTTGAATCTAATAAGATTAGATAATATGATAAGATAAGATAATATGTCATATGATAAAATAACATAATCTGTCATATGATAAGATTAGATCATGTCATATGATAAGATAATATATGTTATATGATAAAATAAGATAATATGTCATATGATAAGTGTAACTGAGGGGTACAATTCCCTGACTGTATTGAATAAGTATGGTATCATTAAACCACTACTGTCTTATGTACATTACTACTGGCCATACAGTACACAGGTATATGAGATGAACACATCCACAATAACACGGTTTCACACAAGTACTCGTTTAGAAGAATATTTATTAGCAGCAATAAGATTATATTACATTACTTTACTTAGAGTTGCGCTTGTAAGGCGAAGAATGTGCATGAATAGGTCAAGAGCGTAAGTCCATTAGAATATTACGCAGGAGATAATGAATACCACCTGTATCGTAGGAATTATATCTATGGTACACTAGTAGGGCAGCGGGAGATACTAGTAGGGTCCCTCCGGTTGTAGGCCAGCAGGGGAGAGGATTTGTCGGTAACGAAAGTCTGGGTCAACGAAGAATAAGGAGACTCCAGGTACAGGAGACAGTGCAATAATCTCTTGATCCGCAGACGAACAACAGCTATTCTCCGGTATGCAGCTCCGCATGGAAGAAAGCTAGCCAGCCTCAGGCGTCCTAGAGGCGGGCTCGACGTTGCTCCTCACAGGGTAAATCCCACACAATTGTGGGTGTAGACGATTCTCCGCTCCATCAGCTACAGGACCAAAGCAAATATAATCCAGCCGAAAAGGGCTCTGTAGTCGTCGGGTAGGTTATCCAGTGTACATATCCACACGGTCCTTGTCTAGGGCTCCTCGGATGACGGCACCAGGTTAAGCCGCCCAGCCTGGATAAGCACACTAGCTGGTATGAGGAAGCGTTGGTAATGCTGGTCACTGTAGAACGGTAGCCGCACGATACACTATACATAAATAGACTATTACTGAAATAATAGAATAGGTCGAACTCGACGATACAGCGTCAAACTCTGACACTTCAGCTATCAATTCGCACGCGGTCTCAAGGCTCTAATTTGGGGCAAAACGGGCCCACTTCACAGCACGTTGTATCGTGGTGTGAGGCTTCAACTTATTGGGTAACATACTTCTGTATTCACCTGCGCCGTATTTATACGTTAGGTGAACAATCTAGTACCAGCCTCATTTCTGTCTCGTATTCTTGCGCAGAGCCGGTCATGTCCAGGCATGTCTTTGGCGGTGACTTTGAACTAGACATTGGGGGTATGGCAGTGGCGCCTAAGGGACCGCTGTCCAATAGGAGAACGAAATATTATGGTCTGTACTAGGTACATTTTACATTTACATTTAGTCATTTAGCTGACGCTTTTATCCAAAGCGACTTACAAGTTCTGTACGACAAGCCATCAGGAAGGGCACAACTCTATCAGCTGAGCAACAATGTTCATCAAAGTGTTGAGTGCTACAGTGTAGGTTAGTTTATTAGGACAAGTGCATGACAGTACGGTTAGTTAGGGTTAGATTTTTTTTTTTTTTTTTTTTTTTTTTTAATTCAGATAATGGTTGAAGAAGTGCGTCTTTAGTCGACGGCGAAAGATTGGACGTGATTCGGCTGTCCTAACTGGGGTGGGTAGTTCATTCCACCATTGTGGGGCAAGGACTGAGAATAGGCGACTTCTCTTTGATGACCCTCCCGGAGCTTGGATAGGAGTAGGTCTGAGGCGGCCAGAAGATGCAGAGCGTAGGGGTCTTGAGGGTGTGTAGTTAGAGACCATTGACCGGAGGTAGGCGGGAGCGGTTCCCTTTGCCGCACGGTATGCTAGGTCGAGGGCCTTGAAGCGGATTCGTGCAGCAATGGGGAGCCAGTGCAGGTCCCTAAGAAGTGGGGTGACATGGGCCGACTTCGGTAGGTTTGAGATCAGGCGGGCCGCTGCGTTCTGAATGAGTTGAAGAGGCTTAGTGGCAGTGGCCGGGAGGCCAGCGAGCAGTGCATTGCAGTAGTCGAGGCGGGAGATGACTGTTGATTGGACGAGGAGTTGGGTGGCTTCTTTTGTCAGGAAGGGGCGTATCCTTCTGACGTTGCTCAGGAGGAATCGGCAGGTTCTGGTCGTCGCTGCGATGTGAGCAGAGAAGTTCAACTGGTCGTCGAGGACAACACCAAGGTTCTTGGCGGTCGGGGACGCAGTCACAGCTGCATTCTCGACTGTGATTGAAAGGTCGGTTAGGGGGGAGGATTTGGCCGGCAGGTGGAGCAATTCTGTTTTGCTTAGGTTCAGTTTGAGGTGGTTGGACGTCATCCAGGCTGAGATGTCGGACAGACAGGCCGAGATCCGCACAGAGACGTGGATATCTGAGGGAGGGAAGGAGAGGAAGAGTTGAGTATCGTCGGCATAACAATGGTAGGAGAAGCCATGAGACGTGATAATGTTACCCAGTGATTTAGTGTAGAGGGAGAAGAGAAGGGGTCCTAAAACCGAGCCCTGGGGGACACCCGTCCGCAGGGGGCGGGTGGCCGACAGGGTCCCTCTCCATGACACTTGGTAGGAGCGGTCATTGAGGTATGATGACAGCCATGTCAGCGCAGAGCCAGCCACTCCCATTCCTGCGAGGGCCGCAAGGAGGATCTGGTGGTTGACTGTGTCGAAGGCTGCAGATAGATCTAGGAGAATCAGGACAGAGGAGAGGCCTTTCGCTTTTGCTAAGTGAAGTGCCTCTGTGACCGCAATGAGGGCTGTCTCTGTGGAGTGACCAGTCCTGAAGCCTGACTGATTAGGGTCTAGGAGGTCATTCTGTAAGAGATAAGTAGTAAGTTGGTTGGATACAGCACGTTCAAGTGTTTTAGAAAGGAAGGAGAGAAGAGAGACAGGACGGTAGTTGCCTATGACAGTAGGGTTCAGGGTTGGTTTTTTTATGAGCGGCGTGACTCTGGCTTGTTTTAGGGAGGTGGGGACCACCCCCGAGTTGAGTGAGGAGTTGATGGTTGCAGTTAGGAATGGGAGGATGTCTGGTGCTATGGTCTGGAGGAGTGGGGAGGGTAGCTGGTCCAGCTGGCAAGTAGTCGGACGGTTTGACGTTACCAGTGTCAGGGTCTCTGCTTCTGTAATGGGAGAGAAAGATGACAGAGTGAAGGATGAGGTTCTCGATTCAGCATTTGGAATGGGTGGGGGTTGGGAGAAGGAGCTGCGGATGTTCTCCACTTTTTCCTCAAAGAAGATCGCAAAGGTAAAGGGATATTCCGTGTATATGTACAAAGAATATACAAGGGATATCAGACGATATACAAATATTATACAATATATCTCAAGTAATAAATATATATATTCGGTTTAATCTGATCCTTCGTAACAGCCGCCTCCTAATTAGTCCGCACCTAATTAGATAAGCAGAGACAGATTAACCGCACTGTCCACTACTCAATGTCCGTTGTGAGGGTAGGGCAGTTCACAAAGTCGGGGGGTCATGGTCGTCATCGAGAGAGTCGGGGAGCCTTGGCAACTCTATCAGCCTCGCCACGGGCCGGGTGTATGTCCGCCCTTGGCCGAGCACTTCTGCCGCTCTGACCTTTCCGTCGGCACCAGTGATCACTTTGCTTACGCGGCCGGCCGGCCACATAGCTCGGGGTAGTGACTGGTCGATAATCATGACGACTGTACCTTCCGTCAAATTGTCTCTTTCTTTTACCCATTTCTGGCGGGTCTGTAGAGACGGTAGATAGTGGAGGAGGAAACTGTTCCAAAACTTGTCAGCCAATACTTGACTGTACCTCCACATTCTTCGGCCGTTCGCTTCTTCAGGCCTGTACACTGTCTGTGGGAGCGCGGGGTCCAGCCGCCCCATCAAGAGAGTGTTGGGGGTGACTGGGTCGACATCTGCTACATCACTTGAGACGTAACCGAGGGGCTTTGAGTTCAATACTCCCTCGATCTCCGTGAGGACTGTCGTGAGGACTTCTTCCGCCACGGTCTGGGCCCCAAGCACGGCGTACAGGGCTGTCTTTATTGAACGTACTTCTCGTTCCCAAGTTCCACCGAAGTGAGGTGCATTCGGGGGGTTAAACTGGAAATCAATCTGATAGGGAGCGAGGTGGGTCTTAAGTTCTGGGCCCATAGCTTGGAAGCTCTCTCTCAGCTCTCTTTCTCCGCCTTTGAAGTTTGTCCCGTGATCAGACAATAATATAGACGGTTTTCCTTTCCGCGATGTGAATCTCTGGAAGGCCATAAGGAATGAGTCCGTACTCATGGTTGGAAGGAGTTCTATGTGTATCGCTCGGGTGGTCATGCATTTGAATACAATACCCCACCGCTTCTCCGTCCTTCTTCCTTTCTTTACATACAGCGGGCCGAAACAGTCCATACCGGTGGAGTGAAAAGGCTTGTCGCCGAGTCGGAGGCGACAGGGGGGTAGGTCAGCCATCCGGGGTATACTGGGCTGTGCTCGCCATTTACGACAGTCTAGACAGGTCCGCTGGAAACGTCGTACTGCTTCTCTTCCTTGCAGTATCCAATAACGACGTCTGATCTCCGCGAAGACTCTCTCTGCCCCGGCGTGGTGCACGTCCTCGTCGTATTTCTTTATGATGAGCTCTGTGACCTTGTGTCGGCTGTTTAAGACTATCGGGTACTTGACGTCATCCGTTAAGTCTGGGGCTCTCCTCAGACGACCACCCACTCTGATGAGATTATGGGCGTCGCTCTCAGGGGCCAAGTGGAGCAGTCTGCTGTCTGACAGGACTGGCTTTGATCCCTGCAGACAGTCTAGCTCGTCGGGGAACGAGTCTCTTTGGGCTCGCTGTAGCAGAAGGAGTTCTGCTTCTTCGTAGTTAGCTGCAGTAATGTCAGTAGTGGACGGAACCTCTGGGTGGTGCCACAGGAATGTCTTTAACTGCGCACTCTCAAGGGTGAGGCAGTCATCTATGTTGGGATCTGTGGGGACGAGTGTGTGTGTCAACCCACAGAACATAGATTTCTTCTTCTCTGCCTCCTCTTCACTCGCCTCCCGTGGGGTGGGTGTAAGCCACTCTTCTTCCGGGAGCTTGAGGAACTCGGGACCGTCACTATAGAGATTGTGACGGGTGAGGTCATCCAGGGACATTCCCCGTGTGATGACGTCAGCTGGGTTCTGTTTTGTGTCCACATACCTCCAGCATGCTGCTTCTGTTAACTCTTGGATCGCTGTGATTCTGACTCCCACGAAGACCTTGTATCTACACGAATCGGACTGGATCCATGTGAGTACGGTCATGGAGTCTGACCACAGGATTGTTCTTTGCACCGGGATGGTGAGTTCACGTTGGATTAACGTGGCGAGTTGCGCTCCTGCTAGGGCTGCGCAGAGCTCTAGACGCGGGATAGATTGTTGCTTGCGGGGGGCTATTCTTGAGCGAGCCAGGATGAAGGCAGTATGTATTTCTCCTCCCTCCTCTCGGGCCCGCAAGTAGGCCACCGAACCGTAGGCTACTTCGGAGGCGTCGCTGAAGACGTGCAGGTCCATCTGACACGTCTCCGGCCTCACTGTGGGTGGGAAGTAGCTGCGGCGTATGTTGACACCTGGGAGCGAGTTGAGTTCTGTCTCCCACTCTCTCCATGTGGAGGCAAGGTGTTCGGGTATGGGGTCATCCCAGCCCTGGTCCTTGTCCCATAGCGCTCGCACAATCATCTTTGCCCTGGTGGTGTAAGGTAGAATACATCCCAACGGGTCATATTGTCTGGCGAGTGTTCTGTATACACTCCGTCTTGTGGTCGGTAGTGAAGTCGACCTTCCCTGCTCCTTGGTCAGGGGTGTGTGTTTATAATGGAGCGAGTCTGTTTTGAAGCGCCAGACTAGTCCTAATGTCATTTCTTGGGCTTCTCCTGGGATGGTCGCCATCCAGGTCTCGCTGCTTGCTGCCTTGTCCTCTGGGGAGAGGCTGCGCAATACTTGAGGGTCGCTGCTGGCCCACTGCTGGAGATCAAAGCCGCCTTTGATCAAGGAGGCGCGGAGCTTGAGTAGGAGGGCCTCGGCTTCTTCTGGCGTCGAGACGCTTTGCAGACAGTTGTCCACGTAGAAACTATTTCCTACACTTTGTCAGACCTCTTCATCAGCTGCTGGGTCCTCTGCGACGTGTTTTTGCAGTGCAAACGTAGCACAGCATGGGCTGCATGTGGTTCCGAAAGGGAGGACTTCCCATTGATAGATGGATGGTTGCTCATCCCCGATCCTCTCTCTCCATAAGAACCGCAGCAGGGGCTTGTCCTCTTCCACTAGTCGCACCTGCAGGAATATCCCTTTGATGTCGCCGCTGATGGCCACCTTGTCTTGGCGGAAACGTAGCAACACGCCTAGTAGAGAGGGGCCGAGTGTTGGGCCGGGCAAGAGCTCTTTATTCAGATTTTGTGATCCGATCTGGTAGCTGCAGTTAAACACAATACGATCCTTGCCGTTGTGGTGGACTTTGTGGTGCGGCACGTACCATGATTCGGTCGTCTGATCGGCCTCTTTAATGTCAATTCTCTTTATGTGTCCCGCTGTGATTAGCTTGTTAATCTCAGCGCGGTACACAGTAGCTTGAGCGGGGTCTCTGGCTAGGCGCCGCTCTGTGTTCGATAGATACCGCTCCGTCGCTTCGTTTGGGGCGTGGAAGGTAGGCATACCCTCTCGCCTCAGGAGTGGAGTTGCGTATCTCATCACTCCGTTGACTTTGACTCTCTTTGTCCCCTGCTCGAGGAGGGCTATAGCATAAATGTCTTCCTTGGAACGAATGTGTTTCTTTTCGTTCTTAAAGGGCATTGTCTCTAGTGTCCATAGCCTCTCGACGTGCTGTAGGAGGGTGGTGTCTTCTTCTGTCACTCTGGAGTGGAGGCAGCTAGTGGCTGCTGTTCGGTTGGGAGACCTGGAGAGGGGGCCTTGTAGTGTCCATCCTAGGCGGGTCTCGACTGCTGCTGGACAGCCTCTGGGCCCAGTGTGGACCCGGTCCATCGGGACGATGAGGTGTGCATGGTCGGATCCTATCAGCAGGGTCAGGTGGCACCGTCTATGAGCGGTATAGGTAGTTGACGCAGGTGCACGTATTTATCCATCAGCTTGGCGATGGGGTAGGTGTACTGCGACAGGCCTATGTCTTGGCTGGTGAAAGCGTTAGTGATCCTATACCGTCTCTCTGGCTGCCCGCTTGCTGCGATAGTGAAGGAGACGTTCTCGCCCTTGATCGTCTTCAGGTCTCTTCTTATAGTCCGAATCGTCATCGTTTCTTCGCTCCCCCGCAGCCCCAGCTGGGCCGCAGCGGACGCGAGGAGAAGGGTCTTCTCTGACCCGTCGTCAAGGACGGCGTAGGTGTCCATGACCTTGTCTTCGTAACTCAATGTTACGCAGACCACCTTCAAGAGCACCCGGGCGCCCCCGCTGCTGGCGGGGTCAATGTACATAACACTTGCCTTTGTGCTGCTTGAGGGTGCAGGCTTTCTTCTGTTACTGTCATGTAAAACGTCCAAGTGGGCTCCGTCACACCGACTACACCTCTTCTTTAAGCGGCACTCGGCTGCCATGTGACTGCGCGCACATCGGTAACAGCGGCGGTTGGACTTTATCCATTGACTCACCTCGTCGGCGGTCATCTTCTTGAACGTGTCACAGTGTGACAGCCAGTGTTCCTTTTCGCAGTACGGGCATACAATCTTCCACTTCTCTTTCATCGAGGGGGTACTGTGGTTCTTGTTGCTCGGTACTGATTCGGCTTGGTGCATGACGGTCACCAGCCTGCGGCCATCGTTTGCTCTCCTAGGTCCCTCTCTGGAGCTTGGTGCGCTCCGCACGAACGTATCCAATCGTAGGCTGCTGACTTCTCTCGCGAGGAAGTCGGCTAGGTCTAGGAGGGATGGCTCGGGACCGTTAGGATCACGGTGGTCTCTTTGCCGCCTGAAGCGCTCTTGTCGGGCGGGCGGAAGCTTCTCTAATATCCTCTCAACATTAGAGTTTGCGTACAGTTCGTGCATACCCTTTTCCTTCTGTGCCCCCAGCATCCCTACCAGGGATTGTACCTTGATAGAGAGGTCATCTAGTAAGCGATTGTCTGTGGCTGGGGGTAGGCGGTCAATATTCCTTATCTCTTGTATTACGTAGTCCCATATGCGTCCATAACGTTGGTCGAGGGCTGCTAGAGCCGCGGTGTATGGGGTAGTAGAGGTGGAATATGCCAGCGCTATATTGTGCGCTCTGGGCACCTTCAGGTGCTTGAGTAGGATAGCATACTTGTACGGTTCATCTGGTACATCGGACATCATTGTCTCTAAGCACATTCGTAGCTCTGTGTACTGTGCTCTGTTCTCGTGTGTGAAGTCCGGGAACGTCGGTGTGCCAAGGTACGATGCCATGGATGGCTGGCACATCGGTGAGCGTTGGAGGAGAGGCCTCCTAGGCGAGTCTCCTCTTACGTGTCGTGGTGGGCTGGTACCTGTCGGGTACCAAGGCCCGTGTATCCAGGTGCTGTTCCTCTGGGCTGGTCGTGCGTCAAGCTCACCCGTGAATTGAGTCGGGGGTCTGTAGCGCAGAGCCGCGGGGGTAAAGTCTGGGCTGTACTGGACCTCCTGGTCCTGTGGAGTACGATGCTGCTGTTGGGCTTGACTTTCCTCCTCTCCCTCTTCTTCTTCCTCTGCCAGGTCATCTAGATCCTGTAATCTTCTATTTAGTCTCTCAGCGGCGTAGGCCGGTTCTTCCCTGTTGCTGGGTCTCGCATGGACCGGTCGGGGAGGGGGTTCGGAGAGGTGTATAGGCTCTTTCGGTTGACCGGGCTCAGGGTCGCTTGATCGGGTAGGGGAGGGTGCCCTAGACCCTTGTCTTGACGAGGCCCTGGAGCTCCGTGTGGAGGGAGGGGGGGTTACCTTGGCAATCAGTTGCTCCATTATCTGCGCTTGTAATCGGTCGCGCTCGGCTTTGCGCTTGATGTGAGCGAGGTCGCGCTCTGCTTCGCGCTGGGCTTGGGCTGCGTCGCGCTGTGCATTGGCGGCTCCGCGCTGTGCATCGGCGGCGCCGCGCTGGGCTTCGGCGCGGTCTCATATTCTCTTCCGTCTGGAGGCGTCTGGTCTCCAGGCGTATGCGGTCGTCGTCACTCCTTTGCTGCGCCTGGAAGCGCTCTCGCTGGGTCGCAGAGTGTTCGCGTTCACTAAGGGCTTGCGCTTGGAGTTGCGCGTGGAAGCGTTCTCTTTCGTCTGCAGATTGTTCGCGCTCACTTTGGTGTTGCGCGCGGAGGCGCTCTTGTTCCATGGAAGAATGTTCGCGCTCGCTAAGCGTCTGTGCTTGGAGTCGATCGCGTTCAGTGGAGGCTGCCAGGGTGGCGATAAAGGCCTGCGCCAGCATCTTGTCCGCCTCGCTGGGGGAAGACACTGATGGAGGTGATCGGCTTCTGGCAGTGCTCGTTGGAGATCCGTTCTCCTGTCGCGCTCCGAGGAGGTCTATCTCCTGGGTGCGCGTCTCTTCTGGTGGTGGGTCGGGCTCCGTCCCTGGAGGGCTTTCTTTATCCTGGAGCTCTCCGGGGACTGCCTCGTCGACGTTGGCGGGGGGTAAAGTCATGTCAGGTCCCTCCTGGTCCCCCCCGTGAGCTTGGTCAGTTACGTTAGAACCCACTAGGGTCTCTACTGGCGGGGTCGCCTGGTCGGTAGGGTTTGACATACTTTTACTATCCGCTTTTTCCGCGTTTAACGTCTGTATAAAGTTAGGTAGTAGACTGGCAGTGTAGTCCTCTAGGTAACGAGGTGGCTGCCGTCTGCGCTCCGGGCGATCTAGCTTAGGAGAACCGTTTGTGGAGTGTTCATCATTGGCCATGTTAATATTAATATTATATTAATATTACGCTAATTACCCTCCGGCTCGAAGGACCAATTGTAACTGAGGGGTACAATTCCCTGACTGTATTGAATAAGTATGGTATCATTAAACCACGACTGTCTTATGTACATTACTACTGGCCATACAGTACACAGGTATATGAGATGAACACATCCACAATAACACGGTTTCACACAAGTACTCGTTTAGAAGAATATTTATTAGCAGCAATAAGATTATATTACATTACTTTACTTAGAGTCGCGCTTGTAAGGCGAAGAATGTGCATGAATAGGTCAAGAGCGTAAGTCCATTCGAATATTACGCAGGAGATAATGAATACCACCTGTATCGTAGGAATTATATCTATGGTACACTAGTAGGGCAGCGGGAGATACTAGTAGGGTCCCTCCGGTTGTAGGCCAGCAGGGGAGAGGATTTGTCGGTAACGAAAGTCTGGGTCAACGAAGAATAAGGAGACTCCAGGTACAGGAGACAGTGCAATAATCTCTTGATCCGCAGACGAACAACAGCTATTCTCCGGTATGCAGCTCCGCATGGAAGAAAGCTAGCCAGCCTCAGGCGTCCTAGAGGCGGGCTCGACGTTGCTCCTCACAGGGTAAATCCCACACAATTGTGGGTGTAGACGATTCTCCGCTCCATCAGCTACAGGACCAAAGCAAATATAATCCAGCCGAAAAGGGCTCTGTAGTCGTCGGGTAGGTTATCCAGTGTACATATCCACACGGTCCTCGTCTAGGGCTCCTCGGATGACGGCACCAGGTTAAGCCGCCCAGCCTGGATAAGCACACTAGCTGGTATGAGGAAGCGTTGGTAATGCTGGTCACTGTAGAACGGTAGCCGCACGATACACTATACATAAATAGACTATTACTGAAATAATAGAATAGGTCGAACTCGACGATACAGCGTCAAACTCTGACACTTCAGCTATCAATTCGCACGCGGTCTCAAGGCTCTAATTTGGGGCAAAACGGGCCCACTTCACAGCACGTTGTATCGTGGTGTGAGGCTTCAACTTATTGGGTAACATACTTCTGTATTCACCTGCGCCGTATTTATACGTTAGGTGAACAATCTAGTACCAGCCTCATTTCTGTCTCGTATTCTTGCGCAGAGCCGGTCATGTCCAGGCATGTCTTTGGCGGTGACTTTGAACTAGACATTGGGGGTATGGCAGTGGCGCCTAAGGGACCGCTGTCCAATAGGAGAACGAAATATTATGGTCTGTACTAGGTAAAGGGATATTCCGTGTATATGTACAAAGAATATACAAGGGATATCAGACGATATACAAATATTATACAATATATCTCAAGTAATAAATATATATATTCGGTTTAATCTGATCCTTCATAACAATAAGATTAGATTTAGATTAGTCCGCCACAGACCTTTTGTGTGAACATGATAACTTGAATAGCTTTCATTGGAATCCTTTCAAATTTGCGTTGCACATGTATGACCCTATGACCTTTCCTCTAGTGCCACCATCACGCAAAACTGGGGACTATAGACCATGCAACACTTCCGGTATTCTGAAATCATGGCAGAGAGAGCAGGGGGGGGGGATTAATGAATGTGGATGAGAGCCTTGACATTAAGTGGTTGTAGCTACGGCTGTGGAGGTGCTGGAGACATGATCCAATAGTCTTTTATACGCCTGAGTCTCCTGAACACGGAGTGACCAATCGCAAGTCGATCGGCACTTTCTCTGCCGAGCTATAGTCACTTTTACGCACCTACTCCTGAACTCTGCATGCACAGATTGCCCACAGAGTCTAGGTTGATCAATCTGTGCATGCGTAGTTCAGGAGTAGGTGCGGGAAAGCGACTATAGCTTGGCCGAGAAAGTGCCAAAGTGGAATCTGTCGCTCCGTGTTCAGGAGACTCATGCGTATAAAAGTCTATTGGATCATGTCTCCAGCACCTCCACAGCCGTATCTGCAACCACTTAATGTCAAGGCTCTCATCCACATTCATTCATTTTCTCCCCCCGCTCTCTCCTACATGAGCTCAATGTAACGCGGAAGTGCAATGTTCTTCACTGTGGTGACTGTTGTATTTAAGCTCAGGAGAACGTTCTTCACTGGTGACTGTTGTATATAAGCTCAGGAGAACGTTCTTCACTGTGGTGACTGTTGTATTTAAGCTCAGGAGAACGTTCTTCACTGTAATGACTGTTGTATTTAAGCTCAGGAGAACGTTCTTCACTGTGGTGACTGTTGTATATAAGCTCAGGAGAACGTTCTTCACTGTGGTGACTGTTGTATTTAAGCTCAGGAGAACGTTCTTCACTGTGGTGACTGTTGTATATAAGCTCAGGAGAACGTTCTTCACTGTGGTGACTGTTGTATATAAGCTCAGGAGAACGTTCTTCACTGTGGTGACTGTTGTATATAAGCTCAGGAGAACGTTCTTCACTGTGGTGACTGTTGTATTTAAGCTCAGGAGAACGTTCTTCACTGTGGTGACTGTTGTATTTAAGCTCAGGAGAACGTTCTTCACTGTGGTGACTGTTGTATATAAGCTCAGGAGAACGTTCTTCACTGTGGTGACTGTTGTATATAAGCTCAGGAGAACGTTCTTCACTGTGGTGACTGTTGTATTTAAGCTCAGGAGAACGTTCTTCACTGTGATGACTGTTGTATTTAAGCTCAGGAGAACGTTCTTCACTGGTGACTGTTGTATATAAGCTCAGGAGAACGTTCTTCACTGTGGTGACTGTTGTATATAAGCTCAGGAGAACGTTCTTCACTGTGGTGACTGTTGTATATAAGCTCAGGAGAACGTTCTTCACTGTGGTGACTGTTGTATATAAGCTCAGAAGAACATTCTTCACTGTGGTGACTGTTGTATTTAAGCTCAGGAGAACGTTCTTCACTGTGGTGACTGTTGTATATAAGCTCAGGAGAACGTTCTTCACTGTGGTGACTGTTGTATATAAGCTCAGGAGAACGTTCTTCACTGTGGTGACTGTTGTATATAAGCTCAGGAGAACGTTCTTCACTGTGGTGACTGTTGTATATAAGCTCAGGAGAACGTTCTTCACTGTGGTGAGTCTGTTGTATTTAAGCTCAGGAGAACGTTCTTCACTGTGGTGACTGTTGTATATAAGCTCAGGAGAACGTTCTTCACTGTGGTGACTGTTGTATATAAGCTCAGGAGAACGTTCTTCACTGTGGTGACTGTTGTATATAAGCTCAGGAGAACGTTCTTCACTGTGGTGACTGTTGTATTTAAGCTCAGGAGAACGTTCTTCACTGTGGTGACTGTTGTATATAAGCTCAGGAGAACGTTCTTCACTGTGGTGACTGTTGTATATAAGCTCAGAAGAACATTCTTCACTGTGGTGACTGTTGTATTTAAGCTCAGGAGAACGTTCTTCACTGTGGTGACTGTTGTATATAAGCTCAGGAGAACGTTCTTCACTGTGGTGACTGTTGTATATAAGCTCAGGAGAACGTTCTTCACTGTGGTGACTGTTGTATATAAGCTCAGGAGAACGTTCTTCACTGTGGTGACTGTTGTATATAAGCTCAGGAGAACGTTCTTCACTGTGGTGAGTCTGTTGTATTTAAGCTCAGGAGAACGTTCTTCACTGTGGTGACTGTTGTATATAAGCTCAGGAGAACGTTCTTCACTGTGGTGACTGTTGTATATAAGCTCAGGAGAACGTTCTTCACTGTGGTGACTGTTGTATATAAGCTCAGGAGAACGTTCTTCACTGTGGTGACTGTTGTATATAAGCTCAGGAGAACGTTCTTCACTGTGGTGACTGTTGTATTTAAGCTCAGGAGAACGTTCTTCACTGTGGTGACTGTTGTATATAAGCTCAGGAGAACGTTCTTCACTGTGGTGACTGTTGTATATAAGCTCAGGAGAACGTTCTTCACTGTGGTGACTGTTGTATATAAGCTCAGGAGAACGTTCTTCACTGTGGTGACTGTTGTATATAAGCTCAGGAGAATGTTCTTCACTGTGGTGAGTCTGTTGTATTTAAGCTCAGGAGAACGTTCTTCACTGTGGTGACTGTTGTATATAAGCTCAGGAGAACGTTCTTCACTGTGGTGACTGTTGTATATAAGCTCAGGAGAACGTTCTTCACTGTGGTGACTGTTGTATATAAGCTCAGGAGTATGTTTTGTGTTAACTGTGGTCACTCCCTGTTTCTGCTCCCAGGTGGGGTCGGGGTGGGGACGGAGGCTACATTGAGTGGACCAACAGAGCGCCACAACAGCGACTGTCCAAAGAGCAGTGCTAGTCCAATCAGTAGTCAACGTACTGATGACATCACAGCAGAAAACACAGGTAGGACATACCTGCAGGTTTGTTCTGATCTCCTACCTCCCATCTCCATCTTCCAGCCAGTGGAATGAGGAATCTCTTTCTCTTTCTCTGTGTTTCTCTGAGGTATCAATCTCACACATTTCTCTCTCTGAGACAGACATACATGTAGACATTAATATCTCCCTCTGAGATACACATACATGTAGACATTAATATCTCCCTCTGAGATACACATACATGTAGACATTAATATCTCTCTGAGACACACATACATGTAGACATTAATATCTCTCTGAGACAGACATACATGTAGACATTAATATCTCCCTCTGAGACACACATACATGTAGACATTAATATCTCCCTCTGAGATACACATACATGTAGACATTTCACCAGAGGGCTCAGAGCGCAGAGTCAGACATTTGTGAGCACCTCTGGAGTAGGTAGTCATTCAGTGCCTTGCTCAAGGACAGTTTAACAAGGTGGACACACATTGGTTGTTGCATTGGGCTCAAACCTGTGACTTTCTGATTATAGGAGGGTCTCTCTGACCACCAGCACATTCTGTCACCTCTATATTTGATATAAATGTAATAATATACAATGATGACAAATAATACATCTCTCTTTCTCTCTCTCTCTCTCTCTCTCTCTCTCTCTCTCTCTCTCTCTCTCTCTCTCTCTCTCTCTCTCTCTCTCTCTCTCTCTCTCTCTCTATCACTCTCTCTCTCTCTCTCTCTCTCTATCACTCTCTTTTTCTCACCCTCCCTCTCAGATCGCCTTCATTGTGAGTCTCCTCCATCAGAATCTAGTCCCGCCTCCCAGAAGAAAGGCATGGCCGGCAGCATGATTGACAGGATAAAATCCCCTGGCACTGTGCGTAAACTCTCCATGAAAATGAAGAAGCTTCCAGAACTCCGACGCAAACTCAGCTTGCGGTCCTCACGCTCGCATCGCCATGGCAATGATGGGAAAGGTGCTGGGGGAACAGAGGAGGGGGTGTCGACTTGTAAGGACGTATCATCATCATCATCCAATCAGAATGTGATCAGTAGATATCATCTAGATAGCTCCGCCCCTCCTGCCAGACCACTCAGAAGGTCGTCTCGAGGTCGCTCTGCTAGTAAAGGAGGTAACTATCTGTAGTACTACCAGAGATTAACCAGAGACAGTCTATGTAATGAGATGGATCAATGTGGTAGTTTAACCAGAGACAGTCTATATAATGAGATCGATCACTGTGGTAGTTTAACCAGAGACAGTCTAATGAGATGGATCGCTGTGGTATTTTAACCAGAAACAGTCTATATAATAAGATGGATCACTGTGGTCATTTTGAATGGGGACATCTGTAATACTAAAGATGGCAGCAACAACAAAATTATTTGCTACAAAACAAATATATTCAGAGAAAATAATTAAATGTGATTTGATTTTGTGAGTAACATTAACTTCTTTCTATTTATAATTTTTTTTAAAGAGTCTTGAAAAGGGGGGTGGGTGTCTTAGGCTTTGTGTCCACCGGGGACGTTTTTTTCAAGACAAACCGCTTTGAAAAGCAAAAAAAAAAACTCAGAGCGTTTTCCTGAGTCTCGCGACTGCCACGGCTCTGCCACTTCCTCGATGTTGATTGGTCGGTCGAAAAAAGTTACCTTGATGAGCGGCGCTGGGTTTCAAGTTTCAACTTTAGGCGCTGGGAGCGCTCCGCCCAAAAACGCTGCCGCCGAGAGCGCTAAAATGCGAGGCACGGCGCTGGGAAAAGGAGCGCTCCTGTCGCGTCTGTAGCATAGAAATTAATGACAGAAAGGAGCTGACAACTCAGAAAACGTCCCCGGTCGACACGGGCCCTCATACCGTATTGACCCTAATATAAGAAGACAACCTCTTTTTTCAAGACTTGTTTTTGGAAAAATATTTTTTTTGAAGATCAAATTTTGCTTATATAAAGACAAGAAGCATGTCTGACCATAATGTATGCTGCACATTGAATAAAAAAGGTAGATACAGTATATTTACATACTTTTATTTTTAATTCGATAAAAATGCAACAGAAATGTATTAATCTGAGATATTTGAATTAGGGCTGTCACGATTCGTCGACCATGTCGACGTCATCGACTAGGGGCTGAGCGCGATACCCCCCACCTTAAATTTAGAAGCTAGTGCTATGGGGGGGGGGCTGAGCCTGTCTCTCTCTCCCTCTCTCTCTTTCTCTCTGTATGTTCAATGATGATGATCAATATCAATGAAGTAGCCAAAAGGTACATTATAAAAACGAACTGGATAGTTGATGATAATAAATATTTCACTTCATTAGCAAAAATATTGTAAAATCATTAAGTCTGCTATAAGCTATATTATTCCTCTCCTAAAATAGAACCATAGATTATATTTCTGTTAGACTGCCTCATTGATCACCATGATGTTAAAATAGAGCCATAGATTATATTTCTGTTAGACTGCCTTATTGATCACCATGATGTTAAAATATAACTGTAACTGAGGGGTTACAAAACCCTGACTGTATTAAAGATTGTGATAGATTAAACCACTGCTAGTTATGTACTTTAATTACTGGCCAGACAGTACATCAAATATAGATGGTGAACACCCACAAGAACACGGCATTGACAAAGAAATAGTATTTGAGGGTAATTTATTATTATTAGGCAACATTAGGTTACAGAATGAGAATTAGGGTCGCGCTTGTATGGCGAAGAATAGGCGTAAAGTCAGTCAATAGCATGAGTCACTAAGAATAGCAGGAATCCTACGATGGGTCTAAGTTGACACCACCTGTCGTATAGTAGCAACTATATAGGGCAACACTGGTACCGCCTGGAGACAATGGGTTCCCTCCGGGGGTGTAAGGCCTGGAGGGTAGAGGAATGTTTGGGTACTCCGTCTGATTCAATGAGGAATAAAGAGACTCCAGGTACAGGAGTCGGTCCTTGTAAATCCCTTGATCAGCAGCAAAGTAATAATTGTAATCCAAATGCTCGACAGCATTGATGACAGCTAGCCAGCCTCCGTCCACGAGGCCGGCCCGAGTTGTAATCCTCACGAGGTTGAATCCCAAACGATAGTGGAAATCAACGATGCTCTTCTCCGGGTACCACGTTCCAAATCAATATAATCCAACCAGTAATGGTTCTGCAATCGCCGACGCCGATTCTCCTGTGTACATGTCCAACGGTTCTCCGCCTAGGACTCCTCGGGTGTGGGCGACGTATTTAGGCCACACACCCTGGTTAAGTACACTAGCTAAAGACACGACGAACCGCTGGGTAATGCTACGCACGAACGAACTGTGGCCGCACGATATACAATAAATGAACGACTATTTACTTCATATTAGATTAAGTCGAACTCAACGTTACTTCATTAAACTCTGACACTTTTACCATTCTATTCGCACGCGGTTCTCAATGCTCTGTTAGACGCAAGGTTGCTCACTTCACTGCACGTTGACTCGTGGTGAAGGTGGGTAAGGTACTGAACGAAGACACGAAGCTAAGCGCACGGTGTGCGCACCTTGCGCTGTATTTATACTTAAGTGAATATCTAGTCCCAACCTCAGTCCTTGTCTGGTATCACTACGCTGACTCCGGGTATGTTCCGACATGCCTGCACTTGTCTTTGAACTTGCCGTTGGGGGCTTGCGCGCTGGCGCCTGGGGGCGCTGTCCAATAGGAGAGCGAATATTACTCTGGTTTGAACGCAGGTAAAGGGATATTCCGTGTATATATAAATAATATACAAAGTATATAAAACAATAAATGTAGATTCTCAACTTTAATCTGGCCCTTCACAACAGCCGCCTCCTAATTAGTCCGCACCTAATTAGTTAAGGGAGACAGATTAATAGTCCAGTCAACTGCTCAATGTCTGTTGTGGGGAGTAGGGCAATCTACAAAGTCAGTGGGTCATGATCGTCATCAGGGGAGTCAGGGAGCCTCGGCAACTCTATCAGCCTCGCCACGGGTCGGGTGTAGGTCCGCCCCTGGACAATAACTTCTGCCGCTCTGACCTTCCCGTCGGCACCAGTGATCACTTTGCTTACGCGGCCGGCCGGCCACATAGCTCGGGGTAGTGACTGGTCTATGATCATAACGACTGTGTCCACTTTTAAGTTGTCCCTGTCCTTGACCCGCTTCTGACGGGCTGGAAGGGATGGTAGGTCGCTGAGGAGGAAGCGGGCCTGAGACTGGTTGATCTGTGCTTGGCTGTGTCTCCACATCCTCCGTCTGTTCCTCTTGTTCTTCCGGTGCCCCGTCTGAGGAGGGGCCGGGTCCGGCCGCACCCTCAAGAGGTAGCTTGGGGTGCTGGGTTCGAGGTCAGCTACGTCGCTTGGAGCGCAGCTGAGGGGGGTGGAGTTCGGAACTCCCTCTTCTTGGGCCCACGGTTCTCTCACAGGCCTCTCGTCTAATGTCAATAGCCTCTCAACGGGCTGTACGAGAGAGTGGCCTGTGTCGCTCACCTTTGTGTGCAGGCAGCGTGTAGACGTGGGTTGACTGTCAAGTCCGTAGAGGGGGCCCTGGAGCGTCCACCCCAGTCGGGTCTGAACCGCGACTGGGCATCCTTTAGGTCCGATGTGGGCCGCCTCGATCGGGACAAGGAGGTCCGCGTGGTCGGAGCCTATGAGCAGGGTCGGTGTGGCGCCGTCGATAAGCGGTATAGGTAGTCTGCGTAGGTGCTCGTACTTCGCCATCAGCTGTGGGATGGGGTAGTTGTAGCTTGAAAGACCTATGTCATGGCCTGTAAATGCTTTAGTGATGCTGTACCGCTTCTCGGGCTGCCCGACCGCTGCTATTTTGAATGAGACGTTCTTGCCCTTTATGGTTTTCAGGTCTCGCTGAATAGTACGGATTGTCATTGTTTCTTTGTTACCCCGCAGGCCCAACTGGGCTGCGGCGGAAGCGAGGAGGAGAGTCTTTTCAGACCCATCATCTAGGACGGCGTAAGTGTCAAGGACCTTGTCCTCGTAACTCAGGAGCACTCTGACCACTTTGATGAGCACTCGGGAGCTCCCGCTCTTCGCAGGGTCTATGTACATGACGTTCACTCTCGAGCTGCTTGGGGGTACGGGTTTCTTCTTGTTGCTGTCGTGTAGGACCTCCAAGTGGGCGCCGTCGCACTTGCTGCATCTTTTCTTTAGGCGGCACTCAGCTGCCATATGGCTGCGCGCGCAGCGGAAGTAGCGGCGGTTGGCTTTGATCCACTGACTCACCTCGTCAGCGGTCAGCTTCTTGAAGGTGTCACATTGAGACAGCCAATGTTCATTTTCACAGTACTGGCATACAATCTTCCACTTCTCCTTGACGTGGGTGTTGTGGCTCGTCTGCCGTGGCTCAACCTCGGCTTGGTGCATAACTGTCACGGACCGGCGGTTGTCATTGAACCTCCGCGGTCCATCTCTAGGGCTAGAGTCACTCCACACGAATGTGTCCAGTCGTAGACTGCTGACCTCCCTGGCGAGGAAATCAGCTAGGTCTAGGAGGGATGGTTCTGGGCCGTTGGGGTCACTGTGGTCTCTCTGCCGCCGAAAACGCTCTTGACGGGCTGGAGGGAGCTTCTCCAGTATCCGCTCCACGTTAGAATTTGCATACAGTTCATGTCTCCCCTTCTCCTTTTGGGACCCCAGCATCCCCACGAGGGATTGTACCTTGATAGAGAGGTCATCCAGTGCTCTATTGTCTTTGGCTGGGGGGAGGCGGTCGATATCTCGTATTTCTTGGATCACGTAATCCCATATGCGTCCATAGCACTGGTCGAGGGCCACCAGAGCCGCGGAGTATGGGGTGCTTGAGTTGGAATATGCCAGCGCTATGTTATGCGCTCTGGGCACCTTGAGATGCTTGAGGAGGATGGCATATTTGTACGACTCGTCGTGGACATCGGACATCATAGTCTCCAAACACATGCGTAATTCCGTGTACTGTGCTCTGTCCTCGCGCGTAAAGTCTGGGAACGTCGGTGTGCCAAGGTAAGACGCCATGGATGGCTGGGACACCGATGAGCGTAGGGGGAGAGGCCTCCTGGGCGAGTCTCCCCGTACGTGGGGTAGTGGGTTAGTGCTGGGTGGGTACCAGAGGCCGGGCCCCCAGGTGCTGCTCCTCGGTGCCGACTGTGTATTAAACTCAACCCTGTGTTGGGTCGGGGGTTTGTAGCGCAGTGACTTGGGGCTGAGGTCGGGGCTGTACTGGGCCTCCTGGTCCAAAGTAGGTTCGTGCTGGTGGGCTTGATATCCCTCCTCTTCCTCCGCTAGGTCTTGGAGTCTTCTAGTTAGTCTCTCAGCGACGTAGGCGGGATCTTCCCGTTGGCTGGGTCCCGTATAGACCGGTCGAGGAGGGGGCTCGGCGACGTAGACAGGTGCTTCCTGTTGGCTGGGTCCCGTATAGGCCGGTCGGGGGGGGGGCTCGGCGATGTGAACAGGTTCTTCCTGCTGGCGGGTCCCGTGTAAATGTGTCGGGGAGGGGAAGGTGCCCTCGACCCGTGTCGTGATGATCTCCGGGAGCTCCGCGTGGAGGAGTGGGGGGTAGCCCTCTGGATCAATTGTTCTATCATCTGCGCCTGCAGGCGGTCCCGCTCCGCTTCGCGCTGTGCATTGGCGCGGTCTCGTTCCGCCTCGCGCTGTGCATTGGCGGCGTCGCGCTGTGCATCGCGTTGCGCGTTGGTACGGTCTCGCTGAATGGTTTCTTCAGCCTGGAGGCACCTCTCTTCCAGTCTGATGGTCATCGCTGCGTCAGCCTGGAGGCGACTCTCTTCTAGTCGGATGCGTTCTCGTTCCACTGCAGAGTGTTCGCGCTCACTAAGGGCTTGTGCTTGGAGTTGCGCGTGGAGGCGCTCTCGTTCCGCTGCAGAGTGTTCGCGCTCACTAAGCGTCTGTGCTTGGAGACGGTCGCGCTCACCCTGGAGTCGGTCTCTTTCGGTTGAAGCTGTCAGCGTGGCGATCAAGGCTTGCGCCAGTCTCTGGTCCGCCTCGCTGGGGGATGACACTGACGGAGGTGATCGGGCGCAGACAGGGCTTGGTGGAGACCTGTTCTCTTGGCGCGCTCCGAGGTCTATCTCTTGAGCGCGGTACTCTTCTCTTGGTTGCGCACCGAGGTCTGTCTCGGGTACGCGCTCTTGGGTTGGTTGTGCACCGGGGTCTATCCCTGGAGCGCTTTCTTTATCCTGGAGCGCTCCGGGGTCTATCCCGGTGACGCTGTCTGGAGGTATAGTCACGTCATGTCCCGCTTGGTCCCCCCCGTGAGCTAAGTCAGTTTCGTTTGAACCCACTGGGTTCTCTACTGGCGGGGCCGCCAAGTCGATAGGAGTGGGCATGCTTAAACTATCCGTTTTATCCGTATTTAACGTCTGTTTAGATAAGCTAGGGGGTAAAACGAAAGCGAAGTCCTCCAGATATGAAGGTAGCTGACGTTTGCGCTGCGGGCGTTCTAGCTTGGGGGAGCCTCTTGGAGAGTGTTCACCGCTGGCCATGTCAATATTAATATTATATTAAATATTACACTGATACCCTCCGGCTCGAAGGACCAATTGTAACTGAGGGGTTACAAAACCCTGACTGTATTAAAGATTGTGATAGATTAAACCACTGCTAGTTATGTACTTTAATTACTGGCCAGACAGTACATCAAATATAGATGGTGAACACCCACAAGAACACGGCATTGACAAAGAAATAGTATTTGAGGGTAATTTATTATTATTAGGCAACATTAGGTTACAGAATGAGAATTAGGGTCGCGCTTGTATGGCGAAGAATAGGCGTAAAGTCAGTCAATAGCATGAGTCACTAAGAATAGCAGGAATCCTACGATGGGTCTAAGTTGACACCACCTGTCGTATAGTAGCAACTATATAGGGCAACACTGGTACCGCCTGGAGACAATGGGTTCCCTCCGGGGGTGTAAGGCCTGGAGGGTAGAGGAATGTTCGGGTACTCCGTCTGATTCAATGAGGAATAAAGAGACTCCAGGTACAGGAGTCGGTCCTTGTAAATCCCTTGATCAGCAGCAAAGTAATAATTGTAATCCAAATGCTCGACAGCATTGATGACAGCTAGCCAGCCTCCGTCCACGAGGCCGGCCCGAGTTGTAATCCTCACGAGGTTGAATCCCAAACGATAGTGGAAATCAACGATGCTCTTCTCCGGGTACCACGTTCCAAATCAATATAATCCAACCAGTAATGGTTCTGCAATCGCCGACGCCGATTCTCCTGTGTACATGTCCAACGGTTCTCCGCCTAGGACTCCTCGGGTGTGGGCGATGTATTTAGGCCACACACCCTGGTTAAGTACACTAGCTAAAGACACGACGAACCGCTGGGTAATGCTACGCACGAACGAACTGTGGCCGCACGATATACAATAAATGAACGACTATTTACTTCACATTAGATTAAGTCGAACTCAACGTTACTTCATTAAACTCTGACACTTTTACCATTCTATTCGCACGCGGTTCTCAATGCTCTGTTAGACGCAAGGTTGCTCACTTCACTGCACGTTGACTCGTGGTGAAGGTGGGTAAGGTACTGAACGAAGACACGAAGCTAAGCGCACGGTGTGCGCACCTTGCGCTGTATTTATACTTAAGTGAATATCTAGTCCCAACCTCAGTCCTTGTCTGGTATCACTATGCTGACTCCGGGTATGTTCCGACATGCCTGCACTTGTCTTTGAACTTGCCGTTGGGGGCTTGCGCGCTGGCGCCTGGGGGCGCTGTCCAATAGGAGAGCGAATATTACTCTGGTTTGAACGCAGGTAAAGGGATATTCCGTGTATATATAAATAATATACAAAGTATATAAAACAATAAATGTAGATTCTCAACTTTAATCTGGCCCTTCACAACAATAACCATAGATTATATTTCTGTTAGACTGCCTCATTGATCACCATGATGTTAAAATAGAACCATAGATTATATTTCTGTTAGACTGCCTTATTGATCACCATGATGTTAAAATAGAACCATAGATTATATTTCTGTTAGACTGCCTCATTGATCACCATGTTGTGAATGTTGACTGTTTCCCTGAGGAACATTATTTACTAGGGTGAAATGGAAGAATAGCAGTTGACCTGAAGGTAAATGTGTTTGTTTGTTTGTTTATATGTATTTAAAACATTAAAAGAATGTTTCTGTCCTGTCGTCCTCCACATCAAGGTTACCTTAGCGATGGGGACTCCCCAGAGCTGCTGCCACGGCAACAGGTGCCTCCCCCCACAGTGTCCCAGGAGGCGGGCTGTGATGTGAGCTCCTTCAGGCTCTATGTGGGCTCAGACCAGCCACACTGTGCTCAGAGAGTCACTGGCCTCCTGACAGTCCATCTGCTGGGCCTGGAGGAGATGATGAAGTCTGCCAGGTAACATTACTAACTGATAGATACCATTACTAACTGATAGATATCATTACTAACTGATATATATCATTACTAACTGATAGATATCATTACTAACTGATAGATACCATTACTAACTGATATATATCATTACTAACTGATATATATCATTACTAACTGATAGATATCATTACCAACTGATAGATATAATTACTAACTTATATCATTACTAACTGACAGCATTACTAACTGATATCAATACTAACTGATACCTTACTAACTGATATATATATCATTACTAACTGATATATATATATATCATTACTAACTGATAGATATCATTACTAACTTATATCATTACTAACTGACAGCATTACTAACTGATATCATTACTAACTGATACCTTACTAACTGATATCATTACTAACTGATATCATTACTAACTGATATCATTACTAACTGATATATATATATATATATCATTACTAACTGATATCATTACTAACTGATATATATATATATCATTACTAACTGATATCATTACTAACTGATATATATATATCATTACTAACTGATATCATTACTAACTGATATATATATATATCATTACTAACTGATATCATTACTAACTGATATCATTACAATACTAACTGATAGATATCATTACTAACTGATATCATTACTAACTGATATCATTACTAACTGATATATATATATATCATTACTAACTGATATCATTACTAACTGATATATATATATATATATCATTACTAACTGATATCATTACTAACTGATATATATATCATTACTAACTGATATCATTACTAATTGATATCATTACTAACTGATAGATATCATTACTAACTGATATATATATCATTACTAACTGATATCATTACTAACTGATATCATTACTGACCATCTCTCTCTTTCCCTCTCTCTCTCTCTCTCTCTCTCTCTCTCTCTCTCTCTCTCTCTCTCTCTCTCTCTCTCTCTCTTCTCTCTCTCTCTCTCTCTCTCTCTCTCTCTCTCTCTCTCTCTCTCTCTCTCTCTCTCTCTCTCTCTCTCTCTCTCTCTCTCTCTCTCTCTCTCTCTCTCTCTCTCTCTCTCTCTCTCTCCTCTCTCTCTCTCAGTAGGAGTGACAGTAGTAAGGAGGTGTTCTTGGCTATCCAGGTAGACGGAGTAACGAGGGCCAGAACATCCCTGTTGACCCTGAGAGGCTCCGCCCTCCCCTTAAACCACACCTTCCACCTGGAGCTGGAGAGAGCCCGCTTACTACGCCTGGTTGTATTAACACCAGGTAAATATACTACAACACTACTGCTACTATACTATTACTGCTACTACTACTATTATACTATACTACTACTACTAATCTACTATACTACTACTACTACTAATCGACTACTATATTACCACTATACTTCTACTACTATACTACCACTATACTACTACTGCTACTACTACTACTGCTACTACTATACTATTACTGCTACTACTATACTTCTACTATTACTTCTACTACTATACTATTACTGCTACTACTATACTTCTACTACTACTGCTACTACTATACTATGTTACTACTACTAGTACTACTGCTACTACTATACTTCTACTACTACTCTTACTACTATGCTACCACTATGCTACTACTACTACTACTACTATATGATAATTACCATACATCTGGCAATGCTGTTTCTATCTGAAGTGAGTCTGAAACATTTAGTCCCGCCCCGTCTTTCTTTAGTTACATCAGGAGGAGGGGCGACCTCCGGGTCCAATCAGACTTCCTCTGGTACTGCCCCTCCTGCCAGCGGATCAACCAGGAACAGAGTGTGCTGTCTTGGTGGACTCTCCATTCCTCCACTCTTTAAAGGTACAGTACACCAAACTAAATGTAACAGTCTGTTAGAAATCAAAGACAAATCAAATGTTATAATGGATGTATTAACACACACACACACACACACACACACACACACACACACACACACACACACACACACACACACACACACACACACACACACACACACACACACACACACACACACACACACACACAATATTGTTGTTAATATTCCAGTTACTCAGGATAAGGTGTTTGAATGTGAACGAATGTGGTTTAATTTATTTAGCGAATGCAAAGTCCTGGAGCGAAGCTTTTTTTCTAAGCAGTCTCCTCCTGATCTGCTGTATGGAAGGTGACCAATCCTCCTTGAGAAGACGAGCTCCAATGATGTGTTCCATTGTTTGCTCCTCTCCATGTGCACACGCTCCTCTCCACGTGCACATGCTCCTCTCCACATGCAGGCTTGGGATGCTGTCCCAACAGGCATGGGCCACGGTCGGTCCTGACTCTGTACCAGGGACCCGTTGAGTTGGTCTGACACCAGGTGTTTGGTAGCAGGGACCCGTTGAGTTGGTCTGACACCAGGTGTTTGGTAGCAGGGACCCGTTGAGTTGGTCTGACACCAGGCGTTTGGTAGCAGGGACCCGTTGAGTTGGTCTGACACCAGGGCCCTCATGCATCAACGTGTTCTACGCACAGATCTGTGCGTAACCCGTGCGTACGATCATTTCTAAGCAAAGAGTGGGATTCATCAATTTCGATTTGAACTTGACTTCGTGCGTACATCTACGCACATTTCAGACCTGGCGTACCTAGCTCCCAGTGGTAGAATATATTATTACAACAAGGAAATGAGCTTCTGTGCATAATAACACTGGATGTTCTGTATGAACCGTAGTTCATTATAGTTCATTGTAAGATAGCAACAGTAGTGTAATTATGGTCAAAACCCTATAAATAGCATTTGGAATAATAGATCTTTCTCTCAGAATGAATGCAGCATGTCATATATGTTACGATGAATTGAAAATGGGGGACCCTGATATAAACAAGACGAAAGTCTTTCTCTGGTCTGCATCCCCTTAACAATTGTATGTATTGAGCTGTACTGTACTGTACCCATTCTGCAATCTGTTAATAAAGTTTTCATTCATTCATTCATTCATGGTTTATATAGCGTTATCGGAATATACGGGGTGTAGGCTACTGACTGACTGCGCTCCGCGTAGCTTGATTGATTGATTGATTGAAAAGTTTATTAACAGATTGCAGAATGGGTACAGTACAGTACAGCTCAGTACATACAATTGTTAATTGGGGATGCAGACCAACTTTCGTCTTGTTTACATCAGGGTCCCCCATTTTCAATTCATCATAAATCATAAAGCTCAACTCGTTATTATTTTGCGCACAGACCGCCGAAACACGGGAACGTTTTGATTATATTTAAAAGGCTTTACGTTAAACGAAACAAGTGGAATTTCGAAGCTGTAAGCAGAATAAGTCATATGAATATAGTGTTCTTCCCCCTTTTTACTGTACAAGAAAGAATAGAAAACGCATTGCAATGACACCATGCAGATAGTGGACAGACTATATGATGGGATTCAAGTTCATGTATTGAAAGGCAGGATACATCATACATGCAGTGAGATTCATTGTTCTATGCTCTCGTATTATATTGTTTATATAGGCTACCCAATACTGACATCAAAATAGATTGTAGTATGCCTCTAGAAATCATATGCAGCAGGTAGAAAATTGACGGGAGATCCATCGCGATTTGGAATAGAATTGAGGAGAACTTTAATCCGTGGGTATTAATCAAACAACACGGGAAAAGGCAGTCATATTCCAGCGCGGTCTTTATTAGCCGACAACAAAATAGATGCCTCTAAAAATCATATAGCCAATCGAACACAACTAATAAAGGCATTCATACAGCACGGTTATAATGACACACAACCAGCGCCAAACAGTGGTCAACGAACGGTCTTTATTAGTATTTTGAGCTGTCCAGGCAGAATTGCAGCAATGGTTTTAGGGAGCCGTTGATATCTGACATCACCGTTTACAAGTCCGCCTTTTATTTATCCCATAAATCATAATACGCGATAGTGTCTTCTTGGTTCGACAGCAGTGAATTCTCCGTGGAGTTTCTCGGAGTCCCGCTCGGGTCGGTCCATTATTTCACATCCCATGGGGGGTGTTTCCTCATTTTCATGACCATATATGGATAATCATGCACGAGCATTGACGGTAGAACAAAGTGGTATTCATCAACACGGAGGACCATAGAGCCTGCGTACGCACGTGTGATGAATGCCGACTTCCCTGTGCGTACGCTAGTTCTACATTCCGTGCTTACGTGTGGAAGTAGGTCAAGTTCAAAGTCCACGTTGATGCATGAGGGCCCAGGTGTTTGGTAGCAGGGACCCGTTGAGTTGGTCTGACACCAGGGCCCTCATTCATCAACGTGGACGTAGAATATGTTCTATTTCCACACGTAAGCACGGAATGTAGAACTAGTGTACGCACAGGGAAGTCGGGATTCATCACACGGTGCGTACGCAGGCTCTACGCTCCTCCGTAGAACTTTGTTCTACCGTCAATGCTCGTGCATGATTATCCATATATGGTCATGAAAGTGAGGAAACACCCCCCATGGGATGTGAAATAATGGACTGACCCGAGCGGTACTCTGAGAAACTCCACGGAGAATTCACTGCTGTCGAACCAAGAAGACACTATCGCGTATTATGGGATAAATAAAAGGCGGATTTGTAAACGGTGATGTCAGATATCAACGGCTCCCTAAGACCATTGCTGCAATTCTGCCTGGACAGCTCAAAATACTAATAAAGACCGTTCGTTGACCACTATTTGGCGTTGGTTGTGTGTCATTATAACCGTGCTGTAATATGAATGCCTTTATTAGTTGTGTTCGATTGGCTATATGATTTTTAGAGGCATCTATTTTGTTGTCGGCTAATAAAGACCGCGCTGGAATATGACTGCCTTTTCCCGTGTTGTTTGATTAATACCCAGGGATTAAAGTTCTCCTCAATTTGATTCCAAATCGCGATGGATCTCCCGTCAATTTTCTACCTGCTGCATATGATTTCTAGAGGCATACTACAATCCATTTTGATGTCAGTATTGGGTAGCCTACATAAACAATAATACGAGAGCTATACAAGAACAATGAATCTTACTGCCATGTATGATGTAGCAGATACGCCATGTGTAGCCTGCCTATATGTGATCAATACAAACATGAACTTGAATTCCATCATGTCTGTGTGCGGGTCACTGCGGGAACTCACAAGGCTGTTGTCACAATGTAAATAAGAACGTGCACTGAAAAGTTACAGTATGTAGTTGGTTGATCATTTGTATGACAGTCAGTAAACCCTTGCAAAAAGTATCCGTTTTATTTAATGAATTGAAAACATTCAGCATCGCCTTCCTCCCGGCATCCAGCAATAACATGTATCAGGCAAATGCGCATCGCAACATTGACTGAGTGGAATCCCTTTCTATTCACATAACTGCATTTGTGATGGAGCTTTGACAGCTACAGTAACAGTCTATTGGTCGATCCATCTCCAATATCACGATGGACCGTGCCGCGGTGGCAAAGACCCGAGGGTGGAGAGGATCTTGAATGAATTCCATCATCATATATATATGTTGTGTGTCTGTCCACTATGTTTGTTACTTTGTTATTCCCCCCCCCTATCTATGTAAAGCGACCTTGGGTCTCTTGAAAGGCGCTATATAAAATGAAGCTATTATTATTATTGTTATTATTATTATTATCATCACATCTGTGCGGGAGCTCACAAATAGACTGTTAGTCTCAGTGAAGTTTCAACGGAGGTCATCTATTCTAACCAACAAATTGAAGTAGAAAGCATTTCGTGACCAATCTTATTTGGAATCATGACACACAAAATAATTTGCTTTTTATTTGAAACAATATCTAATCGCGTTTGGAGGTTGGTGTTTTGCGTCTGCCCCCCCGTGCCAAACAAGCAGGCCAACCTCTTGTTCGCGTGTGAGCCCGTTATAATTACACTACTGTCGCTATTTTACAATGAACTATAATGAATTACGGGTCATACAGAAGTTGAACACTAATGCACGGAAGCTTATTTCCGCCTTGAAACTAATGCAGGACTGAGGAGTGCTTATGCGTAGTAACGATATTCTACCACTGGGCGCGAGGTACGCCTGGTCTGACCTGTGCGTAGATGTAAGCACGGAGTCAAGTTCAAATCGAAATTGATGAATCCCACTCTTTGCTTAGAAATGATCGTACGCACAGGGTAAGCACAGATCTGTGCGTAGAACACGTTGATGAATGAGGGCCCAGGTGTTTGGTAGCAGGGACCCGTGGAGTTGGTCTGACACCAGGGCCCTCATGCATCAACGTGGACGTAGAACTTGACCTACTTCCACACGTAAGCACGGAATGTAGAACTAGCGTACGCACAGGGAAGTCGGCATTCATCACACGTGCGTACGCAGGCTCTATGGTCCTCCGTGTTGATGAATACCACTTTGTTCTACCGTCAATGCTCGTGCATGATTATCCATATATGGTCATGAAAATGAGGAAACACCCCCCATGGGATGTGAAATAATGGACGGACCCGAGCGGAACCCTGAGAAACTCCACGAATATTGTTCACTGCTGTCGAACCAAGAAGACACTATCGCGTATTGTGGGATAAATAAAAGGCGGACTCGTAAACGGTGATGTCAGATATCAACGGCTCCCTAAGACCATTGCTGCAATTCTGCCTGGACAGCTCAAAATACTAATAAAGACCGTTCGTTGACCACTGTTTGGCGTTGGTTGTGTGTCATTATAACCGTGCTGTAATATGAATGCCTTTATTAGTTGTGTTCGATTGGCTATATGATTTTTAGATGCATCTATTTTGTTGTCGGCTAATAAAGACCGCGCTGGAATATGACTGCCTTTTCCCGTGTTGTTTGATTAATACCCCAGGGATTAAAGTTCTCCTCAATTCTATTCCAAATCGCGATGGATCTCCCGTCAATTTTCTACCTGCTGCATATGATTTCTAGAGGCATACTACAATCTATTTTGATGTCAGTATTGGGTAGCCTATATAAACAATATAATACGAGAGCATATACAAGAACAATGAATCTCACTGCATGTATGATAGCCTGCCTTTCAATACATGAACTTGAATTCCATCATATAGGTCCACTATCTGCATGGTGTCATTGCAATGCGTTTTCTATTATTTCTTATACAGTAAAAAGGGGGAAGAACACTATATTCATATGACTTGTATTCTGCTTACGGCTTCGAAATTCCACTTGTTTCGTTTAACGTAAAGCCTTTTAAATATAATCAAAACGTTCCCGTGTTTCTGCGGCCTGCGCAGAATAATAACGAGTTGAGCTTTATGATTTATGATGAATTGAAAATGGGGGACCCTGATGTAAACAAGACGAAAGTTGGTCTGCATCCCCAATTAACAATTGTATGTACTGAGCTGTACTGTACTGTACCCATTCTGCAATCTGTTAATAAACTTTTCAATCAATCAATCAATCAAGCTACGCGGAGCGCAGTCAGTCAGTAGCCTACACCCCGTATATTCCGATAACGCTATATAAACCATGCTGCATTCATTCTGAGAGAAAGATCTATTATTCCAAATGCTATTTATAGGGTTTTGACCATAATTACACTACTGTTGCTATTTTACAATGAACTATAATGAACTACGGTTCGTATAACATGCCAGTGTTATTATGCACAGAAGCTCATTTCCTTGTTGTAATAATATATTCTACCACTGGGCGCTAGGTACGCCAGGTCTGACCTGTGCGTAGATGTAAGCACGAAGTCAAGTTCAAATCGAAATTGATGAATCCCACTCTTTGCTTAGAAATGATCGTACGCACAGGGTAAGCACAGATCTGTGCGTAGAACACGTTGATGCATGAGGGCCCAGGTGTTTGGTAGCAGGGACCCGTGGAGTTGGTCTGACACCAGGTGTTTGGAGGGTTCTTCTCCCACATTGATTGTCTGGATGGGAGATGGTCAGTAGGTGGATTGGTAGATGTGGGGGAATCTTTCACCTTTTTGGAGCATCCTCTGAGTAAGTGTGACTCGTCAGATTATGTTGGAGAAGACAGAGAGCCAGGAGAGGGGTGTTGATGTGTGGTGTTAATAAAGTGCAGTGTGCAGTAGATGTGCATAACGTGTGTGTGTTTGTTGTTCTCATGTTTGTGTGCAATTGTGTGTGCATAGTCTGTGTGTCTGTGTGTGAGTAGTGGCCAGACAGGTAACAAGCTGTTAGTGTTATTTGTTCATGAGGCTGACTGCCTGGGGAGAGAACTGTCCCAGAGTCTGCTGGTCCGGGCCATGAGGCTGACTGCCTGGGGAGAGAACTGTCCCAGAGTCTGCTGGTCCGGGCCTTGAGGCTGACTGCCTGGGGAGAGAACTGTCCCAGAGTCTGCTGGTCCGGGCCATGAGGCTGACTGCCTGGGGAGAGAACTGCCCCAGAGTCTGCTGGTCCGGGCCTTGAGGCTGACTGCCTGGGGAGAGAACTGTCCCAGAGTCTGCTGGTCCGGGCCATGAGGCTGACTGCCTGGGGAGAGAACTGCCCCAGAGTCTGCTGGTCCAGGCCTTGAGGCTGACTGCCTGGGGAGAGAACTGTCCCAGAGTCTGGTGGTCCAGGCCATGAGGCTGACTGCCTGGGGAGAGAACTGCCCCAGAGTCTGCTGGTCCGGGCCTTGAGGCTGACTGCCTGGGGAGAGAACTGTCCCAGAGTCTGGTGGTCCGGGCCTTGAGGCTGACTGCCTGGGGAGAGAACTGTCCCAGAGTCTGGTGGTCCGGGCCTTGAGGCTGACTGCCTGGGGAGAGAACTGCCCCAGAGTCTGCTGGTCCGGGCCTTGATGCTGACTGCCTGGGGAGAGAACTGTCCCAGAGTCTGGTGGTCCAGGCCTTGAGACTGACTGCCTGGGGAGAGAACTGCCCCAGAGTCTGCTGGTCCAGGCCTTATGGTTGCGGTACTGTGAGCCGGATCGCACCAGCTGAAACAGTTTGTGGTTGGGGTCCTTGATAATCCTGCAGGCTTTACTAACACACCATCTGGGGCGTCCGCACGACCCTCTTTAGTGCTTTGTGGTTGAGGGCAGAACAGTTTCCATACCAGGTGCTGGTGATGCATCCAGTCAGTATGCTCTCACTTGTGCCTCTGTAGAAGGTCCGTAGGATCTGGGGCAGTGGCATCGTTTTGGTATGGCAAGGTATGGCACTCGCAAATGACTGAAATACTTTTTGTCATTTGTGACTAAATCATCTCATTTGCGTGTCATTTGTGACGCGCGCTGATGTTTTTGTCCGCATGTTGATCTTTGTCATTTACTACACCCCACCATCCAGCCTATAGATAGCGCTGTAGTTGAACGGGAGATAGAGGTTGCTGCTCTGGCTACAGTTCCTCAGAATAAACAAGCCACGGACTAACGTTAGCTTCAAAACCTTGTCCGTTATTCTCAATAATTATTCAGGTGGGTTAAACAAACTGTATAAACGCCATAATACTGTTGATTCAAATGTAACATTCATTAACAAGTCCGTGTTATGTTGTGACTCCCCCCTTTACTGAAATGACGCCACTGATCTGGGGCCCCATGCCGAATAGGGTTGCATGATACATCGATACTGGAAAAGTATTGCGTTAAAAACGGTCCAATAGACTTGTTCGCCATATACGTCAGACTCAGTGTGCGCGCGCATCGCCGGGGCAGAAAGGAACGTAATCCTGGTCAGAACAACGGGGCAGACTACAATATATTTGCATTTGTTAGCCATGCTAGCAATCTAAACAATCAATCCATGCCAAAGCTAGATAATGTAAAAGGTGAAAGACTCACACTCACAGCCATGCTGATTTGGCAAAATGACATCCAGCCGTTTTCGTTTGAAACAACTTTTTGTGTAGTCTAGTAGTCAGGGGAGTGCCATGGTTTCTCCATAGAGCCCCGTTGTACTTCTTTTGGTGCAGCAGCTTGCGCAGGTAGTGGCCAACTTAGTTACGTGACTCATAGGGCTGTCTTAAATACTTCGAAGCTTCGTTCGATGGGCATGGGATTCGAATATGAAAATAAAATTCAATTATAAAAATTAAATAAAATATATATATATTTTTTTTTTGCAAAATCAACTCTGCCTCTCTTTGTTAACTACAACAAGCAATGTTGTTTGTTATTTAAGATGAGGTCGGACTCGGCACTGACAGATTTGTGTTCATTGTGCTGCTTTTATAAAGCCTCAAATGCCGGCTTACAATATTTCATGAAAGCAAAGTGTTTCGTTTAAAAAGGTTTAAACTTTACAGCACTGACAAAGTTGAACAAAGTGCTGTACAAGTCCCACAACATAAAAAAAAAATCTATTTATTTTTTATTTATTTTTATTTCGAAGCTTCAAATTAAAATCGAATCTTGGCCCCGAAGCTTCGAATTCCAAAAAAAGAATTCGAAGGTCAGCCCTAGTGACTCATTTGGTATTGCTGATTGGCTCGAATATAGTATTGTAACGAACTCGTGTTGTTCGTTATTGACGACTCAAGGCTGTTGTTATTTCTCACGTTATGTCTTTATTGCAAACATCAGGTATGGCTTCGGTACAATTGACTGGATGCATCACCTCTGCACGTAACCGGAAGACTCATCGCTATAACTTCCCATGCCTCATGAGAGCTCTTGACTCTTGACCAATCACCCAATTCCTAGGGTCGCTACAGTATGTTTGTAAAGAGCAAACAGGTCTATACCCAGCCGTTAAAAATGGTCCAATACTAAATTTTATTATCGATACTTTTAGAATAATAGCCTGATGCCATATTTTCTAAGCTGAGTGGAAAATTAAGCTTTGCGTAGTGGGCGTGTCAACAGTGCCGGCTGAACACACACCAAGGTATTTTTCACATTGTCTGTTCGTGATTCTGCCTAAAGCCAGGACTCTGCAGTGCAAGCATTTCACTCGCATTTGCCACTAAGAACTCAAAGATACAGTACCGAATTTTGCTATCCGGACTATTTGAATTATAATGCATTTGAATATAGAATATAGAATAGCAGGCCTATAAATTACCTTATCTATGGAGAGGGCCAAATCTCCTCTTTCTAATGGCAGTGTTAAATCTGGATTTTCTCTGGATAAATCTTTTAATCATTCGTAAACAAACGTAGTGCTGCAAATATACACTTTGACTGCTGTTTTGATAGGGTTAGGGTCTTTACTCTTGGCTACATTTGAAAAAGAAACACAACATTCAATGATTTTAAGTAGCCAAATGTGATGTGGTCTGGGTTTTCTCAGCCAGGTCTCAGTCCGGCAGATGAGGTTACAGTCCTTTGTTTCCCGCCAGAAGGAGATTCTTGCTCTCAACGAACACAAGCTTGTTGTCCATGGATTGTATGTTGGCCAGCAGAGTAGGCTTAGCCTCCCCAGTACCCCAGCACACCTTCCTCTTGACTGGTGGTGTCATCTGTGGTGTGAGACTGCTGTCTGTGGTCTCCTGCTATTCGGATAAACAGGGTCCTTGTGGAGAAACTCATGTTCGGGTTAAGTCATCGTCAAATCTCGTATCTATCAATGTGTCTCCATCATATCTATAGTTGTAGGCAACTGTGGAGATGAAGAAAAGTACACTAACAATGGTAAAATGCTGTGAGGCTGCTCAGGAATGCAAAACGTAGCGGCTGTGTACAGTAACCATCTTGAAATTCCCCCACATAGATGGCAGGGTGAGGTGCACTGTACAACGTGACTTGTGGTGCACGGAGACTTGCTGATCCCAGGTGGCTCGAGGGGCTTGTATACATGTGGAATGTGGAAAATCACCAATGATGGTTTCAGAGAAATTGGTTGTTGTCAAAGTGATTTGCTTCGACAATGATAGGTGGCACGTCCATGTTTGGTGTGGGGTGTGTAGAACAGACTTGGGGCATATGACTAGAATTCCTAGAAGTGTCTCTCAGGCGATTTCTCTTTTAGTCTGCAGGTCGGTTATATTTCGTATTTGCATCGCGTCCCGCTCTGAGCCTTACGAGATACTCTGTGATACATATTGTATCTCCCACGAATAAAAAACACATGCACCCCACCTGTATGGGGCCCCGCCCCTAATGGTGGCCACCACCCATATAACCATGACTCTGGTCATGAAACACCCTTCCTCTGTTTTCGTCCCAGCGTATTGGATGCGTGCACTATACGAGTCTAGCGGAATGAAAAGATTTAGGAAGATTAATAATGTTGAGGGTTTACCGGAGAGTTGTTTTTCCCTGGATTCTCCGGAACTTGTTTCGGCGACGCATGAGACCTGTGCTGGTGGTTCCTCGGCTGACGACGACGGACCGAGGGGCAGCGTACAAGGTTTGGCTAACGGGTCGGCTTGTACAAAGGTGAGGTCTGTGTCGGTAGGCGTCAATGTCGGTGTTAGTCGTGCTGTGGAGTATGTTTCGGCACCAGGGCCGGGGCGGCTTGGCGATCGTTCCACTGTAGTGGGCGATGTCTTGGCGATCCTGGAACATGCTGTTGACGCTAATGCTAATGCTGTTGCTAATGCTAATGCTACTACTGCTTTTTCTGCTGACGCTGATGTTGACGCTGGAATGTCTAATAATCCCCGCCGCGGGTTTCCGCTTTTCCCTCCTCTTGCCAGCTTCATTGATGAAGGTCAGTCGGTGGTGGGTGGGGGGGGGTTCGCTGAGCTCTATTTACCTTTTTTGCGGGTGAAGGGGCTGACGACGGGGTGCAGCCCGGGGGTGCCTTGGCTAAGTAGCCAGGTAGCTTCTTGTTTGTGCCCAGGCGGGGATGAACGACGTTCCGCCCGGCCGTTGCTTGATAGCATGTCGGCTCGGAGGGTGGCAGTATGGACGAATGAGTGGTATACTGCTGCAGGATGGCATTTAGCGGCGGCCAGTGTTGTGGCTCAGCTGGCTACTTTCCTATCCAAGATGGCGTCGGGTTGTAGGTCTTTGGGTCCGACCGACACTATGAACGTGATTCATGTTTGTCAAGTCAAGTCAAGTCAAGAGTTTTAATTGTCACGGCATACAGGTATACAATGAAATGCGGGTGGTCTTGCCCGCAACGATGTGCAATACAGTGGTACATATAATAGAATCAAAAGAAGAAACAACATTGTGCAGTAACAGGTAGCAGGTAACATGGAGTGACATCTCGGTATCTGTACATAGTTATTTACAGAGCATGTGTGACATGCTAGTTAGCTTTGGTAGTGCAATACACTGTTCCTGTTATTCTAATTTAAAGTGTCCTTTCCTTTGGCCATAAGTGTGCGTGTGTGCGACATGAGTGTGTGCCCGCTCATGTTAAAGTGTTAAGTGGCTGCTCGTGTGTGAGCGTGCACAGTGTGCGTGTCGTGTGTGTGTTCATGTGTGCTTGTGTGTGGACAGTTCAATGTTCTGAGCACTCAATGTTCATTGTTCATGGCTCTGATGGCCTGGGGGAAGAAGCTGAGCCTAAGCCGCTCTGTCCTAGTAGCTGGGGTTCGCAGGCGTCTGCCTGACCTCAGCAGCTGAAACAGGCTGTTATTGGGGTGGTGAGGGTCTTTCATTATCCTGCAGGCTCTGGATTTGCACCTCTTGTTGTATAGAACCTGCAGGGGGGGTAGTGCAATACCCGTGGTACGCTCGGCTGAGCGCACCACTTTCTGTAGGGCCTTCTTGTCCTGTGCCGTGCTGTTTCCATACCAGGCAGTGATGTTTCCGGTCAGGATGCTCTCTACAGCTCCTGAGTAGAAGGACTGGAGTATCTTCCCCGATACTCTGAACTTCCTTAACTGTCTCAGGTGGTAGAGACGCTGTTTCGCCTTCTTTACTACTGTGTCTATGTGTGTTGACCATGTCAGGTCCTCTGAGATGTGGACCCCCAGGTACTTGAAGCTGCTCACCCTGTCCACGGTAGCCCCGTTTATCATCAGTGGTGTGTGTGTCTCCTGCTGTCCTCTCCTATAATCCACAATCAGTTCCTTGGTTTTGCCAATGTTCAGGAGCAGGCTGTTGTCCTGGCACCAGCGTTCCAGTACCTCAACCTCCTCCCGGTAGGCCTTCTCGTCGTTGTCCGAGATCAGCCCCACCACCACCGTGTCATCTGCGAACTTCACTATGGAGTTGGAGCTGAACTTGGCCACACAGTCGTGTGTGTAGAGTGAGTACAGCAGGGGGCTCAGAACACAGCCCTGGGGGGACCCGATGCTCAGGGTGATGGTGTTGGAGGTCTGACCCCCCACCCTGACCGCCTGGGGTCTTTCGCTCAGAAAGTCCAGTACCCAGGCGCTCAGGGCGGAGCTCAGACCTAGCTCGATCAGCTTGTCCACCAGTCTGGTGGGGACTATGGTGTTGAACGCTGAGCTGTAGTCAATGAACAACAGTCTCACATAGCCCCCCTTCTGACGGTCAAGGTGCGAGAGGGTGCTGTGCAGTACCTGGGAGACCGCGTCGTCGGTGGACCTGTTTGTCCTGTATGCAAATTGCATAGGGTCCATATCACTGGGGAGGGAGGCACAAATGTGGTCCTTGACCAGCCTCTCGAAACATTTCATGACCACAGAGGTGAGTGCCACCGGTCTGTAGTCATTTGGACATGCTGGGGAGGGTTTCTTCGGCACAGGGATGATGGTAGACATCTTGAAGCAGGCAGGGACCACTGACTCCGCCAGTGATTGATTAAATATGGCGGTGAACACAGGGGCCAGCTGGTTGGCACAGGTCTTGAGTATACGTCCTGTTATGCCATCTGGGCCAGCAGCCTTCCTGGTGTTTGTGGTGTTATAGAGATCTTGACTCAGTCGCAAGCTATAACTGCGGGGAGGATTCGGATGCTATCGACCTTGGTTGTTAGGCATCTTTGGTTGGAGCAGTCTCCTCTTGGGGAAGAGGATAGGTTTTCTCTCCTCACGACTCCTTTTTCCACAGATAGTCTTTTTGGGCGTTCTGTGGAGGCGCAGGCGGTTTTTGATTCGGGTCCTACACGCCTCACGCTGTGCAGCCAGGGGTGGGAGCACGATCTCGTCAACGACTGTGGCGAGATCCTCGACAGGCGGCCATGTTTCCCCCGCCAGTGGTGCCCTGGGTGGAGAATCGACAGGGTATCGCGAGGCCGACAGTCTTGGCGGCCGAGGGATCGGCCATTTTGGGTGATTTCGGGGTTGGTAAACCACCCCGTCGTCATTTTGCCGCGAGCAGCCCGCTCCCCGCTCAGTCCGCTTTCTGTTACCCTCAGAAGCGGGGCTCTGAGTGTTTTCCTTTGGCTGCGGGCCGCGAACCTTCTTTGAAGCGTATGCGGCCCCATTCTTCGCTTCTCATGGAGACAGGGGCTGACACCCAGTTGATGGCTGAGCCTGGGTCTGTCCGTGAGAATGTTCCGTCGTCGCGTGGTTCCTACACCGCAGGTTGTGGGTGGGTGGAACCTGGTGTTACAGCTGTCACTAGTTCCAGTGGTCAGCAGGGGGACTCGGTGCCTCTTCTGTTGAATGCTCAGCAGGGGTTACCCCAGCTTCGCCCTCGCCAGGCGGGGTGTCGCGCTGTTGCCTCCCACTCCCGTCAAACCGGCAGTGGTCTGCAAAGGAGAGGCTGGCGTGATTTGGGTGGTAGCAATATCGCTGCAGGGCTTCGGCGTGTAGGAGCCCATGGGGTCCTCAGGCCTTGCGTGTCTGGCTGCGGAACGTCTCCTCAGCGTGTGCTAGAGGGGTGTTCAGGGGGTGAGTGTGTGTCCACAAGCTTGATGACCGCTCCTCCCGTATCAAACCGGCCCTTTCTGTCGGGGTCCTCCCTTGGTTGCTTTGCACGACGGGGGGGACCGGGCCAATTATCTGCTGTTCCTTGCGGCCCAGCGTCAGTTGACGGCGGGGGCGCTGTGGGATTATGTTCACATATGGCGACGGGAATGTCGCTTGAATCAGTGGATGAGGAGAACGTTAGAGGAGGGGCTGGTTTTGCAATTTGCGCGGCCCCATCCTCCGTTCTCGGGTTTGGTGCCGACCCTGTTGTCAGGGTCAGACGCAGTGACAGCCCTGGCCGACGAGATTCAATCTCTGTTGGCGAAGCAGGCCGTCGTTGTGGTCCCGAGAGAGGACGCAATGTCAGGCGTCTACTCCCGTTATTTTCTGGTGCCCAAGAAAACTGGGGGGGTCAGACCTATACTGAATCTGTCCGTGTTCAATCGGTTGATTGTAGCGAGACCGTTCAGGATGTTGACCGTCCGACTCCTTCTGCTTGCTGTCAGGAGGGGGGACTGGTTCACCTCCATAGACCTGAAGGATGCGTATTTTCACATACCCATTTACCCTCCTCACAGGAAATTCCTACGGTTCCTTTTTCAGGGCGTAGCGTACGAGTACCACAGAATGCCGTTCGGTTATTCTCTGGCTCCCCGCACATTCACCAAGTGCGTGGCGGCTGCTCTGGGGCCTTTACGTCGTCGGGGGATACGGGTCCTGTTTTATCTCGACGACATTCTGCTTCTCAGCCGTTCGGAGGAGGTTGCCAGGTCTCATACTCGGCTGGTGGTGGAATTCCTCACCAACCTGGGTTTTGCTGTGAATTGGAAGAAGAGTACCCCTCTTCCCAGTCAACAGGTGGAGTACTTGGGCTTGACATTGAGGTCGATGCCCATGCTTGCGACCCTCTCGGAGCAGCGTCGGAGGGTTCTCCGTCACGCGCTCGGGGGTTTCCGTCCGGGAGGGACGGTTACGGCGCGGCAGGTGATGCGGCTGCTAGGCCTTATGTCGGCGGCCCACACGGTGGTTCCTCTTGGCCTCCTTTTTATGAGGCGGATACAGAGGTGGTTTCTCTCTTTGAGAATAGATCCGGTGTGGGGCAAAGGGAGACGGTTGACGGTTCCTTTGTCGATATGGGGGGATCTCGCCCACTGGGGGAGGCTGGGTAGCAGGGGCTCCCACGTCACGGTTTTCACCGACGCCTCTCTCACAGGTTGGGGAGGGGCGTTGCGGTTCCATGTTGTGGGGGGCAGCTGGACGGGTCATGCCGACCCGGCTGTCCTACATATCAATGTGTTGGAATTGAAGGCGGTTCTCCTGGTCCTCAAACGGCTCGGCCACCTGGTGGTAGGCAGAAACGTTTTGGTCAGGACGGACAATGTGACGGCGGCGGCGTATATCAACAGGCAGGGTGGGACTCGTTCCGCCCGCCTGCTCGGGGTGGCGCGCGAGCTGTTGCTATGGGCATCCCGCAGGCTGCGCAGTCTGCGGGCGCTCCACGTTCCTGGTACGGAGAATGTGGCGGCGGATGTAATGTCTCGGGGCGGTCCTCGTCACGACGAGTGGGAACTCCGCCCCGACATAGTCAGACAGATCTGGGATCGGTTCGGGGTGGCCTCAGTAGATCTGTTTGCGTGCCGACGTTCTCACAAGTGCCCCTTGTGGTTCTCGCTCAGGCGAGCGGATCGTCCCCCCTTGGGGGTGGATGCCTTCTCGACCTTTCCATGGCCGCCCGGGCTTCTGTACGCCTTCCCTCCTGTACAGCTGTTGAGTCAGCTGTTGGAGCGGATACGGAGGGAGCGCAGGACGGTGATCCTGGTCGCGCCGGACCGGGGCACGTCGGTGTGGTTCCCGGTCTTAATCCAGCTTCTGGTCGCTCCTCCTTGGGTCATTCCGTGGTCAGCGACGGCCCTCTCGCAGCACGACGGAGTGATTGTCCAGCCTCCGGTGTTGGGTCAACGCCTGGTGGTGTGGCTGGTGAGAGGGTGAGTCTGGAGAGGATGGATCCCGCGGTGGTTGATACCATCCGGTGTGCGCATGCTCCCTCCACTGTCGCGGTTTACGCGGGCAGGTGGCGTGCGTTCCAAGAATGGTGTAAGGGGGGGGGCTGGGACCCAGTCTCCTGTCCCCTGGATGCTGTTCTGGGTTATCTCCAGTCTCTTCTTGGTAGGCTGTCGGCTTCGACGGTGAGGGTATATGCGGCAGCTATATCCTCCTGTCATGAGGGTTTTGAGGGGACTGTTTTGTTCAGCCACCCTCTTGTGAAGCGTTTCCTGCTTGGCGCTCGACGCGTTAAGCCGGTGCGACGCTCCTTGGCTCCGACTTGGGATCTTCAATTGGTCCTCGGTCGGTTGTCCTTGGCCCCGTTTGAGCCGCTCGAGCAGGCGCCGTTGGGACGGCTGTCTTTCAAGACCGCGTTCCTACTGGCTGTCACTTCTGCTAAACGCGTGGGTGAGCTCTGTGCTCTCTCGGTACGTCCAGAGTGCCTGTCTTTTCGGA
>NC_140174.1:85246717-85456717 GCF_963971535.1 Notolepis coatsorum | reverse complement strand
TGTTGGGGTGATGCGGGTCCTTCATTATTCTAAAATAATAATCATCTACCTCAACATTAATGTCATTACAGGTTAACATCTACCTCAACATTAATGTCATTACAGGTTAACATCTACATTGAGGTTAACATCTACCCTGAGATTAATGTTATTATAGGTTAACCTTTACCCTGAGGTTGTCATTACAGGTTAACATCTACCCTGAGAATAATATCATTACAGGTTCACATCTACACCAACATTAATGTCATTACAGGTTAACATCTACACTTAACACTTAACCACTAATTGCTCCCGATTAGCAGGTTGGCACCTTGCATGGTTGCCTTCACCATCGGTGTGTGAATGTGTGAGTGAATGGGTAAAATGTGAGGAAACTAATTGTAAAGCGCTTTGGATAAAAGCGCTATATAAATGCACCATTTACCATTTTTACCATTTTTTGTTTGTATTTGTGTTCAGGCATTCTGAAGGATTACCTGCGCGAGCTGCCATCTCCTCTCATTACCAGGGCCCTGTATGAAGTGGTCCTGGAAGCCATGGTGCTACGACCTCCTCCCATCCCCGCCACAGTGCCAGACCCCCTGCAGGCACAGTGCACCGTGGCGTTGCTACACTGTCTACCCACGCCTGAGAGGGTAGGACCTTCTCTTCTGTTCTGTTCTGTTCTGTTCTGTTCTACTCTGCTCTGTTCTACTCTGTTCTGTTCTACTCTGCTCTGTTCTACTCTGCTCTGTTCTATTCTGTTCTGTTCTACTCTGTTCTGTTCTGCTCTGTTTTGTTCTACTCTCTTCTGTTCTACTCTGTTCTGTTCTACTCGGTTCTGTTCTACTCTGTTCTGTTCTACTATGTTGTGTTCTACTCTGTTCTGTTGTGTTCTACTCTGTTCTGTTCTACTCTGTTCTGTTCTGCTCTGTTCTGTTCTATTATGTTCTGTTCTGTTCTACTCTGTTCTGCTCTGTTTTGTTCTACTCTGTTCTGTTCTACTCTGTTCTGTTCTGCTCTGTTCTGTTCTGCTCTGTTCTGTTATACTCTGCTCTGTTCTACTATGTTCTGTTCTACTCTGTTCTGCTCTGTTCTGTTTTGTTCTTCTCTGCTCTGTTCTGTTCTACTCTGTTCTGTTCTATTCCATTCTGTTCTGTTCTACTCTGTTCTGTTCTATTCTGTTCTGTTCTGTTTTGTTCTGCTCTGCTCTGTTCTGTTTTGTTCAGCTCTGCTCTGTTCTGTTCTACTATTTTCTGTTCTGTTCTGTTTTACTCTGTTCTGTTCTACTCTGTTCTGTTCTGCTCTGTTCTGTTCTACTCTGTTCTTGTTCTACTCTGTTCTGTTCTATTCTGTTCTGCTCTGTTCTGTTCTGATCTGTTCTGTTCTGTTCTACTCTGTTCTGTTCTACTCTGTTCTGTTCTATTCTGTTCTGCTCTGTTCTGTTTTACTCTGTTCTGTTCTACTCTTTTCTGTTCTGTTCTGCTCTGCTCTGTTCTGTTCTACTCTGTTCTGTTCTATTCTGTTCTGCTCTGTTCTACTCTGTTCTGTTCTATTCTGTTCTGCTCTGTTCTGCTCTGTTCTATTCTGTTCTGCTCTGTTCTACTCTGTTCTATTCTGTTCTGCTCTGTTCTGTTCTATTCTGTTTTATTCTGTTCTGCTCTGTTCTACTCTGTTCTGTTCTGCTCTGCTCTGTTTCACTTCATCTCCACCTTGTAACATTCAGCCACTCATAATTAAATAATAAAATCTCTTTTCTCCTCTTTTCTCTCTCTCTACCCCCCCCCCCTCTTGTCTCTCTCTCTCTCTCTTTCTTATCTCTCTCTCTCTCTCTCTCTCTCCTCTCTCTCTCTCTCTCTCTCTCTCTCTCTCTCTCTCTCTCTCTCTCTTTTCTCTCTCTCTCTCTCTCTCTCTTCTCTCTCTCTCTCTCTCTCTCTCTCTCTCTCTCTCTCTCTCTCTCTCTCTCTCTCTCTCTCTCTCTCTCTCTCTCTCTCTCTCTCTCTCTCTCTCTCTCTCTCTCTCTCTCTCTCTCTCTCTCTCTCTCTCTCTCTCTCTCTCTCTCTCTCTTCAGGCCACTCTGTCTCTCCTGTTGGACCACCTGAGTCTGGTGGCATCGTTCAGCCCGTCCAACAGGATGACCCACCAGAACCTGGCTGTCTGCTTTGGACCCGTCCTCCTCACGCCCACCCAGGAGGCTTGGAGACCAGGGGGAGGGGCAGGGGGAGGTGGAAGAGAGAAAGGGGGGGATGGAGGGAAGATCTTCAGTGCTGTGGACTTCAAGAGGCACATTGAGGCTCTGCATTACCTTCTACAGCTGTGGCCAGGTGAGGGGAGGAGTCTGTTCTAACCACGCCCCCTAACATATCATATTGATCACTAACCATGCTCCCTAACCACTAACCACGTCCGCTATACGTATCCTATTGATCACTAACCATACCTCCTAACCACTAACCATGCTATCCTATTGATCACTAACCATGCTCCCTAACCCTATCCTATTGTTCACTAACCGTCCCCTAACCTTATCCTAGTAACCACTAAGCTTGCCCCTAACCCTATCCTAGTAACTAACCACTAACCATGCCCCTAACCCTATCCTAGTAACTGCCTCTCATGATTAGATGTCTCTCATGACTAGATGTCTCATGACTACATGTCTCATATCTAGATGTCTCTAATGACTAGATGTCTCTCATGACTAGATGTCTCATAACTAGATGTCTCATGACTAGATGTCTCATGACTAGATGTATCATAACTAGATGTCTCATGACTACATGTCTCATATCTAGATGTCTATAATGACTAGATGTCTCTCATGACTAGATGTATCATAACTAGATGTCTCATGACTAGATGTATCATAACTAGATGTCTCATGACTACATGTCTCATATCTAGATGTCTCTCATGACTAGATGTATCATAACTAGATGTCTCATGACTAGATGTCTCATATCTAGATGTCTCTCATATCTAGATGTCTCATGACTATATGTCTCATATCTAGATGTCTCTAATGACTAGATGTTTCATGACTAGATGTCTCTCACGACTAGATGCAGGCATGTTGTGCACACATAGAGCCCAAGGGGTGCTTGAGCACCTGCCTTTTTGAGCCTCATAAAAAAAGTGCCCCCCCTTTTGATTTTATGATTTTAATTTTTTTTAATTATTTTTTAACAACAGATGTACAGTATGTTTATTTTGCAGCAATTCTTTGTCATTGCCGCCATCTTTAGTGTTACATCCCCTCACACCCCAGTTCTCAGGCTGCAGCTGGTTTAAAAGCGAAAGTAAACCGGCTTCTCTGCTGGCTGTGGCTCCAGGGGAGTTGAACAGTTCTGGCTCTGCTAGTTTATTTTCGATCTTTTGGCGCTTTTTTGGTGGACAAACCACCGCACATGTGCACCGTGACTCGTGACTGGAGTCTAGTTCTGCTAGCACACATAGCCTACTGTGTACAGACGGTTTCAAACTGTATTTTAAATTAGAAAGCAAACAAAATAAATGGACAAGAGAAAAATAAATCTCAATTTGGTCAGTATTGTCATTTGGACAAGCAAAGCCATTACTTTAAGTTGCAGGCAAGAAAGACAAGTCTGTCCACTGTCTCTGGTTTTAAAACTGCCCTGTTGCAGGTCACAAAAAAAAAAAAAAAAAACGATTTTTCGATTTTTTTTTATTTCGATATTCGATATCGATTATTAAAATATATCGCGATATTTATCGTTATCGTTATATCTCCCAGCCCTAGTCCAATTACATCCCAACATGAGAGGTACAGTTTGGGTGGAATGCCATCCCAGCCAGGGGCTTTACCCTTTTGAATTCAGATATAGCCTCCCTAAGTTCCTCTAGTGTAATAGGTGCATCTAACCGTTTAGCGTCTTCCTTTGAAAGTTTAGGTAAGTTAATTTGATCTAGAAATGTATCCAGTTTATTACGATCGAATATCACTTCTGACTTGTACAGGTTGGAGTAAAACGTACGGAAGGTCTCGTTGATTTTTTTGGGGTCTGTAATAACAAGTCCCTGTTGGTCCTTAACACTTTGATTGCCCTACCCGAGTTTTCTCAAGTTTACCCCCCGCGGGTTGAATGCCCACTCACGAGAATTCTTGTATTTTCTTATTTTTTTTTTATTAGCGATCTGAAATCATATTTCATCAACCGAGTCTACCGTTGGAAATTCAGCCACTCCAGGCGCTCAGATGTGAAAAAAGCGCCCCATATCGTCTCCCAGATGGTAATTCACCCTTTTGGATTGAACTCAATGAAAATGAATGAGAAAAAAAATCCCTGACTCCACATTTTACTTCTCACTCACGCAGCCGGGGTCGATCAGCTCCACTAGTGAGCCTCAGAGCAGCGGGGATTATGTTTTTTTACAGTATACATGGTGAATCAATAAAAGGATAGATTTTTTTCGAATGACGATCAGGAATTGGAATAATCCATTTGGATCTGATCTCAGGTAAGGAATCTATGTTACCAGTCTTAGGATAATCAGACTCGTTTTCACGGATATATAAGCTTTTATGTGATTATGTGATATGGCTGATTGACTGTGCGAGCGGTCAGGAAATAGGAGAATCGATTTTCAGCTCGCGGCCAGAGCGTGCATGCGTACACATATACTATCGATAATCTAGCGTTTATTTGAAAACGATTCATATATAGGCCGAAAAATGACAACGTTCTAGAATATTCCAGTAAAGGGCGATTATCATGGAATGTCTTAATTTTTCCATGAAAACGAGTGCTTTTCAAAATGCTAGAAAACGGAAATGAAGCGATAAAAAAACAATCTGCTATGACAATGTTGACGGGCAGATTAGACACATAGCCATAATTTAAAACATAGATTAGGCGATATTAACGTTAACATTGAAGTGGTGCTGGGCATTCAAGGAGGTAAAAAGGAATTAAGCTTGGGCAGTGAAAGTGTCAGGGATATCAGCAAATTGTTCACTGGATCGTATCTTCATAGCTAGTAGGTGACTAGGTTTAGAACCGTGAAAGTAATAATGTTGTCTTGTTCTGTGTATTTGAAATTCAGATTGTTGTCTTAAAATGGAGTTAATCTCCTTTTTCAACACTTTAATTTAAGACTCCAGAGTATTTGCGTTGTAAAGAGGAGAACAACGAAGAGTGAAGCACTTCCAGCTCTACCAATTTGGATTGACGTTTCTTGCGGAGGTTGGAGGCAAAGACAGTAGTGTTTTCCTTGATAAAACCCTTTACCGATCTCCATAATGTTCTGGGGTCTTGTACCGAACACGCATTAATCTGCAGGAATTCACTGAGTTTATTTTTGAATTGTAGATTGAATTCATTGTTTTTCAACAGTGTCGAGTTAAAGCGCCATCTTGGGGCTCGGGATGTCATTCTACTGAGCCCTTTAGGAGTAAATAGTTGTGATCTGACAGTGCAATGGGCCCCAGTTCAACGTCAAAGCTATCAAATAGTCTAGGGGATGCAAAAACATAATCTATTCTAGAAAATGTCCTGTGTCTTGCTGAGAAAAAGGAGTACTCTCGCGCCGTTGGATTGAGCGATCGCCACAGATCATTTACTCCTGTATCCTTGGTCCAGGCCTGTAGTGCAGTAGAGGCCTGTTTCTGGTCATAGGATGTGGTGAGATTAGATTTATCAATCGAAGGATCCCAGATGGCATGAAAATCCGCACCAATTATAAATGAATACCCAGGGAGATCTAACATCGCTCTAGTGAGTGAAGCGTAGAAGTTAGCGTCGTAAAGATTAGGGGCGTAAGCCGCTACCAAAGCAATTTTCCTGTTACAGTAATCTATCTTAGCAATAGTTACTCGGCCATTTGCATCAGACCATACGTCCAACAATTTAATATTCAACTTCCGTTTCACTACTATAGCTACACCACAGGATTTAGTGCCAAAAGATGAGTAGCTTATGTTTTGATATATTTTATCCGCCAGCTTTACATTGTCAGCCAATAAAAGGTGCGTTTCACTTAAAAGAGCCACATCAACCTGTTGTCTTTTCATCCATGTAAGCACGCTTTTGCGTTTATGTTGCATATTGAGACCCTCTGTATTCCAAATCAAGATATTTAAATTAGCCATAGTCTAGACAGGTTGCAGTATTCCTGTGTATAATTCGTCTGGAGTAGCAATTCATAATAGATATATATCCAACTGTTAAGGTCCTGTTGAGAGCCGAGCTTGAGCATAGTAACAAACATATAAAATACACATACATATAATCCCCTATTCCCACTTCCCTCCCCCCCTTTAAAGTACACAACCTGTATACCCATATCGAGCAATTCAACCTTAACTCCCCTATGCAAATTGCCATAGGGTCTAAAACTATCAATTCTACCATTAGTAGATTATCATCAGTGGCTTGGCCACTCTCCCGTTAAATAAAAAGGAGATATAAAAATAAAATATGCCTCAAAGATTAGAGTACATTCACTTAAACCTTATACGAACTTGGCTAAGTTTAAACACATCGTAGAAATAGAAAGGAAAGGCATTGGAACTAAATAAAAGAAGCCTCAAAGAGTAGAGTACATTTACTTAAACCTTAAAAGAACTTGGCTAAGTTTAAACACCTAGAAGAAATAGAAAGGAAAGGTAATGGAACTATTGCAAAAGAAAAGAAAGAGGTTTAAATACGTATATGCAGTACGTCCACCAGGCCAGGGGTGGGCGATGTTCCGCTGTGAAGACTGTTGTTTCCTCCGGAGGTGACCTAAGCCGTGTGTGTATTCACAGAACGCATGTTAAAGTTCTAGAATATTCTATTTCATTTTAATAAAAGTGCCATTAGTCCATCGTATCAGGAGAGGGCGCTGTGCAGCAGCTCGTCTGATATTCTAGTCTCTTCTGCAATGTTCCAAATGCACACACACGGGGAAAACATCAAAATAATAATAAAAAGAATCTCCGGATTCTTGACTTGCATAAAAAACATAGATCATTAAACCGAGCTACCTTTAATCTACCCAACCTAGATGTAGCGAACCATTAAAATAAAGTATCTAGACAATATCCAGCGTCACATAGTAAACCTATTTATGAATCAAGGTTATCAAAATTTATATGACGCCGTTTGGTGTTTAAGCCATAACGAAGTGTTCAGAAAAAAAAACGTATACTATAGCCTATCCTCCCCGCTTAGATGAGGTGTCCTTCTGGTTCTTCAGGAAGGTTTCAGCTTCATCAGGCGAGGAGAAAGAAATCCTCACACCCTCTTTGTTGACGATGGACAGCTTCGCAGGATACCATAGTGTAGGTCTGAGACCTTGGCCGTAGAGTAGGGACATCACGGTCTTGTAACGGGCCGTTGTACCACAACTTCGGGGCAGTAATCTTCATAGAAATAGACTGGTTGCCCTTTGAATTTCAGATTACCATTCTTCTTCCGTGCCTCTCAAATAATTTTTTCTTTTATTCCAATTTGACGTAGGCTAGCAATAACTACTCTAGGTTTGTTGTTGTTCCGGGCACCAATTCTGTAACATTGATCCAATTCAGGTGTTGTAGAGAGGGTCTCCGATCCCAGAATTTCAACTAACACTCCTGCAAACGTAACATTGGGTTGTTCGCAGCTCACTTATTAATCTAGACCTACTATACGAATATTAGGGCTGCGGGATCGGTATTCGAGGTCGAGTATCTTAGATTTTAGTTTCTCGTTGGTTCCTTCTATCTCCGCGAATCTGTCAGTGTACTTATCCAAGCCGGTTTACACTGCTTCTATACGATCGGTCTGTTCAGCAAATAGCTTCCCGACTTTGGAATCGATAGATTTTTTGATATCGTCAACCATGTCGGTTAGGGAGCATAAACTTTCCGTTATGGTCGTTATGCGCTTCTCCATTATCTTCATGGTGACTTCGAACTTGAGCTGGGACCCTTCTATTAACTTAGCAAGATACTCCATGTCGGTTGAACGGTCATCTCTTTTTGGATCGTTTTCTCTTTTCTTCTGTGACATCATGGTTGTTTCAGTTAATATAGTTAGTTGGAAACCTCAGGTGATATATACGTACAGGTTTAAACAAATTGGGGGTATAAAAAGAGGCTTTTAAAGGCAAAATATAAATAACGGGAGCGGAGCTGTTACACACAACAACTACTCCATACTCGAACCGGAACCGGAAGTAAAAAAATGCCATTTTTGAATATTTTTTTTTATAATTTATTTTTATTTTTTTATCGTTATGCATATAGACTGCCCTTCCAACTGAAAAATGTCAGGATAGAATCAAAATATTAGGTAAAGAGAGAGAGATGCCCCATATACCATTGCAGTTTGCACGGCCTCCTCAGCATGCCTCTCCGCGGACCTATATATTTTATGCATAGCGTGGGTGGTGATGATGATGATGATAGAAACCGCTGTGGCCCATACAGTTGAATGCTGGTATTACACTCATTGAGGGACACGAAGAAGTCAAGTCCGAATCTCAAATACAAATCGGGATTGGAATAAAAAATGCATTTATATTAAACAATACAGAATATACAGCACTTCTTGGGGGTCTGTAGGGTAAGCACTTATTCCCTCCCCCCTGAACATTTATGGAGATGTATGGGCCTTTTAACACTTTGAGCGCCACTCACGGCTATTCTCGGGTTTACGATTGTGACGTTGAAAGCCACGTCACGGCTTTTCTCGGATTTAAAAAAAAAATTAAAATTGCGATCTGAGATCATATTGCATCACGCGAGCCTACCGTTGGAGATCCAGGGGCCGCCGGCGATCAGATGTGAAAAAAGCGCCCCCTATCGTCTCCCAGATGGTAAATCACCCTTTTGGAATGGACTCAATGAAAATGGATGGGGGAAAAAAATATTCCAGTCCACATTTTCCAGTCCACTGATGCAGCCGGAGTTACCAGAGTTCATTCTGGAGCCTCTGAGCCGCGGCGAGCATGGGTTATACTGTACACACGTTGGATCAATATACTTATCGATTTTTTCGAATGGTGATCAGGAATTGGAATATACCATTTGGATACCATCTGATGTCAGGTAAGCAGGGAACAAAATTAACTTTTTGACTTACCAGCCATTTGGCTGGTAGATTTTAAAAACGACCAGCCAGGCAGATTTTTTACCAGCCAAAAATTATAAATAGCTTTTTAGTATATCGCCATGTGTTATTATTACTATATAATACTCTCGTATGCAATTTTCAATTAATATCATAAACAACATAAGGAAAATGGGCGGCTACGTGGCGTAGTGGGCAAGGCACTCGCCACGAAATTCTGGAGACGCTGGGCTCGTCAGTTCGAGCCCAGCGCTCCACATTTGCTTTCAGTTTAGCTGGTCGTTCATACTAATACACATTGGCCGTATTAGGGGGTGGGAAACTGATGGGTGGGGATCGGGCGTTGTGGACAGCGACTCCTACAGGTCGGTTGGTGCGCCTGCGCAGTAGAATCAGGAAGTGTCGGGGGCAGCGTGAGCCTCCCACGCGTTACTCCTCGCCACTGAGAGATCGAGCTGCGCAGGTGAAAAGATGCGACTGCTGTTACCTCAAGTACCGGAGGGGACTTGTGCTATGTATGACTTAGTCCACATTGCAGCCGGCTTGTGGGAGGCAAGAAACAGCGTCCGTGACAGGGGAGGGTTGAATTGGATGATACGAAATTGGGATGGGAGAAAATATAGAAAAATGGGAGAAAAAGTGGATTAAAAAAAAAAAAAAACATAAGGAAAATTAGCATAATTTTGAGTGGACTGAAGGAATGAGTCAGCGTTAATAGTTTTAAATGCAAATAATTTATTGAAACATAGAAGTGGGGTCGGGACACACACACACCGTTTCAACTCACCACCCCCACATCATATTGTAGTCTAGTCTGTCTTCAAACTTCCACTCCTCGTGAAACTTTTTTATATTTGAATATCAACATTATCTGTCCATCCTCAGTAATCCTCAGTTTACTATAATATACTCCTGTCCTGAGTCCTGACTAGTGACTTCATAGTCTTTCCAAACGCACGCACACACACAGAAAGGGAGAGTGCCCGCCCCCCCCCCCCCCCATTTCCCTTTCCTCAGTCCCCACTTTCTGTTGTTCTCTATGGCTCTGCCTCTGATCAGGATTTGCTTGTTAGCTTACGCTACCGTAACGTTCATTTCGGGCGATGTGGGCATAAAGGATTGGCGACGATGCAACGCATGTTCGATGCATTTGACCCCTTGTGAGAAAAAAAAAACACGTATTTCGGCTCGCAAAATAGGTGCACTGCTGTGTAGCCCTGCTCTTAATGCCAGCAGACAGCACGGACTGGGCGGATATGACTTGCGGAGTTGCCACGGGTTTTCTCAAAATAAGAGTATCATATGAACCGAACGTTGTTAGCTGCCGGAGCCATAGATATGACTGGAGCTGCACTTGGGGCGGAAACGAGACCCGCACAGGATTTTCAAAATAAGAGTATCGATATGAACTACACACCAGGTGGCGGGCAGACCTCTCATTGTTAGTCGCCAAACCTTAAATCTGCCCGCCATTGGCGGTTGGCAGGTACTTATTTTGTTCCCTGCAGGTAAGGAATCTATGTTATCAGTGTTAGGATAATCAGACTCGTTTTCATGGAGATATAAGCGTTTCCACTATATGTGATATGGCTGTTTCACTGTAAAAGCCATGAGGAAATAATAGCAGCTATTATCAGCGCACGGCACGAGCGTGCGTGCGCACACATATACTATCGACCATCTAGCGTTTATTTGAAAACGATTCATTAATAGACCGACAAATGATAACGTTCTGGAATATTCCAGTAAAAGGCGATTATCAGGGAATGTGTTGTTTTTTTCTTCGAAACCGAGTGGTTTTCAAAATGCTATAAAAAGGAAATGAAGCGATAGAAACACAATCTGCTTTGCCAATGTTGACTGGAAAATTATTCATTGATAAGCGATGGGCAGATTAGACACATAGCATAATTTAAAACATAGATTAGGCGATATTAACGTTACATGGGCCGTGGACCGTGGCATCAACGGGGTAAAAAGGAAAACACGGCCTGGCACTGAAAGTGTTAAGTCAGTGATAAAAGTGTCTTTCAAGGATAAGTGAGCTCCTGCACTGATTATTATAGTTCAATATTCTATATTTGATCACCAAAACCCCCCAAAAAGCATAAAAAGGGGGGCCCCCCGCCCGAATAGGGCCCTTAAAAATCGTGGCTTGCGCGCTATGCACGCTCGGTTAAAACACACACAGGTATAGTGCCCTTTTCAGCCTTTGAGCACCTGCCCCTCTAAAGTCCTGTGCACGTCCTTGACTAGATGTCTTATGCCTAGATGTCCTCCATGACTAGATGTCTCATGATGTCTCATATCTAGATGTCTCTCATGACTAGATGTCTCATTGATTCCAAGGTATTTAAAGCCGGACATGCTAAATTTAAAGGTCAGGTCCGAGTGTTACAAATTCAGGGCAGAGTTATTAATGGGGTAACATTCACTCTTTTGAAGATTTTATTTGTACCCCGAAAATGAGCTAAAATTGTCCAGGATGGATAGAATGGCTGGGATACCAGAAGAAGGATTGGTTATGAACAATAGAAGATCATCCGCATATAGAAGAAGTTTGTGCTCAATTTCCCCCTGTACCACACCCTCAAACAATGAAGAGGACCTCAGTGTGATAGAGAGCGGTTCGATTGCCAGGGCGAACAGCAGGGGGGAAAGAGGGCAACCCTGGCATGTGTTGCACGTGTGAGAGTGAAGTAGTCGGATCGGTTGTCGTTCGTATGTACGCTAGCCTGAGGAGAAGTATACAAAAGACGAATCCATGCAATAAACCAAATTTGTCCAGTACTGCAAAAAGATACTCCCATTCAACCCGGTCGAATGCTTTTTCGGCATCGAGGGAGATTACGATTTCAGGTGAATCAGTCTGGCTTTTAGAGTATATCAAATCAAAGAGTGTAAGAGTGTTAAAGAAGATGTGTCTGCCCTTTATAAAACCTGTTTGCTCCTCCAATATTATTCCCGGGAGCACCCCCTCCAAGCGAGAGGCCAGTAGTTTTGCCAGCACCTTTACATCGACGTCGAGGAGAGACAGGGGTCTAAATGAACCACTGGAGGATGGATCCTTGTCCTTTTTCAGAAGCAGGATTATAGATGCTTGGGTTAAAGTGGGAGGTAAAGAACCACCCTTAAGTGATTCCTCGTACATGGGCAATAGAAGTGGGGACAGTTTGTTGTTGAATTTCCTATATAATTCAACACCAAACCCATCGGGGCCTGGAGCTTTGTTGGTCTGCATTGTCAAAATTGAACGTACTATCTCCTCAGTAGAGAGAGGTGCATCCAGGTCCAATACAGAGGCAGGGTCTATCTTTGGGGCTTCAAGCCCATCCATGAAAGCAGTCATTTTAGAGGTATCTGAAGGAAATTCTGATTTATAAAGAGAGGAGTAGTATGATTTAAAAACTTTATTAATGTGTACATGGTCAGAGGTTAGGTTTCCAGAGGGGTCTTTAATTTGAGGGATTGAGCAGGAAGCTGCGTTCCTTTTGGGCGAGTAAACGTCCTGATTTGTCTCCATGTTCATAGTATGTGCTACGTGATTTTATTAAGAGCTGCTCCGCATCACAAGTTGAAATAAGGTCAAATTCCGCCTGTAAGTCCAGTCGCTGTTTAAAAAGTTTGGGGGAAGGGTTTGAAGAATAGTTATGGTCTATTTGAAGTATCTTAGATGTGAGCTCTTGGAGCTTAGCTTTGTGTACTTTGTTCAAGTGAGCCGAGTAAGATATGATTTGCCCTCTGAGAAACGCCTTCAATGTTTCCCATAGTAAGGAAAAGGAGGTAGAATCGTTCTGATTTGTAACAAGAAAATCATCAATAGATTTTGAAATAATGTCACCCGTTTAATATCTGGCTTGTTCTCTGCTAACTTTAGTCTCCAAGACCAAGTCTGACCTTCAGAGATGGAACAGTCTCCCACTCTCGTTGATTGGCAGAGTGAACACCATAAAAATGAACATTCTACCCAAATGTCTCTATTTGTTTCAAAATATCCCCCTATTCCTGTCCCAAAACTTCTTTAACACAATGGGGACCGGCCACGTATATATACGGCTTTCGGTGCCATGCGTTGTGGACCAGAGGCACGTACATAGCCGTGGCAAGTTGTTATTGTTTTATTCCATATTAATAACCGAATCAAGATCCCCGACCGGCTCTGCAGATCTACCCTTGTCTGTGGAATTGCGAACATGCAATACCGGCCAGATCCTCTTAGGGGCGCCATCGCTCCACTGCAGTATCATTGTGGGCGAATGGAATATTTTTTTTTTTACCTTCCAATGGAGGATCATATTACCCTGATCCGAAACGAACATCATGCACCGTGTATTACGTTTCGAATCGCAGATTTCACCATGGAATAAGAGGATTTATCATCAACCAATGGACATATCGATCTACCAGATGCCGATCGATAACGGGGAAATGCTGGACGGTATCCCACGGGCTGACGGTAAGACCTTATTCACCTAAATTACAGCCGAATCAGACCTTGTTGTGAGACGCAAGCATTCGATCAGTGAATGTGACTAGTTACACGGACACTGTATTGGTAATCAATAATACTAATCGACGTCCCCCGCCGCCCCCCTTTCATCCATACATGCTTTGGGACAGCCTGGATCATATGCAGTTTGTGTTATTTCTTTAGCATATATAAAAACGGAAATGCCGTTGAATATAACGTTAGTAGCCTTTAGCTCCATAACTAGCTTTCCAGAAGATAGATGAGATGAAATCTGGGATAAAGCTTATATTCACGGTGCTATAAAATGACAACCTACCGATGCATTTTTTTTTCTTTAAGCCATTTTGAAGGGACGGCTTATGCACTCAATTGACAATGAGAATGGACAGATAGCAACACTATAAAGTATAGATATAGCTGTTACAAAACCCACATGTTTGTTTACATTCCCCGGTCCTCTAGCCACTAATTAGACTAAGCCCATCGGTCGTCAAAGTGTTAACCCTTTCTCCGCCGATGACGTGTTAAGACGTCATTCCTCGCCATGCGTAATCTGCCAATGACGTTTTACAGCGTCTTTGAGATCAATATTTCAAATTTCTGTCATGGTATTCATATTTCACCCACGGATCCTTGACTGGTGCTGTAGGACTCCGCTCAACTCTCCAACGCTTCAATACCGCCACCTGGTGGCCGATCGGCGAGTTGCCAAACCGGAAGTGGGGCCGGAAGTGCTTGGTGTCCCCCCTATTCCGTCCGCCACTCGCTATCGCTCGCGGGACTCCGTCTTGACACACTGGATAATCGATCGGTTGCCATAACTCAATAAACAACATTATTTGGACGTATATAGTATTATACAACCCGGAAATGGTTCGCCTAGATCAACATCCCATAATAGCGATCTTTTTGCTCCAGTATCATCCCCCATCGCTACGAGGAAGCTGCGGTGAGTTTCAGCGTTTTTTATTATTATTATCCATACAAACTGCTATGATCTATATATCACCCATACTACATGAAACATTTAACGTCGGTCATTGCATTATAAATGACCCCCCCCCCCCTCCGGTCACGACGTTTAGGACCTTGTACAATTGACATTTTTTATCTGGCGTCAATCGCTATCAAACTGCATTTGATGATCTAATATATGCATAAATGGCTATAACTCACGTTCTATGAAATACAGCAGAAAATGATAAAAACGTATTTATACTCTAGACAGTATTTTTGTATGGATGTGTGAATGAAAAAGTAAAACTTTCCTACATCCTGAACGATAGATAATTTATGTTGAATGGGCCATAGTAATGTCAATTTAGCAATACAATTAAAAAAGTTATAGCCCTGCAAAGAAGGTGAACATCTCCATAGACAAATAGAGCTGGCAGACTGGCTACAAAGATGGATATAAGCGTGGCAGAGAAAGGGTAAGACACTTGACCAAATGATAGGCTCTTTTTTATGGGGCAACAAAACACCCAGAATCTCCAAAGCTCTCCTTCAGAGATGCAAGCTAAGTGGGGGCGTTGCACTGCCCATTTTTTGCCTGTACTACTGGTCTGCACACATTCACAAGGTCAACTACTGGCTTGAGTCTCCTAACACTCCCTGGTGTAGGTTAGAGTCTCGCTACTGCTCTTCATCTTCCCTACCTGCCCTTATCTATTCTTCTCTGCCTTTTAAACCTAGCCAGTTTACAGATAGCCCAGTGGTTCTTAACACTTTAAGGATCTGGCAGCAACTTAGACGCCATTTTAAGTTCTGTTCTGCATCCACAATGGCCCCAATATGTAAAAACCATCTGTCTCCCCCCCCATTCTACAGACTCAACTTTTTCTCAGTGGCACAATAAAGGTATTAAGACATTTAAGGACCTATATGTGGATAATAATAATAATAATTCATTTAATTTATATAGAACTTCTCAATAGAGCTGACAGTAGTCGGGAGCAAAGTAAAAACAAAGAAACAAAAACAAAGAAACAAAAACAAAGAAACAACAAATAAACAAAAACAAAAGGAACATGAGACCATGGGGGGAACAGGGAAGACAGCATGAGATAGCACAAACTTTTCCTCTTTTTAACTACTCTGTGCATCAAGTGATTCCCTGTTTTAGAGTTTTTAATTCGTTTCCATTTTTACCTCTGTGCCATCTGACCGCTTTATTTTATTGTGTATTTTATCCAGCAGTGCAGTGATGTGTCATATTTATTAGACGTGCTGTGTGTGCTCTATAGAGGTGCAGTGTGGAGTTTGTGTGCAATCTTCTTTTTAATTATTAGTAATGGTGGTCTAGCTTGGTCCAGTTGTGTATGATCCCTTTTTAGTGTTTTTATTTAATAAAGTGTAAAATCTTGGGAATACAAAAACCTCTGTTGTACGCCTGTTCTTTTATTAGAAAGCCTGTGTGGTCTGGGAACTCAGAACATAAATGTGTAACAATGAATGAGGGTCTCCCCTTAACAGAGAGTGGCGCAGTTTCTATATAGTCAACCATTAAGGTTACCCCTACAGCGACCGAACTGTAGGGGTCGCTGTCCACAACGCCCAGGACCCACCCACGGCTCCCCTCCCCCTAACTCAGCCAAACGAGTTAGTATAGCGATCAGCCCGAGCCAAGGCAATGCTGATTCTCCGGGAGGTGGAGGATAAATGCAGCAGGTGTCATAACACACACTGCAATCTTAGTCACATGTTCTTTACGTGTCCAGAACTCCACACCTACTGGAGTGGTATTTTCGACACTTTGTCCACAGTACTTAATTTAGATCTGTTGCCATGCCCACTGATAGCAATCTTTGGAACCCTTACTGAGACACTAGCTCTTAACTCTAGCATTTACATCTCTCTTAGCGAGACGCATTATATTGTTAGACTGGAAATCCGCCAACAGTCCTTCTATAGCACAATGGCTCAATAGTGTCATGTTCTTTCTCAAACTTGAGAAAATAAAATACACTATCAGGGGTTCAAGTACAACATTTTTACAACATATGGCAGCCCTTTATAAGCCATGTTAACGAACTACAGCGTCTGCCTCCCGGCTGATCCCGATATTCACCTGCTCTCTCAAATATAGTCTGGGTTGCTGGGTTTCTCCTTCCCAGGTGAACTGTACTGTTATGTCTGTCAGGCCTCTCCTTTTTGGATGAGCTGACCTGGTGTCCAAGGGGTCTCTCCTTCCTGTGTGAACTGACATGCTGGATCTATCGGAGCTCTCCTGTACCTGTCGAGCAGACACTGACTAGATGCTAGATCCCAGCCACTCCCAGTAGTTATGTGTGTGTGTGCATGTGTGTATAGGGGGGGGGGGGGGGCATAGGGGGGTGGGTTACTGGGAGGCCGTGGGAGGGCTGTTTATTGTAATTTCATTTATCATTTATTTAATTAGTGTATCTGTATTACGTACCCAAGATGTGAGTTACATTTATTCAGTCATGCCTGTTCATTACATTTATTTAATTTAATTTAATTTAATTTATTTTTGCATTTTTGTAATAAGCCTTGGGCCTCTATACAGAACACTTCATGCTTGTTAGTGTTGCTTTATATTTTTGTACTTTTTATTATTATATATTTTTTCTGATTCGTATTACAATGTCAATCTTTTTGTATTTTTGTCGGTTGTTGTTTGTGTAAAAAGGGAAAAAAACAATAAAAATATCTTTAAAAAAAAATTACTAGATGTCTCATATCTAGATGTCTCATATCTAGATGTCTCTCATGACTAGATGTCTCATGACTAGATGTCTCATATCTAGATGTCTCTCATGACTAGATGTCTCATGACTAGATGTCTCATGACTAGATGTCTCATATCTAGATGTCTCTCATGACTAGATGTCTCATGACTAGGTGTCTCATATCTAGATGTCTCATATCTAGATGTCTCTCATGACTAGATGTCTCATATCTAGATGTCTCATGACTAGATGTCTCATATCTAGATGTCTTATAGCTAGATGTTTCATGTGTAGTTTTATGTTCAAGAGTATTTTCAAATACATGAAATATATATTTTCTTTGCTTCTCTCCTCGTCTCCTCTTTTCTTCGCTTCTTTCCTCTTCTCTCTTTGCTCCTCACTTCTCCTCTTTTCTCTTCTCTCCTCACCTCTCCTCTTCTCTCCACTCCTTTCTCTCTTCTCTCTGGATGATCTCACCATCTTAGTCACCTCCATGAAGACCTCCTCGAGCCCCCTAGACATCCTTCCTACATCCATGTTTAAGGAAGTTTTCTGCTCTGTTGGCCCCAGTCTAGTCACTATCATTAACTCATCCCTAGCCTCTGGTTCTGTCCCAATCTATTTTAAGGAGGCAGTCGTACAGCCACTCCTAAAAAAGCCCAACCTAGACCCCACCATCCATAATAATTTCAGACCCATCTCTAAGCTGCCCTTTGCATCAAAGGTGTTAGAAAAGGTTGTAGCCAACCAGCTCACCACCCACATGTCACAGAATAACATCTGTGACTAATTCCAATCTGGCTTCCGCAAACTCCACTCCACTGAATCTGCCCTTCTCAGAGTATCCAATGATCTCCTGATGTCTGCTGACTCTGGTGAATGCTCTGTTCTGGTCCTGTTAGACCTGAGCGCAGCATTTGACACGGTCAACCACAACATCCTTTTGGACAGGCTCAGGGAGTGGGTGGGCATCTCTGGGAGCGCTCTAAATTGGTTCGCCTCTTATCTGAGGGAGAGAACGTTCTCGGTGGCTGTGGGTCCTTTTAAATCTGACCCCACCCCTCTCTCATGTGGGGTACCACAGGGATCGGTGCTAGGACCACTCCTCTTTGCCATTTATATGCTTCCCCTAGGCCTCCTCATCAACAAATTCACCGGCATTAAATATCACTGCTACGCAGACGACATACAACTACTCTGCTCTTTTAAACCCGACAACTTGGAGAAACTCAGCCTTCTCCAGGAGTGCCTGCTCGGCATTGAGAGCTGGATGGGGAGTAACTTCCTCCAGTTAAATGCAAATAAAACGGAGGTGCTGATCGTAGCAGCTGAAAAGACTGCAGCTAGAGTGGCCACTCACTTGGGGTCCCTTAAAGACAACATACGTCCCCACCTGAGAAACCTGGGTGTTGTCTTTGACCAGGCCATGAACCTAGACAAACATGTCAAAACACTCACACGCACCTGCTTCTTTCACCTCAGAAACATTGCAAAACTGCGCACCATCATATCTCACTCTGAACTAGAACTATCCGTGCATGCTTTTATTTCCTCTAGGCTTGACTACTGCAACTCACTTTTCACCTGTCTCACCAAATCATCCACAGATAAACTACAAATGGTCCAAAATGCTGCAGCCAGGCTACTCACAAGGTCAAAAAAATCATGTCACATCACTCCCATTTTGGTATCCCTGCACTGGCTCCCGGTACACTACAGAATTCACTTCAAAGTCCTCACTTTCACTTTCAGAGCACTTCACGGTCAGGCCCCTATCTACATCACGGAACTCATCCATCCCTACACAAACACCCGCTCACTCAGATCTGCCGATCAGCACCTCCTAGTGATCCCCAGGACCAGGCTAAAAACAAGGGGTGATCGAGCCTTCGAGGTGACAGCACCAAGGCTCTGGAACGCTCTCCCCCTGGACCTGCGAACTGCCCCCTCTGAGAACTCGTTTAAAAAACAACTAAAAACACATTTGTTCAGGCAGGCTTTTAATCACACATAGGCGCCTTTTTCTGTTCTATAGTGTTGTTTTAATTAGTGACTCATGATTTTATCCAAATTCTTTTATTCTACTTTTTCTATCTGGTTTCACTGTTTTTAACTGCTATTTGTCTGTTGTCATTTATTTCTGATTTTGTTTTTATTGTGTTTTTATATTAAGATGTAGTGTAAAGCACCCTGTGCATTCGTGCTGTGAAGGGTGCTCTATAAATAAAGGTCATTCATTCATTCTCCTCTCCTCTTTTCTACTCTCCTCTCCTCTCTTCTTCTCTCCTCTCTATTCTTCTCTCCTCTCCTCCTCTCCAGTCCCTACAGACAGAGTCCCAACAGACGAGGAGGAGAATGACATCACTTTCTCCCTCCCCGAACCTCCTCCCTCCCCCATCACTACCCATAACCCACTAGGGTTGCAGCAGCGTCGTGCTGCGCTGCGATTGGCTCTGCCCCACAACCAGGAAGAGGAAGTGGTGGTGTCTAGGAGGGGTCGGGGCTTGGCACGGTTGGAGAGCCCTCCACCAATCAATCGCTACGCTGGAGACTGGAGTGTGTGTGGGAGGGACTTCCTATCCGGACAGGAAGCTGATTACGATGAGGTGGCGGGGAGCGAGAGCGAGCAAGGTGAGGGGAGAGAGAGAGAGACAGAGAGATAGTGAGAGAGAGCGAGAGAGACAGAAAGAGAGGGAGGGGAAGGGGACGGAGAGGGAGGAGAGAGACAGAAAGAGAGAGAGGAGGAGAGGGAGAGAGAGGGATATATATATATATATATATATATATATATATATATATATATATATATATATATATATATATATATATATATATATATATATATTAGCAGTGTTGGGCAAGTTACTTTTAAAAAGTAACTAGTTACAGTTACTAGTTACTTCTTCCAAAAAGTAACAAAAATACTTACTCAGTTACAAATTATAAAAGTAACTAGTTACTTCAGAAAGTAACTATTGCGTTACTTTCAATATATTTTTTTACATAAACAACATACACAAATCTAAACTATTTTAATGTTGCTGTGGGACAAAGTGAGACTAGCCTCCAATCAAATGCCATGTATGTAGATATTATAATTACTATGTTTATATATTAGTGGATCATACAAATACAATAGATGTTTTGGAACTTTTGATATGTATTGCCCCTCAACAGGCCACAACTGGGCAACATTAAATTATGCTTGTTAAGCACTATACCAAAAATAAATAACAAATATATACTGATTGATTGAACATTTTAATTAACAGATTGCAGAATGGGTACAATACAGTACGGCTCAATACACACAATTGTTAAGGGGATGCAGATCAGAGAAAGACTTTCGTCTTGTTTACATCAGGGTCCCCCATTTTCAATTCATGACATACACAACATACAGATATAAGAATCTAATCGAATCATTCTAAACCAATCTAATCATGACATTTAAGACATGCATGACATACAGATATATATCTCTGCGCACCAGACTGTGCTATTAAACCAGGAAGTGCAGCACTATGTTGAGCCCATAGATATATATCTATGGTTGAGCCTGTCAGCAGTAGAGCCACTACTGCCCTGCGCTGCAACACAAGAGTGAACCGCTGTCTCACGCTGACTGCTCGCTTATTATGTTGTTTTAGATTATTTGTACTGTACACTACACAGACCCGCGGTCTCCGCTGACTGAATCGCTTGTGTTGTGGCTCAGACTCTCGATGCGTTAGACCCGCCCACCTCTACCTTTGATTGGCTTACCATGACATTTTACTCAGCCTCAGCCAATCGTCAGCATGTATGCTTGGCTCGCGCACTGCCCACTAAACAAGGAAGAACATATTATTGCCTCTCGGCGCAGAGATCTGTCTGATGAAAGAAACAGGTTCATTCATAGTAACGCGCCGCATTTTTTTGCAGTAACGCTAACGGCGTTATTAAGATTGGAAGAGTAATCCGTTAGATTACTCGTTACTGAAAAAACGAATGCCGTTAGTAACTTATAGCGCCGTTATTCCCATCACTGTATATTAGTGCTGTCAATAGAAGAAAAAAAATGTATCTCACAATTTTCTGTAATTAATCTAGATGAATCTAGATTAAAAATAGCTTTTTTCTACTTAAGACCGAAGCTTGTAACAGATATTTACTTGAGTAAAATCATGGAATTAATGTAAAATCAACACAAAGAAAGTATATTTAGATTCAAAGACTATTTTAATAGCTTTCTTTGAATACAGTTTCTCTCTGTGAAATACAAATGTTCAACAAAACCATCAACATTGACTCAGCTAGACCTCTTTCTTATATCCGCGGCACTAAGATTGAAGATTTTTCACTCCATAGATTAATCTAGATTAATTTATTTTAATGCTTTAAATTAATTTAAATTAATCTCCAAAGTTAAAGCATTAACTTTGACACTTTGACAGCCCTAATATATATATATACTGTATATATATATATATAGACAGACAGACAGACAGACAGACAGACAGACAGACAGACAGACAGACATACAGGCTACTTGTTTTCGGCTCCTAACAGTCTGACCCCTCCTCGTTTTCTGCTCATAGGGAGTGAGGAGGAAGAGGAGGATGAGGAGAAGCAGAAGGAGGTGACGTGGACATCAGGAGGGCTGTACGTGGATGACTTTGGCCTGGACTTTGATGCTCCGTTTAGCTGTCGGCTTAGCCTGAAAGACTTTGATACCCTGATCCATGACCTGGAGAGAGAACTGGCTAAACAGATTAATATCTGTCTGTAGGAGGAGAGAAGAGGAAGAGCGGAGACGAGGTTCCCAATATTTCCAGGACATTGTTGATCAGATGAGAGCAGGATGTGTCTGTAGCAGCAAACACTGTCAGGTATTTAAATATGGCTGACAGAGGTTCACGTTATCCTGGTTAAGGTCTTATTCAGGATATGGTGTTTATGTACACATTCATATTCCAGATACTAACAAATTTCCTTGTTGCATTTCTACGATTTTGATATTCAGGTACACATATTCAGATTACTATATAATACCGGTATGCAAGAGTTAATGGAATATTCCGAATGTTACCATGGAAATAGAACTCACCGATAATATTATCATATCACATAGATCATAGTCAGGTTTCTCATAGTCAGGATTGGAGTAACGGTATAAGTCTATACTGTTCAGTAAAACTGATGGTCTAAGACTATACTGTTCAGTTCACTCTCCTGGTCTTTCTCTCTTTCTCTCACTCTTTCTTTCTGCATACAGTATATTCTACCAGTTTATCAAATACAGACCTTTATTGAAGAAAGTCAGAGAGCAGATGCTTCATGCTGCTATGACCAAGGCTCTCTCTCTCATGTGTTTGGGGCGATGGGGGGTTTAACCTGTGTGCAGCCACCCCTGTTCTTGTCCCTAATTAACTAGACCAAAGACAGTATCCATAATCCTATCCCTGACCCTGGTGGTACTGGAGTTACTAACAACTGTGTTTATTAATCAGACATCTTAGTGAGACGAGGAAGACGCTTTATGAACGATAACATGTGGGTTTGTGGGTTAGGGTCTATAGTGGGTTAGGGTCTATAGTGGGTTAGGGTCTATAGAGGGTTAGGGTCTATAGTGGGTTAGGGTCTATAGTGGGTTAGGGTCTATAGTTGGTTAGGGTCTATAGTGGGTCAGGGTCTATAGAGGGTCAGGGTCTATAGTGGGTTAGGGTCTATAGTGGGTTAGGGTCTATAGTGGGTTAGGGTATATAGAGGGTTAGGGTCTATAGTGGGTTAGGGTCTATAGAGGGTCAGGGTCTATAGAGGGTCAGGGTCTATAGAGGGTCAGGGTCTATAGAGGGTTAGGGTCTATAGTGGGTTAGGGTCTATAGAGGGTCAGGGTCTATAGTGGGTTAGGGTCTATAGAGGGTCAGGGTCTATAGTGGGTTAGGGTCTATAGAGGGTCAGGGTCTATAGTGGGTTAGGGTCTATAGAGGGTCAGGGTCTATAGTGGGTTATGGTCTATAGTGGGTTATGGTCTACTATAGTCAACTGAAAAATGTCAAAGTTCAATAGGAAATAAGACCAAAGACGCAGAGCAACATTATGTTGCTTAAGAGAAGTTAACATGGCGTTAACGTGTATTTAACATGTCGTTAACATGTATTTAATAACATGTCGTTGTTAACATGTATTTAAAGAGTTTCCTCTGGAACCACAGCAACAATAACAACAGATAAACAGTAGACTGATTTGCCCCCTGCAGAAAAATCCTTTTATAAGCCACAGCTAAAACCGTTGTTCTTATCCAGAATGTTGTATGTTAAGAACAACACAAACATTCATGGCTGTTAAAGCGTAACTAGACACATGGTTGTTTTTCTGCCCCCTGCTGGTTGATATTGTCACCCTGCTGCACACACTCCCCTGTCTGTGATGCTCCAAATAGACCCTCTGACATCACAGACTGGGCAGAGCAGAGTGGGTGAAATGACCATGGTTTTAGCTACATCTTTAAGTAACCTCCGCCCAGGACACTGAGCCATGCGTTGACAATCCTCTGTTGGACAAGCGACTTTTAATGGCAATAGGGTTCTGTGTCATAAGCAGGAGACGGGGACGACGGCAATGTCGGGTTATTCTGAAGTAGTAATATAGGTCACATCTTCTGCTCTGAGCTACAGACGTGATGTAACAGTAACAGGACAGTATGCATCGTCACTCAGATTCATATTTATTTATTCAAGCCAAAGAAGGAGGTTGTTTCTAGCGTCGATCATGTGAAGGATGTGTGACGCTGTTGAAATGATTGAAAGATTCTTTAGATGAGTTGTGCTGCTGTATTCCACTGCTAAGAGCCCCACCAGTTACTGCTACAAACTAACCTCACACGGCATCACAGGATCACACCAGAATCCATCTGGTCAGGCTTCCAGTTAGGCGCCTGTGCCTGAACCATAGTGGTTCTGACCAATCAGCGTCCTGTGATGAACTACTCGTGGCTACGGGCAAAGATACTCTACCAAGTATTTTTTTAAAGTGCCGGTCCTATTCCAAACAGGTTCAAAGGACGACTTCCCAGATGGTTCTGTGTAACAGATCATCTGGCAGGTCAGGTTAGGGTTCTGTGTAGCAGACCATCTGGCAGGTCAGGCTAGGGTTCTGTGTAGCAGACCATCTGGCAGGTCAGGTTAGGGTTCTGTGTAGCAGACCATCTGGCAGGTCAGGTTAGGGTTCTGTGTAGCAGACCATCTGGCAGGTCAGGTTAGGGTTCTGTGTAGCAGACCATCTGGCAGGTCAGGTTAGGGTTCTGTGTAACAGATCATCTGGCTGGTCAGGTTAGGGTTCTGTTTAACAGACCATCTGGCAGGTCAGGTTAGGGTTCTGTGTAGCAGACCATCTGGCAGGTCAGGTTAGGGTTCTGTTTAACAGACCATCTGGCAGGTCAGGTTAGGGTCAAACCGTAACACCAAGAAATCAGCTTGATACCCTCAGTAGATCCAGTTCTAGAACCCCTGCTGGAGAACATAGAACTTTAGAGACAAACAAAACATCTACATACTCTCCAAATTCCAGCTATGCACATTTCTATATATTTTTGTACGTCAAGACTAAATAATGTTAAATGGTTTTATGGTCCAGGGTTAAACCTATATCTCACTTTACTATATTTTATTCTTTTGAAACGAAACGAAGTTCCTTGTAGAAAACTCTTGATTCACTCTTGAAGTCGAAAATGCCAAACACAGACCCCAGGTCAGTTTTGACTACATTATTAAATAGTGGATCAGGACAGGAGCAACACTAACATGATTCCAGGTTTAACTCTCAGACCGAAATGTGAATTGAATTACCAGGATTTAGACACAAGCACAACCCTTACACACACACACACACACACACACACACACACACACACACACACACACCTACACACACACACACACACACACACACACACACACACACACAACACACACACACACCCACACACACACACACACACACACACACACACACACACACACACACACACACACACACACACACACACACACACACACACACACACACTTGTATTTACCATAGTGTGTTGGTTGCACTTCAGTATGTCCAGCAGTGCTTTGAAACTATTTGAAAGATGTGTTTTCCAATGTGTATAATAGTGGTGTTGCTACTCTGAAGTGTTATACAGGGTTAGGGGTTATGGTTAGTATGTTGTACAGGGTTAGGGGTTAGTGTGTTATACAGGGTTAGGGGTTAAGGTTAGTGTGTTATACAGGGTTAAGGGTTAGCTTGTTATACATGGTTAGGGTTTAGGGTTACTGTTCTCAGTGCTGGTAATAATGTGTAGTCTACTAGTAATAATGTGTAGTCTACTAGTAATAATGTGTAGTCTACTAGTAATAATGTGTAGTATACTAGTAATAGTGTGTAGTATACTAGTAGTAGAATTAGTATTAAGTGTCAAGTATTATGAAGGGAATACATACTTGAAATAGAAGCCAGGTCAGAAGGAAAAGCCTCTCTTTCATCTGTTCAGTATTATTAGTATTATTATGAGTAGTAGTATTAGTAGTAGTATGAGTAGTAGTAGTAGTAGTAGTAGTAGTAGTAGTAGTAGTAGTAGTAGTAGTAGTAGTAGTAGTAGTAGCAGCAGCAGCAGCAGCAGCAGCAGCAGTAGTAGTAGTAGTAGTAGTAGTAGTAGTAGTAGTAGTAGTAGTAGTAGTAGTAGTAGTAGTAGTACAGCAGTCCCACTGTTGTCCAATCAGATGTGGGCGGAGTTCAGGAATCCTCCACACAGCTGATTGGACAGGTTCACATCATATGAATGGTAGGTGTGAAGTGACCAATCACTGAAGAGAATGTTGTTTTGCCGGGAGGAAGGAGAGCAAGTTACAGAAAGAACCACTTCTTATTTAAGTATGAATTCCCCTTCATAATGTTTTGTTTTTTTTGTACGTTTTTGTTGTTGTTATTTTCAAGGTACAAGGTTGTTGCTATGGTAACTGTGATGTGGTTGTAAAGGAATGCTAAGGCCATACAGAGCTCTACAGCTCCACACGGAATGTTCTTTTATTTAGCCTCTTTGTTTTGTATGTTCATTTTGTTATTGATATTACTGATAGTATTACTTGGTCTTGCACAACTTCAGTAAGCACTTATGTTTTTTTTTATTGTTCTATAATGTAACCAAAGAGTCAGAGAGCACTGCTGCTGTTGTCTGTCAGTATTATTCTCAACCAGATACCAAAATAAAGCACAGTATTATTAATATCTACTGTTGTCTGTTAGTATTATTCTCAACCAGATACCAAAATAAAGCACAGTATTATTAATATCTACTGTTGTCTGTCAGTATTATTCTCAATAAACCACAGTATTATTAATATCTGTTGTCCATCAGTATTATTCTCAATAAAGCACAGTATTATTAATAATATCTGTTGTTGTCTGTCAGTATTATTCTCAATAAAGCACAGTATGATTAATAATATCTGTTGTCTGTCAGTATTGTTCTCAATAAAGCACAGTATTATTAATCATATCTGTTTGTAAGTATTATTCTCATCTGTGCTGATGTGCTCCGCTCTGCCTGGAGTCTCTACAGAACTCCTAATATGGGCATATGCCCCAGTACCTTGACCGACACATAGCGGCCATCTATTACCACGTCAGCCGGTCTGCCACATATCCCCCTCAGGGAACAAACTTAACTTTTTGACTTACCAGCCATTTGGCTGGTAGATTTTTAAAAACTACCAGCCGGGCAGATTTTTTACCAGCCAAAAATCAAATTAGTATTTATATTGTAACGTTTGGCCACTTTAAATCATTGAACAGAGAGAGAGAGAGAGAGAGAGAGAGAGAGAGGTAGATAGATAGATAGATAGATAGATAGAGAGAGAAGGCAGGCCTGAAAACCTACCTGTTCAAAAAGGCCTTTGACTGTTAGCTTTTTATTTTAATTTGATTGCGCTTTTGTTTTTAAATTGTCTGTTTATACTATGTTTTTAATTAACTATGTTCTATTTTTATCTTATTTTTATTCTGTATTTTATTTTATTTGTTTTACTAATAACTATTTTATTTCAATTTTTTAACTGTTTTAACCATGTAGTGTAGCACTTTGGGATCCCAGTGAACAAAACGTGCATTACAAATCCAATCTATTATTATTATTATTATTATTATTATTATTATTATTATTATTATTATTATTATTATTATTATTATTATTATTATTATTATTATTATTATTATTATTATTATTATTATTATTATTATTATTATGTGTGGCTGCCGCCCTGGCGGACATCTGTGCTCTACTGAGTGCACCTTTCTAGTCTAGAGAGAGAGCGCTGATTCTCCATAGCTGAGCAGGGTTGCATTTTGTCAACACAAGTTGGAACCCTGGAGGAAGCGATATAAGGAAACGAATTGCCAATAAATGTGAAGTTATCTTTGAACCTGTTGCAGGGAATATGCCTCCACATATTTGGTCAAATCAAATGCGAAATAGTAAAATATCAGAGCACAATCAAAAACGTGATTGCATGGTTTTCTTGTAGGCTAAAGAACGGGTGAAGACAGACCTCATGTGCGTCTCATGTTACAAACTTGACCTCGTGAGCAGAGCACATCTCATTTACATTTAAAGGTTCATTGTTTGTAAACATTAGAACGGACATGTGACACACACACACACAGTTTCAACTCACCACTCCTGCATCATATTTACGCCGAGCACAGCCGACCCATGCAGTGGATTTTGTTAGCCGCCAGGTGGCGGGCAGACCTTAATATCTAGCCGCCAAACATTAAATCTACAAGCCAATGGCGCTGGGCGGGTACTTATTTTGTTCCCTGTCCCCCCTATCAGCTCCGAGCGGGAGGGAGGGGTGATCCAAGATGTCAGCGCATCTCTCCGTGAGAGCGCATCCGCGTTCCCGTGCACGGCTCCGGATCTGTGGATGACATTAAAGGCAAACAGTTGGAGTGAGACAAACCACCGGGTGACCCGCGTATTATTTTCCTTGTTGCGTGACATCCAGCCTAGTGATGCATGGTCAGTTACCAGGGTGAAGTGCCGTCCCAACAAATAGTACTTTAATTCTCCCAAGGCCCACTTGATCGCCAGGCATTCCTTCTCGACTGTGGAATATTTTTGTTCCCTGGGCAGCAGCTTCCGGCTGATATAAGTGATGGGATTGATTGATTGAATAGTTTATTGATTAGAATGGATACATTTGAACAGGTATACATATCGGCCCACCATTTACCAATAGGATTAAAAACAAACACAATAAAGCCATAGGCTTGTTTCCATTGCGGTCCTTCATCATTGGTGTCCGTGGAGTTATGTACTGGTGTGTGGATGTGGGTGTTTGTAGTGTCTGTGTCAGGATGTGTGGTATAAAAAGATGTTCCTCACCTTGCAGTTGGGATAGCACGGCACCCACCCCGGTTTCTGAGGCGTCCATCTGCACCACTTGTGGTTTGGTGAAGTCTGGAGCCACCAACAAGGGGTCGGAGAAGAGACTGCTCAGGAATGTCCGGGATGTCGATGGAGGAGGTGCTGTCGTACCCTCGGAACAGGACCCCATCCCACTGCCGCCATGGCCCTCCACCTGGAAGGAGATCAGAGGGGATTTTCAGAATGGTCAATGGCATAATCAGGGCCGCCTCAGGGGGTGTGCGAGCAGTGTGGTCGCACAGGGCCTCGCGGGAAGGGGGGCCTCACAAAAAAAATATATATATATATATATATATATATATATATTTAAATATATATATATTTTTTTTTATTCCCGCGAGGCCCTTTTTCATCACAGACCTAAAATCTAGTTTTGCTTACATGCTGTACCTAAATTGTACCTCATCCCATTTCTGCTTTGCACTATATAGTACTGTACATTAGTACACTGCATAGTATTGTATATTATATGGTAACTCAGTTACGTCTATTCTGCATCGAACATTGTACATATGTCTATACTGAACACTGTGACCTCATTTTCTACTTTTCTACTTCTAAATTACATGCTATACTATGTTATTTGATACTATCTTGTCTAGCACAGTCTCTGGAGCGTAACAGTAAGAAGCATTTTGTATGAAAGTATTCTGTACTTCTGTATGACAACTATTAAAGAAACTTGAAACTTGAAACTTATATATTTCACATTAGACACGTTTGTAGAATAGTGTTCCGGGCTCTGCGGCTCTGCAGATATACTATTGGTTTCATTCAATTACTTTTGTGCAAAGCATCGTTGGAGGACTAACACTAGGGGGAGCCGAGCTGGTTGGCATTGGTCTGGTAGTCGGTAGAGAGATGTGAAGAAGACCGGATCCACAAGGGGAGGGGGTACAGCCAGGTACAGGGTCTATTCAGCACTATCCACAGGAGCGAGTGGATGTCTTTTGAAAAGCAGCATCGGAGCAGAAGAAATAACACTGTGTGCCATAAGCTTGTTATCAATACCAAGTATGATATGGCGGCACGGTGGTGTAGTGGTTAACACTGTCGCCTCACAGCAAGAAGGTCCAGGGTTCGATTCCCGCTTGGGGACCAGGTTTCCATGATGCCAGGTACCCAGGTGGGGGATCTCCCAGGCCTTTCTGTGTGGAGTTTGCATGTTCTCCCCGTGCTTGCAAGGGTTTCCCCCCCAATAAGATAAACCCAATGGAAAAACATGCACAACAACAGATTGCTAACGCTGTGGTGTCCTTGACGAAGACGGACAGGAGCACTTGGATTGGTCCCCGGGGCGCGGCTCACGTTGACGCTCTATCTGCTCCCGGCTGCCCATGGGGGGAAGGACGACGGGATGGGTCAAGCGCAGAGACTCAATCGCATCGGCGACTGAGGAAAGACAATGCATGTGTGTGTGTGTATCCCGGTGTGTGCCGCTCCAATTGCATGTCCAGTTCGTTGCATGCCGAATAAAGACCCCCCTAAAGAGGTCCTGCATTATTATTATTATTATTATGTTATGCCAAGACGAAGAGGACGTTCGGCAGATGGACTGAAGATGAAAGCTGTTGCGTGTTAGAACCTTCAGTCAGGCTATAGCTATGTCGGCTAGTAGCAATTAGCTAAAGGCAGGGACAGGTAACTAGCGTTAGCTACGTTATCGAGTGCTAACGTGTGGCAGATAAACTAGGACTCCCAAGTTCATCCCAACGGGGGGACAATATCATGGATACGACTTTTTCATCTCCACGGTAGGAAAATGCGTTGACGTCGTCTCCTTCCAACTTTGCCATTGATTCTGCGTTAGGGTGAGTTTTTCATGCAATCTATTCTGTTCCCGCCGTGGTCTCTTTCTCTCTCTCTCTCTCTCTCTCTCTCTCTCTCTCTCTCTCTCTCTCTCTCTCTCTCTCTCTCACACGATTTCGAGTCTCTGACCGACAAGGTAAAGATCTTAACCGACAAAGTTGACAAGCTTGATGATAAGATTGACAATGTTGACGCCAAGGCTGATAATATTGCTGATAGGGCTGACGCTAATGCTAACGCTTTCAAGTTATCTATCGAAGCTAAATTCGAAGAATTTAGAGCAGCGGCTGCAGTACAAACCGAGCGCATTATTGCAGTTGAAAATACCGTGGGCGAATATACACTGAAATTCGTTGAGGGCAACAAGGCTATACATGACAATATCCCGGAACTAGCGGTGGAGATGAAAGAGGCTGACAAGGAACTTTTGCACAAGATACTTGATAACAATGAGAAAACAACGGATAGGTTGCTCAAAATAGAATGTTACTCCCGTAGATTTAATATCCGTATAGTGGGATTGGATGAATCAGTCAAATGCACAGATGACTCGTTCGCGACAGTGTTAGCTGAAATTCTAGGTTCAGATACCCTCCCTACAACACAGACAGTGGACCATCGCTACAGAGTCGGCACCCGAGACTACAGCAGCAACAAAGCGAGGGTGATCATTGCTAGCCTGCGTAGAACTGAAATAAGAGACACGATCATCAGGGATGCACGTAAGAAGTGGGGAAAACTGACACACAAAGGGAAACAAGTGCCGTTCTACGAAGATATGTGCAGGGAGGCTATAACTCTACGAGCCCGTTACAAGGATGTGATGCATCAGCTCTATGAGAAAAATCTCCGTCCTATCCTACGTTATCCAGCGAATCTCTCCATCGTGGAGGGAAATGGAAAAAAGTTTGGGCTCTGTTCGCCTGAAGTGGCCGAAGAATACATGAAGAAAATACAACGTGGATGACAAGTTTATTCATCTTTATTTATTTATTTTTTTTATCTATGTTGGATAACTTTGCTATGGCTCGGACATCAAAAACGGCATCAAACAAGTTTTTGACAACATTGAGGTACAAATAGTTTAATACGAAACGCTAGACACTATATTTATAGATTTTTTTTTATCCACTTTTTCTCCCATTTTCTATATTTTCTCCCATCCCAATTTTCGTATCATCCAATTCAACCCTCCCCTGTCACGGACGCTGTTTCTTGCCTCCCACAAGCCGGCTGCAATGTGGACTTGAGGTAACAGCAGTCGCATCTTTTCACCTGCGCAGCTCGATCTCTCAGTGGCGAGGAGTAACGCGTGGGAGGCTCACGCTGCCCCCGACACTTCCTGATTCTACTGCGCAGGCGCACCAACCGACCTGTAGGAGTCGCTGTCCACAACGCCCGATCCCCACCCATCAGTTTCCCACCCCCTAATACGGCCAATGTGTATTAGTACGGACGACCAGCTAAACTGAAAGCAAATGTGGAGCGCTGGGCTCGAACTGACGAGCCCAGCGTCTCCAGCATTTCGTGGCGAGCGCCTTGCCCACTACGCCACGTAGCCGCCCACTATATTTATAGATTTATGGTTTTGTGCAGGTCATGATCTGATGTCGACATTTTGGAACATTCTGGATCTTTTCGCTCTGTGTCATATTGGAATATACTGGAATACACTGGAATGACATAACTCTATGGCAGGAAGAAAGCCCTGGAACATAAACATCAGTTTTCCACAAGTCATGATCGGTGGCTAACTTTCTGGAATACACTGGACTTTTTCAATGAAGGCCCTGGAATAATAACATCGGTATGTGACCTGCACATGAACCAGATATGGAAGATCAATATAACCTTCATAACGGATTAATGCCCACCCTTGTCGGGGGACGAACTGCATACAAGGATTTAAAAACCTCCTTTTCATCTAGATGTGTAAGCTTGGCAAAGTTATTTTAAAATTTAAGCAATTGTTCCCAAATTTTTTGGGATTTCTATAATTTAGTTCTAAAACATCTTTCTTTCTTTTTCTCTGTTTTCTGAAATGTTCCAACCTATACATGTTAGTAGAAGGTTCAAATGAGTATACTAATTGAGGAATATTTTTCATTTTATTACATTAACGGGAGAGTGGCTAGGCCACAGGTGACATTCTATTAAATTAGAATGAAAGTTTTAGATCCTATGGCCTCCTATGCATAGGAAAGTTAAGGATAAATGGCTAATTCTGGGCTAACCGGTGGTGTAAGGGAGGGTGGAGTTGTACACGAAGGGGGTGTCAAAGGAACACAGGTACCTTGTACGGCTCTTTGAGGGAGGGGGGTTTAGGGGATTATTTGTATATATGTGTGTTTTTAAGCTCGACTCTCAACGGGACCTCAATAATTGGATATATATCCATTGTGAATTCGTACTCCAGACGCATTACTAACAAGTACACAACAACCTGTATAGATTATGGCTAGTTTGAATATAATGATTTGGAATACTGGGGGAATAAATAAACAACATAAACGCAAAAGCGTGCTCACACTGATGAAAAACAAACAGGTTGATGTGGCTCTTCTAAGCGAAACGCACCTTTTAGTGGAAGACAAAGTAATGCTAGCGGACAACATATATCATAAGATTAGCCACTCTTCCTTTGGAACGAGATCCCGCGGAGTTGCTATAGTCACGAAACGGAAGTTGAATATTGAATTGCAGGACGTATGGTCTGATACAGATGGTCGGATAACCATAGCTAAAATTGTATACAGTAACAGGAAAATAGCGTTGGTAGCGGCATATGCCCCAAATCTTTATGAGGCTAACTTCTACGCTACACTTACCAGAACAATGTTAAACTTTCCTGAATACTCATTTATAATTGGCGCAGATTTTAATGCCATTTGGGATCCCGGGATGGATAAATCTTATCCCACCATTTCCAATGATCAGAAAAATTCATCTAATGCACTAAAGGATTGGTTTAAGAATACAGGTGTAAATGACCTATGGCGATCACTCAACCCAACGGCTTGAAAGTACTCTTGTCGATCTGCAAGACACAATACATTCTCCAGAATAGATTATGTTTTTGCATCCCCTAGACTATTTGATAACTATGACGTGGAACAGATCACTGTTATTTACTCCTAAAAGGATCATTTGGTATACTGTCATCCCGAGCCCCAAGATGGAGATTTAACTCGATATTGCTGAAAAACAAGGAATTCAATACACAATTCAAAGAAGCTCTTGTTGAATTCCTGCTGGAGAATGCGCAATCGGTACAGGACCCCACAATATTATGGATGTCGGTAAAGGGATTTATCAAGGATTTCACCGGGGTCTTTTCCTCCAAAATACGCAAGAATTGTTGTTCAAAACTGGCAGAGCTGGAAACGCTTTACTCTACGTTATTTTCCTCGTTACAATACAACTACTCGGTTCGATTGGAATCTCAAATTAATGTGTTAAAAAAAGAGATTAATGCCATTTTAAAACAACAATCTGAAGTTCAAATACGTAGCACAAGACAACAGTATTACTTTCATGGTTCTAAACCAAGTCACCTACTAGCTATGCAGATACGAGCCAACGCAAAATTTGCAGATATCCCTACTATTAAGGCACAGCAAGGACTTGTTACAGACCCTAAAAAAATCAACAAGACATTCAAAAAGTTTTACTCCAACTTGTACAAATCAGAAATGGCCTTCGATCAAAAAAAAATGGACATATATCTTAATCAAATTAACCTTCCTAAACTATCAGAGGACGATGCTAAACAGTTAGAAACACCCATCACACTAGATGAACTTAGGGAGGCTATATCTGAAATGCAAAGTGGTAAGGCTCCTGGAAGGGACGGTATCCCACCAGAAATGTACCTCTCATGCTGGGATGTAATTGGACCCCTATTACTTAATATGATTTTATACTCAATCAAGGAGGGGAATTTCCATAAGATCGACAATATTGCACTCATAACAGTCCTCTTTAAAAAAGACAAAGACCCCACCGATTGCGGTAGTTATAGACCCTTGAGCCTCCTCGGAACCGATATCAAGCTGTATTCCAAGGTATTAGCCATCAGACTTCAAAAGCATATGACGTCTTTAGTTCATCCTGATCAGACTGGCTTCATAAGAGGCCGCTTGATCACGGATAATATAAGACGGTTATTACATGTGCTAGATGCCAGCAAGGATGACACCCCACCTATAGCGATGCTGTCCCTGGATGCGATGAAAGCCTTTGATAGGTTGGAATGGTTTTATTTATGGGCAGTACTAGAAAGGATGGGGTTAGGAAAAGGATTCATTGATATGATAAAAGTATTATACAAAGACCCATCGGCCATGATTACAACAGGTATAATCACCTCTGAAATCTTTCCGGTATCGCGCTCTTCCAGACAGGGTTGCCCTCTTAGTCCCGGACTATTCGCTTTATCATTAGAGCCTTTAGCACAATACAAGACAAGACAATCCCAATCCATAGAACCAATCGCAATTAAGGGCACACAACATCATATTAGTTTATATGCGGACGACGTAATATTGTTCATGCAAAACCCTACCACCTCAATGCCTCATCTTCTCAAGTTGATTGATGACTTTGGCAATCTATCAGGATTTAGGATGAGTTGGCCAAAGTCGGCCTTCCTACAACTTAATGCCCCTGCAAAGAATATACTCCTTCCAGAAAAAATACCAATGGTAAAACACTTCAGATGTTTAGGAGTTGAGGTATTCCCTACTATAAGCCAAACGGTGAAGTACAATTACACAAAATTCCAAGATAAGATCAAATATGACTTTGACAGGTGGTCCAAACTTAAAAACTCAGTACAGGCACGAGTATCAATAGTTAAGATGGATGTTTTACCTAGAATCAACTTCATTAGCTCAATGTTACCGTTACCCCCTCCTGATGGTTACTGGAAAAATTACACTCCACCGCATATAAATTTATTTGGAATAACAAACCTCCACGAATAAAAAGATCCACCGCACAGAGAAACAAAGCCGACGGAGGTTTAGCATTTCCAGACTTTTACCACTATTTTAAAGCGTACTCTTTAAGACCACTGACAACCTGGTTTGACTCCCAAGCATCTGTATCCTGGAGAAACTTAGAAGAAAATATAGTAGCACCACATAGACTGCAGGACATAGTATACACCATATTATCAATTAAGCAATGCAAATTGAAATTTGGCCCCCTTATTACACATGTGATCCGGATATGGCGTGAAACAAAAGAAAAATATTCTAACCAACATAAATGGCATAGCCATACTCCCTTATTCAATAACAATGCACTCCTTATTGGAAAACGACCTATCAGATACCCCAAATGGGAAAAGCAGGGCATACACACATTGGGAGATGTTTTCAACAAACGGGTTTTTGTAGCTATCAAGATATACATGACAAATTTAACCTCACCAGTTCCACATATTATTTTTACGCACAGTTATTGGATTGTTTGAAGGCTCATGGAGTCCCATTAAGGATACCAATTGAGCACCACAGATATCACAAATTATTCTATGAAAGAGAGACATCGAGAGGCTTCGTATCTGATTTTTATCATCACTTACTAACGTCTTCGTATGGAATCCTTCCCCTAGACTCAGTCTGGAGGAGGGATATACCAGACTTGGAAATAGATTTTGATTGGCAAGAAGTCTGGGCAAACGTTCGAATTGCGTCACCCAACCCGGACCATCAACAAATTAATCTTAATTATATTCATAGGACATACCTGACTCCTATAAGATTGAACAGAATGGGACTTAAACAAGATTCTCAATGTTCCTTATGTACAAATGGGGATGAGGGTACATTTATGCACATGTATTGGGATTGCCCACCGGTTAAGATATTCTGGGAAGAAGTGACCCAGCAATTATCAGAATTCTTATTTCTGAACATACCTGTACATCCCTCTGTATTGCTGTTGAATGATGTTTTTTCAGTTTGCAGCCCCTATACAGCTAAAGAGACTAGTTTTATCCGGTCTCACAGCTGCTAAAAAGCTGATAGCATCACGATGGATTCAACCGGATAAAATGTGCCGGAAGGTATGGGTTCTTACCTATCTCGATGTGATTTATCTAGAGATATCTACAGCAAGAATTTTAGGTGTCAGTGAAACCAACATTGCAATCTGGTTAGAAGTGGTGGAGAGAATAAAAGCTAGCATATGAATTGTAGTGCCTGGTTAGAAATTAATGAAAATGGATGGATTATCCAAGTGGGGGTCCGGGGGGGGGAGAGCGAGCAAGAGCATATGTATGTATTGTATTAGATAGCAAGTATTAGGTATATATCTCGTAAACTACATTTATATTGATTCAAATGGTGATTTACATTGGATGTTTACTGTTAATGCTTGTGTGTCTAATTTTATGTTATGTTTTAAAAAATAATAAAAGAAAATACAATAATTTTTTTATATATAATTATTATTTTTTAAATTATATTCAATATTTTTTTTTTTTTACCTTTAGGGGGGGGGGGGGCTCACATTTAAATCTCGCACAGGGCCTCGCATTTCTCCCAGGCGGCACTGCTCCCACTGGTCAGCTGTAGTGAGGATAGAAGCCTTGCATCACGTGTGCCCTCCGGTACACGAGGCGGCAGCCTGTCGCATCTTTTCACCAGACAGCGCAGACTCTGTGGTGAGGAGTAACGCGTGGGAGGCTCACGCTGCCCCCGATACTTCCTGTCTCTGCTGTACAGGCGTCACCCAACCGACCTGTAGGAGTCGCTGTCCACATCGTCCAATCCCCACCCATCGACTTTCCACCCGCTACCTCTGCCAATTGAGATAGTATGACGACTGGCCCAAGCCGCAGGCAATGCTGACTCGGGGAGTCGAGACCGGAGTCTCTTGCATTGGTGACGAGCGCAATCTCCGCTACGCCACCCAGCCACCATCATAAAAAAAATGTATAAGAGAAATTTAGATCAAGAGTTAGTTTTTTTCAATGGTCAACTGTTCTGGAATGTACTTGAAAGTACTGCGTTTTACTTTTACCTCGAAAGTGCTTGAGTTTACAAAAGGTCCTTTGCGCTATATATATTATTCCTAAAATTGCTGCACTTTGTTAAAATTGCATCGATCTGTTGGTCTATGTAGTAGCTAATACAGGATTTTGCTGCTTAAACGTGTATATTCATTGATTCAATCGTATACCAAAATTCATTTGAATTGAACATTTTAGCTTTTCGCATCAAATATTGATATGCGATTAATTTCTATTAATTAACTATAAAGTCTCTAATTAATTCCATTAACATTTTTAATCGAGTCCCACCACTAATATATATATTTTAATTGACAACCCAGCTAGGAAGGAGTTAGGGGAGAATGGATAGAGGTGGATGGAGACTGATGGACGAGGGCCCTGGAGGAACAGCCGTCAATTGAATAAGCTACACAACATCTGAATCATATACCTGCCAGACATCACAGAAGGGTTAGTTTTCATTCATTTCTCAAATGGAATTGGTCTTTACTGTAACTCCATTTGCATTTCTAAGAGAATGTTGGCCAACTTTACCTTCATAGGAAACTGCCCGCTTGAAATGGACCTCTAAGTGGCTCTTCAACTTTATTGGTTTGAATAAGGATCACAGAAAGGGCAGTGAAAGTGCTGCATCTCTACTTATTTTTATTTACTTATACTTATGTTATTGGACATCACATACCACAGAGTTTATTGTATATACATGCCTGCTTTTTCATCTTGTTAATTGTTGCTTTTTATTAATTTATGTTGTGGAGCAAACAGTAAGAATCCCATTGTACTTGTTGTATAATGGCAAATAAAACTATCCAAATCTGAAAACAGGCATCATTTACATTTAGCTGACGCTTTTATCCAAAGCGACTTACAAGTTCTGTATCATCCATCAAAGCCCTTTGAATGGCCATATCTATTGAAAACTGCATGTCCTTCATGCTATGCATGTTTGGCACCTCATCAATAAACAGATATCCACTTGTGCCACTTAATTGACCACCATCTTTAAAGTGGAGATGAAGCAGTGAACAATGTGATCCTAGTTTGTTTGTTGTGTACCTTGTGTAAGACAGGGTCCTATAATAAAATGTGAAATCCTGCTTATTTGTCTGAAAAATCAAATATAATTTCCCTGTTTTCGCCATGGGCGGCGCCATTTTGTTGCTGACGTCACGGTGTTGGTTTGGTTTATACAATGCTGATTAGCTGCATAGTAAATATGGACTGTCGGGTCAGTCAAATGTTGCCTACCAAACAACGGGACCGCGGTGGTTATTTTTGTATTGCTCCTGGCTCTTCAAACTAATTTTACAGTGTGAAAGAGAGGAAAGTTGGTTAATTTCCACAAACTACCAGTGAAAAAAACAGTGTTGTTGGCACGTTGGCTCAGGCTGGCTGCACTCAGGCGGCGCGATCAGCCTGTTGGACAGGGAAGGAGGATCTGCAGCGAACACTTCATTGCCTCGGATTATGTTGTTGAGGGTGGGAGGTTTGTCCAGAATACCACTAATCAGCTGAAGCGGTTCCCTCGGTCTTCGACAGACAGACTTGCGCACCGGGCGCAGGCAGTTCAGCGTCGGGAGCATTTAGCCTGCTGGCTACCTAGCTCCAGTTCAACCAGCCCGTCGCTCGTCCCGTCGCTCGGCTGGTTGAACTGGAGCTAGGTAGCCAGCAGGCTAAATGGTCCCGTCGCTCGGCTGGTTGAACTGGAGCTAGGTAGCCAGCAGGCTAAATGGTCCCGTCGCTCGGCTGGTTGAACTGGAGCTAGGTAGCCAGCAGGCTAAATGCTCCCGACGCTGAACTGCCTGCGCCCGGTGCGCAAGTCTGTCTGTCGAGGGAGGCTGGGTGAGTGAATATGGTCCAGCGATACCGTTCATAATCCATATTCCAGCGAGTAGAACAAGGAGGAGCCTGCGTCATTGTTCGAGGGAATATTAATGGGAACTAATTCGAATGTCTTGGTGCACAACGGGGAGATAAAAGGCAAGTCAGCACATCTGAATAATAGGCATATTTTCAGGTTGCTACATTTCCCCCCACTTTGAACTTGCTAAGTCCTCTGCAAGTTAACTCAATGAAACACCAACCAACGCATGCATGAAAACGGTCCTGAGACCAACAGTTTCACACATAGATCGACAATCACACATTATGCTACCAGTTTCACACACCTTGTTTCATTAACACACCTTAGCACATGATCCTGGAAATACAGAGCGAGTGGCTGACCTCTGTCATTCAGCTGGGGCCGGGTTCGTTCGACCCCCCTTGCGTCTGACTCTGTGTCAGATTAGTCTGTCTCTGTTGGCAGGTCCTCGGCCACGGCTTCGCCCTCCGAGGCCTCTAATAGGCCGCCAGCGGCGCCCTCTTCGCCCCTCGTCTTTGCCGTCCTCTCCCGAGGGGTCCGACTCCACCTCTCCTCCCTCGTCCGGCGCGTCTTCAGCGACGACCCGAGGGGCCCGACAACGAACACCGGCGTCCCCTCGTGGCTCGGGGTAACCACCGGGTAGATAGATAGATAGAAACTTTATTGCCATTTCAACACTGTTGATTGGGATTTGTCTTGGTGCCACGTACAGTACAGACAATGTTAAAAACATACAATATAAAAACACAAGAGTACAATATAAAAACACAAGAATACAATATAAAAACACAAGAGTACAATCCCCACAATAAAGAGTTTAACACAAACAATTAAAAAGAAAAAATGCTACAGTACCTAAAATAAATTAAATTGCTCAGTGTTCCAGTTTTAAAGTGCATATTGCCTTAAAGTGCATGTTGGCTGGTGCTAGCCCTTGTTGTGCAAAGTGCCTGTACATTTGTACTCGAGTTCAGGTGACGGACAGCCTCGGGATATGTGCTGTTTTTAAAACGGGATGTCCTGCACCTGAGACTTTGGAGTCTTCTGCCAGAGGGAAGGGGGTTAAAGAGGTCGTAAGCAGGGTGAGAAGGGTCCCTGATCACCTTTTCCCCTTTCCGCCGGATTTGTGTGGCATAAATGGAGGGCGTAGGTTCCCCCCTGGACTTTCGGTCGTGGATGCGCTTCGCTGTGGCTCCCGCGGCCTCCGCAGCAGCCTTCCGTCGCTCCTTCTCTGTAGGTACAGCCTCTGGTTCTGACCGCATCGGGATGCGCGACCGGGCGCCAGCGCTTCCGTCGGACCGGCCGCAGTGGTGTCGAATCCTACGGCACGCTACCACACCTCCCCCCTCAGACCATGGTCTGGCGGTCGCCAGATCGGACGACCCGCCTGCTGCTGTGTGGGTGGCGCCCTGTACTGGTGGGAGAGGAACCTCACCGCCCGGTGCTTCCGTCGGGCGTGATTCTCCCATCGTGCGGGGGCACTCGCGGCCGATATGGCCGGGCTGTTGACAGGTGTAGCAGATCAGTCTCCCATCCTCGCTCCGGCGGGGTAGTCTGCGCGGGGTAGAGGGCACGTCTCCCCTCCGTCGGCTTCCGGCGAAGCCTCTCTGGGGCGTGTCTCGCTCCTGTTGAAACGCCTGGAAGAGCTGCTCCATGCGCGCGCCCAACTGCTCCTGGCCGGCGAAGAGCTGTCGGATGGACTCCTGAAGAGCGGCTATGTCCAGAGGTGGCTCGCACCTCTTCACGCCGATGCCGTGTATCACGCCCCGGGCGGCGCCCCTCGCGGGGGGCAGGACCACATCCTCTTCGGACCAGTCGGTCGCCGCCTTCAGTACCTGGGGAAACGGCCGCTTCCCGTCCTCCCTCAGGTACTTCCGCATTTCTCGCCTCAGGGTCTCGTCTCGGAGGCCCCCCACAAACTGTTCCGGCAGCAGGGCGGCGGCGTCGGTGACCTGGGTGGGCGCCCGACGTCGTAGGCGACGAATCCTCTCTAGCAGGTCGTAAGCGAATTGTCTCACAGTCTCCCCGGCGGCCTGCCTCCGGTCGTAAAACTCCCCCAGGCGGACACTGACAGGGACCTTGTCTCCATAGGTCTCGGTCAAGGGAGTAAGTTAGGATGTTGATCCTGTTCGTGACGCCAAATGTAGCAGGGTGGATTATCCCTGCTTCGTGGGAACGGTTGCTGGCAGTCACAAGGTAGCTGGACACAGTAGAGCTCCGTCTGACTGCACCCTCGTCTTTGGGCCTGGAGCGTCAACCTGGGTCCCGGTAGTGGGAGTGAATGGGGCCCGGGATTTACCAACCTGGTTTGGTACTCTGGTCCTCCTAGCCTCTCCGGGGCGGTCAGCAGTACTCCCCAACTCGCTCTCACTTCCCTGATTACCTCCTTGGGCCCTCCCACACCTAGTGACTGATATGCCTAAATAGATTCGTCCCTCCCGCAAGCAGTACCCTCCGTTGATGACCACTAGAAACCTTACAATGAAAAGGGGAGAGTTGGGTAGGAAGGGGTTAATTGTATTAACGTTACCCACACCAAAAGAGTTGTTAAACGGCTCATGAATGGACACGCACACAGAACTCCCATCTAATTCTTTAATGCTAATTGTACTGGTTAATTACAATGATTTAATGAGAGTTATCAAACGGACTGAAGTCCCACTATAGTTCCGTTCGTAACTCAATACCTCATAAACACGTATATTATACACCCACCTCTGGGTTAGTATCAGGGATAATATACCTCAATGTGTTTGACTCATCACCCACGTCTGGGTCAGCACCCTGTATAATACCTCTGACAGGCTTTAATTATACGGCAAGAATAATACCTCTCTAGGCTTTATTTATAATGCACCAGGTCTGTAACCTCCCCCCAAGAGTAGGAAAGGGTTAATTAGATGGGAAAATATTATTAAAGAACAAACGTTATCACACTTAAAAGGAAACCAAAAATGTGGGCCCACTGTACCAGAACAAAAGTCCTATGCTAATGCCGGCATGTAATGTTTGGGGTACCCCTCTATGAACTATGGTTAGCAACCATTAGCTTCACCCGCAGGCTGCACCACACTGTGTACTGTGTAATAGCTCCGGAGCATTGATGCTCAATTGTACTCAACCCAAAATGGCGGCCGCGCCGCACCACCACCGTCCGGGTGGCAAGATGGCGTCGAACGCTCTCGTCGCAGGTGCTAGCAAGCGGGGCTGGAGCAGGGGCAGTAGTCAGCTGAGAGCGTGTGCTGGGTGTTGGCGACCTCTGCCGGTCGGGACGATCTCCCGTGTTGGCCTGAAGTCAGCCGGTGAAGAACGGTTGTAGACAGCCGGAGCAGACTCGACAGCGCGCATCCATAAGCTTGCCCTCACTCACACTGAAGCTACACTCTGGGTCCCAAACAGCCCACCTGCTACACGATTATACTGTGGCGCAACGTGGTTGACTATACCACCGGTCGTCTTCAGCGCCTCGCGCTAGGGTTGCACTGGAGTCGATATAGCCGTTAGCCGCATGCTAATTATACCATCACACTGCTACTGTAACCCGATAACTATGGACGTCAGTCCTGTGGCTCAGTCTCTCTTACTCACGCACTATCACGGATACTCATATGATAACCCGTCGCTCGCTCCGGCGGGGCTCTCTGGGGGTTCTTTAACGGGGCTATTCCAAAGCACCTCCTGTTGCAGCTGCGACCGTTCACAGCAACATCCCAAGCAGAAGAGGCTCGCCTTCCCTCTTCCGTCCCCATTTACTTGCTCCCCCGGCTCTCTGGTACGCTCTCTGCCTGCCACCGCCCCCTGCTGGTCGCCAACTAGCTACACAGGGAGGCTGGGTGAGTGAATATGGTCCAGCGATACTGTTCATAATCCATATTCCAGCGAGTAGAACAAGGAGGAGCCTGCGTCATTGTTCGAGGGAATATTAATGGAAACTAATTAGAATGTCTTGGTGCACAACGGGGAGATAAAAGGCAAGTCAGCACATCTGAATAATAGGCATATTTTCAGGTTGCTACATAAGGTTTCGTCAATAATCCAATGTACAGTTACCCTCCACTGCCCACCCCCTACCAACCTCATCCAATGTACAGTTTCTTCGTCAAATGTATATACTCTCAAATGTGTAGATGTAGCAGTACTGTCTATCTGTATGTCATGCATGTCCTGATGAATTGAAAATGGGGGTCCCTGATTGTAAACAAGACGAAAGTCTCTCTGGTCTGCATCCCCTTAACAATTGTGTGTATTGAGCTGTACAGTAACGGGGAAAGGTGCATGTATGGATGCAATACATCTTGATTATGCCAATAACAGTAACAACCTAATAAACTAAGGTCCTAAACATTATGCCAATAGCAGTAACCATACCACAAATTAAACAAGAGGGAAAAAAATACATTTGGAAGAGAATTGTAAATGTTTAAGGACTTTTTTTTTTTTTATATATATGGCACTGTTTGTTGTTTGTGGGCGCCGGTATCTCTGTGTTCGACGGGCTCCATCAGATTTGTGGGAAACTGAGAGTCCGGCCACTGCAGGGCCGGATGATCGGTACCACGGATTGATGGGCCTGTCGAATTGATAAGGGGTACTGGGGCTTGCAAATAATGATTAATGTTAGTACGCTAATATTACACTATTAGCAGTAGTAGTACTTATTAAAAGAGTAGTAATATCATCAGGCTTTCAAATGATTAGCATTACAGGCCTTTCGTAAAATGATGATAATAATGATAATGATAATAATATTATTATTATTATTATAGGCAAAAGAGTTCTCCCAGACATTCGGTTTATTACAAACAAAGAAGAGGTTAACAACTCTTCTATGCTTATATTTCATATCAACTGGATATAACTAACTAGTGACTATGAAGTAAGCGTGATAGAAATAGTAATTGACCCGAGAACTTAGCGAGTTTAGCACCTCGCTGGGGGATATCGGGCGGCCACAGGGTTATATCTCGAGTAAGTGACCTGAGATAGATAGAGACAACCCATCGGCATTCAACATGGCGTCCCTGAGTTCGGTATGAGATACAGCCAAATAAAATAAACTAGAATATTGATAACGGAGAACCCTGAAATGAACAGATTACAAAAGTGAGTTTAAACCTTACTTGAATGTGCTCTTATCAGCACTAGGAAGCCATAACCTTCCACTTTAGAAATGCGCCAGACAAAGGATATTGATCTGTATGGCCCTCAGTGGAAAGCAGTGGCAAATTAAAAAGGCATCTGTGTTTTTGTGGACATTGCTGGTGGAGCGATTAAAGCCGCAAAGTTGGATTAAAGAACAAGAGAACTCTCTCTAATGTCTGGAGACGGCTTAAAGAGACACCAGCGCAGCCATACAGGCTGGCATTGTCGGCTAACGAGCCAGTGCTAACTGGAAGCTAACTGGCCCGAGACTACAGGAGGCTACATAGCCCGAGTCTACAGGAGGCTACCTAGCCGGAATCTACAGGAGGCTACATAGCCCGAGACTACAGGAGGCTACATAGCCGGAGTCTACAGGAGGCTACATAGCCCGAGACTACAGGAGGCTACATAGCCCGAGACTACAGGAGGCTACATAGCCCGAGTCTACAGGAGGCTACATAGCCAGAGACTACAGGAGGCTACATAGCCCGAGTCTACAGGAGGCTACCTAGCCGGAGTCTACAGGAGGCTACCTAGCCGGAGACTACAGGAGGCTACATAGCCCGAGTCTACAGGAGGCTACCTAGCCCGAGACTACAGGAGGCTACATAGCCCGAGTCTACAGGAGGCTACCTAGCCAGAGTCTACAGGAGGCTACCTAGCCGGAGACTACAGGAGGCTACATAGCCCGAGTCTACAGGAGGCTACCTAGCCCGAAACTACAGGAGGCTACATAGCCCGAGTCTACAGGAGGCTACCTAGCCGGAGTCTACAGGAGGCTACCTAGCCGGAGTCTACAGGAGGCTACCTAGCCCGAGACTACAGGACGCTACATAGCCCGAGTCTACAGGAGGCTACCTAGCCCGAGACTACAGGAGGCTACATAGCCCGAGTCTACAGGAGGCTACCTAGCCCGAGTCTACAACAGGCTAACTAGCCAACAGCTAACTAGCTCACAACAGGCTAACAAGCCAGAGCTAATTGATGGCTAACTAGCCAAGAGCTAACAAGAGCTCACAACAGGCTAACAAGCCAGAGCTAATTGATGGCTAACTAGCCAAGAGCTAACTAGCTCACAACAGGCTAACAAGCCACAGCTAATTGATGGCTAACTAGCCAAGAGCTAACAAGAGCTCACAACAGGCTAACAAGCCAGAGCTAATTGATGGCTAACTAGCCAAGAGCTAACTAGCTCACAACAGGCTAACAAGCCAGAGCGAATTGATGGCTAACTAGCCAAGAGCTAACAAGAGCTCACAACAGGCTAACAAGCCAGAGCTAATTGATGGCTAACTAGCCAAGAGCTAACTAGCTCACAACAGGCTAACAAGCCAGAGCTAATTGATGGCTAACTAGCGAAGAGCTAACAAGAGCTCACAACAGGCTAACAAGCCAGAGCTAATTGATGGCTAACTAGCCAAGAGCTAACAAGAGCTCACAACCGGCTAACAAGCCAGAGCTAACAGGATGTGAACTGGCCCTAGCCAGACACGAGCTAACAGCTGGCTACCAAGCCAGAGCTAACAGAAGCTAACAGCCGGCTACCAAGCCAGAGCTAACAGAAGCTAACAGCTGGCTACCAAGCCAGAGCTAACAGAAGCTAACAGTGGGCTACCAAGCCAGAGCTAACAGAAGCTAACAGTGGGCTACCAAGCCAGAGCTAACAGAAGCTAACAGTGGGCTACCAAGCCAGAGCTAACAGAAGCTAACAGTGGGCTACCAAGCCAGAACTAACAGAAGCTAACAGCCGGCTACCAAGCCAGAGGTAACAGGAAGTGAACTGGCCCTAGCCAGACACGAGCTAACAGCAGGCTAAATAGCCGGAGCTAACAACAGACGCTAGCTCAGGAGAAGCTGGCGCAGAAGATGCTAGCTCAAGAGGAGCTGGCACATGAGAAGCTAGCACAAAAGACGCTAGCTCAGGAGGAGCTGGCGCATCGGATGCTAGCTCAAGAGAAGCTAGCACAAGAGATGCTAGCACGGAAGACGCTAGCACAGCAGATACTAGTGCAAAAGACGCTAGCTCAGGAGGAGCTGGCGCAGCAGATGCTAGCTCAAGAGAAGCTAGCACAAGAGATAGTAGCACGGAAGACGCTAGCACAGCAGATGCTAGTGCAACAGACGCTAGCTCAGGAGGAGCTGGCGCAGCAGATGCTAGCTCAAGAGAAGCTAGCACAAGAGATGCTAGCACGGAAGACGCTAGCACAGCAGATTCTAGTGCAACAGACGCTAGCTCAGGAGGAGCTGGCGCAGCGGATGCTAGCTCAAGAGAAGCTAGCACAAGAGATGCTAGCACGGAAGACGCTAGCACAGCAGATGCTAGTGCAACAGACGCTAGCTCAGGAGGAGCTGGCGCAGCAGATGCTAGCTCAAGAGAAGCTAGCACAGGAGATGCTAGCTCAGGAGGAGCTGGCGCAGCAGAAGCTAGCACCAGAGATGCTAGCACAGAAGATTCTAGCCCATGAGACGCTAGCTCAACAGAAGCTAGCTCAAAAGAAGCTGGCACAGAGGATGCTAGCACAGCAGATGCTAATACAACAGACGCTAGCTCAGGAGATACCCAAAGAACTCCCTAAACCTGGAACAGGAGAGAAACCTTACTGCTGTGACAAGTGTGGAAAGAGCTTCAAGACGAAGACTCACCGTAAACGACACCACATGGTACACACAGGAGAGAAACCTTACTGCTGTGCCCAGTGTGGGAAGACCTTCAAGGCGAAGGAAGAGCTTAAAATAAATCACATGATACACACAGGAGAGAAACCTTACTGCTGTGACCAGTGTGGAAAAAGCTTCAAGAGGAAGAGAGAACTTAAAAGTCACCACATGATACACACAGGAGAGAAACCTTACTGCTGTGGCCAGTGTGAGAAGAGCTTCAAGAGAAAGTCAGATCTTAAACGACACCACATGATACACACAGGAGAGAGACCTTACTGCTGTGACCAGTGTGGAAAGACCTTTACGGCGAAGTCAGATCTTAAACAACACCACATGGTACACACAGGAGAGAGACCTTACTACTGTGACCAGTGTTACATGAGCTTCAAGAGAAAGACAGAACTTAAAAAACACAGATGGCGGAAACAGCCATGCAAGGTGCCAACTTGCTTAACGGGAGCAGTCAGGGGTTATGTGTCTTGCTCGAGGACACTTCGACACACTACCTGGGACGAGCTGGAATCGAAGCGGGAACCTTCTAATTGCCAGATGACCGCTCTACCTCCTGAGACACTGTTTATGCAGTGTGAAAGTGCGGTCAAGACTGAAGCTTCACTTAAGGAGCAAGGACTGGAGATCCCCGACAGGGCCTCAATGGCCCAAATGATGGAAATAGAACTAAGGACCCCCGGTCCAGATCCAGGGGAAAACATGGGGGAGAAACTAACCCCAGAGCAGCAAGAAGAGATGAGGGCAAAAAGGAAGGAATTCAAAGCCCGGAAGGAAAAACATCAATAGTATCCTTACCTTCTGGGGCCCTGACACATGACACTCGAGCAAGTGCAAACTGCACTTGACATTCAGCTCATCTGTCGAGAGGAATAATATATAGTGTTATTGTCATTTAGGAAGAAACATGACATAGAATACTACATTCATTTTGTATACATTTTAAGTATACTATGTAAAGATGTCTGTCTTTTCTCTAAACCAGAGTAAAGAGGACGAAAGAATTTGTAATCTATTTCATTCAAGGCAAAGGGGATTTCCTGACAGTAACTATTTGGTAGGTTACACCCATACCAACCATATCAGCTGCATGAGATGTACACTCACCAGCGCCTATAGATAAAAATTGAGACTCTGCAAACTCTCATCAAGCTTAGCACCTTGACGCGGGGGGACAGAGCGAGCATCAGGGTCTCTATATCCGACGGGCCTATCAGATTTGTGGGGACTTGGAAGCTTCAGCATACAGGACGCTGTGGTGCTTAGGTGGCCTGGTCACTGGTTTATAGGTCTGTCAAAACGGATCGGAGGTTCTGGGGCTTAGAACATCCGTGAGTTGGGCTTTATACTAATTGAATAAGTATTAACAGCCAAGAGAATATGAACTTAAATGACTGCTGTCAGGTGTCTCTGGAGTAAAATGTATTACAGATTTGAGTCAAAACCTAAGTAGAAAGCTCTACTAGCGACCTAAAAAAAAGGCTTAAAGTCACACTCGAGTAGAAAGCTCTACTCAGGAATATCACACTTCAGTAGAAAGCTCTATTTTTGTGATTGAAGTAACGTTTACTCGCGACTAAAAGGTAACGTAATGTTTACCTAAAGTCAAAACCTAAGTAGAAAGCTCTACTAGCGACTAGCAACCTAAAAAAAGGCTTAAAGTCACACTCGAGTAGAAAGCTCTACTCGGGAATATCACACTTCAGTAGAAAGCTCTATTTTTGTGATTGAAGTAACGTTTACTCGCGACTAAAAGGTAACGTAATGTTTACCTAAAGTCAAAACCTAAGTAGAAAGCTCTACTAGCGACTAGCAACCTAAAAAAAGGCTTAAAGTCACACTCGAGTAGAAAGCTCTACTCTGGAATATCACACTCCAGTAGAAAGCTCTACTTTGTGATTATCACCCTACGGAAGGATCAGTCTCTCACACTCCAGTAGAAAACTCTACTTTGTGATTAGCACCCTACGGAAGGATCAGTCTCACACTCGAGTAAAAAGCTCTACTCATGACCAGCAGAACACGGTGCGCAGAGCTCAAAGGGAAGCATGGCCACCACACTACCGTAATGGAAAGGGACCTAGCCTGGAACTGCGCCCTGGTAAGGGAGGTTCAAAGGGTCTAAGTGAATAGCAGGCTAATGAGCCAGTGCTAACAGATGATGACAGCAGGCTAACGAGCCAGTGCTAACAGATGATGACAGCAGGCTAACGAACCATTGCTAACAGGAGCTAATAGCAGGCTAACTAGCCATTGCTAACAGGAGCTAATAGCAGGCTAACTAGCCATTGCTAACAGGAGCATTCTTAGACGAGGGGGCTGTCCCCCGGAGTCCGTGGACGACGCAGCAAGTAGCAAACAGGAGTATACTGATCCAGATCAGAACTCAGAAATGGAGGAAGACCGGGATAGGTCAAGCTCCAGAGCATCCTCAAGGTCCTCATCTAGGTCAAGATCTAGGGAGAGAGTTCGGTACCCAAGGGACAAACCTCCTAGACCTCAGAACAAGAGAGCTAAACCGGCCAAACTGAGACCTATCAGCAAGGGGCCTTCTCTGAAAGCTCTCCTGGAGCTCAGGATTGGAGGACGTCTCCGACGAAGGTGAAGGAGAATGGGCAGGTGATGAAACAGGGGATATTATGCCCGCATATCCTGTGACATGGAGACAGAGAGACATCGGCCTGGACCCAAGTTACAGGGCGACGAGAGCCCTGAATGGACCTGAAAGAGAGAAAAGAAATGAGTCCTCTGTGGACTGTATCTGTGATGTCCTGCGTGGCCTACGGACAGGGTCACACGACCAGGCCAACCACACTTCAATAGAGGACTGCTGCTACAATTCTCTGGGACCCGTGGGGTCGCCCGAGAAGTGACAATTCGACCTACCTCAAACTACGGGAGAGATCCAAGAGGTCAGAGGGGGTGACCATAAGAACTATGACATTGTGTTCTTCAGACGACAACAACCAGGTGCATTGGCCGGGAACAACAGATGCAAGTCTTCCCGCCGGCTACCAAGCAACGACGTGGCCCCTAATCTGTCGGGCCGTCCAGCCAGGGAATAACAGATGCAAGTCTTCCCGCCGGCTACCAGGGTGCCAGGGAACAACAGATGCAAGTCTTCCCGCCGGCTACCAGGGTACCAGGGAACCAAGATGACAGAGGGGGTGTGGAGAGTCACAGCCATGTGACCCCGCAATTGCCATCTCGTCCCCCCGTACAGACGCTATTAGGACAGTGGAAAGTGACCGACCAGGATGACAGAGGCGGTGTTGAAGTGCCACGAAGTGACCCTTTTTGTATTTTGACATCCTGTTCTCTCTCTCTGACTTGTGTCCCTTGTATGATGTAATAGATTAAGCATTATAAAGGATTAAATATAAGTATGTATTATAAGCTTGATAACAGGACGAGTAGGCCTCTGATATGACGGATGTCTTTTTGTATTCTTATATAACCTGTATAACTATATACACTATAAACTATACTACAGTTAATGGAATATGCAGAATATCAGAATGGAAAGAGAAGAGGCCTCTGTGCTGTGAAGCCAGGAATGTGGTCACAGAGTGCTGACCTTGACAGAAGCAGAGGGAGAAGCAGAGGGAGAATGATGATGATATGATGTGTAAAACATATCCACCAATGTATATGAGTACTGTATCGGTATATGTCTGTATTGTACATGTATATATATATATATATATATATATATATATATATATATATATATAGGCGTACAGGATATTCCAATTGAAAGCCGGGACCCGTGTAGAGGCAGATGTAATTCTAGGGGCTTTCCCAGCACAAAGAAATCTATTACTCGCTCAGTTACAGTAATGGCTAGAAAGGGGAGGAGTGGTCATCTTTATGTGTTATGTGTTGATTGGCTGGTAGAATGACATCACTATGACATCACTGTATTTAGACCAATAGTAAAGAGGTCTTGATATGATACAGGACCGGTATATAAGTGACTTCTCCAGTCTTGACGAGTCAGATTTTCATTTTTAAACTTCAGACACCATTCTTATAGCGTCAGATACTGTTGAGCGATGTATTGGAACAGAATCTGTCTATTTTTCAGAGTGGAGTCCCTAGGACTAGAGGCTAGAGAAGAGATGTTTTGTTTTATACTTATTATTACTGAATTGGACATTTCCAATGCAGTCTCTTTGTAACTTACTTTTTCAAATTAAAGCAACTTATTGAATTTGTGGACTGCTTTCTATCGCAATGTGCCACGACGCTGGCCTCGCCCTGCTTTTATCTGAGGTAAATCGGTATAGCTATATTCTGGAAGCCATGCAGATTGAGTCAATTGCTGGTTACTGCTTTTCAGCTAAAGTTATATAAAGGATATTATATACATATATATGGCACCGTTTGTTGTTTGCGGGCGCCGGTATCTCTGTGTTCGACGGGCTCCATCAGATTTGTGGGAAACTGAGAGTCCGGCCACTGCAGGGCCGGACGATCGGTACCACGGATTGATGGGCCTGTCGAATTGATAAGGGGTACTGGGGCTTGCAAATAATGATGAATGTTAGTACGCTAATATTACACTATTAGCAGTAGTAGTACTTATTAAAAGAGTAGTAATATCATCAGGCTTTCAAATGATTAGCATTACAGGCCTTTCCTAAAAAATGAGGATAGTGGCGGTGACGGTGATGGTGATAATATAATTACTATTGTTGTAGGCAAAGTAATATCATCAGGCTTTCAAATGATTAGCATTACAGGCCTTTCGTAAAATGATGATAATAATGATAATGATAATAATATTATTATTATAGGCAAAAGAGTTCTCCCAGACATACATTCGGTTTATTACAAACAAAGAAGAGGTTAACAACTCTATGCTTATATTTCATATCAACTGGATATAACTAACTAGTGACTATGAAGTAAGCATGATAGAAATAGTAATTGACCCGAGAACTTAGCGAGTTTAGCACCTCGCTGGGGGATATCGGGCGGCCACAGGGTTATATCTCGAGTAAGTGACCTGAGATAGATAGAGACAACCCATCGGCATTCAACAGTATCCCATCCCATTCCCACTTCACCTATAGTCAGGAGAGAACTCTACACAGAGGCACGCCCTCCTTCATGCCTTCTACCAAACCCACCACCCTCGTGACTTGCACGTAGGCGGGGGTAAGGCCCATGATGTGGGAGACCACCTGTCCCTGACGGACGTAGGCCTCCATTGAGGGGAAAAATGGACAGACAACGTCCACCCCTCTCACCGGGCGGCGTTGCCATAGATGACCTATGAGATCGTCAAGAATAGGAACAGGCAGTGGCTGCGGCAGCGGCACGCCATTTGCGACTGCCGCCGCCGCCATGAGCTCGGGGAACAAAGCACGCAGTTCCCCCTGCATACTTTCCCCCACCGAGCTCGCGTCCCTCACATGCAGCAGACTACTGGTTAAGGAGCCACATTCTGATGTGGCTGATAGCAGGGCATCCCGCCGCCGAGTCGGAGGTTCTAACCCAACATCTGCGTACGAGGAATCCCAAGGAGACATCTCCCCCCCCTCCAGTGTTACCTGGACGGGCGGGGGACATATCTCCACCGGGGCTTCGAACAAGAACCCGTCCGCTTCTACCATGTAGTCCTCTGTTTCCATCGGCCATGGAGAATCAGACGCATCCTCATCCGGCTCCAGCAACTCACCAAAACCAGGCCATTCGCGTCTACAAGCCACCATATTGCGACGGGAGTGAGCTGACGCAAAAAGTTTGCGTCTCAAATCCCCTGCAACCAAAGGAGCCGGCCGCCCAACAGCGGACGACTCCCCGGAAGCAGAGGAACCAGAGCCGGAACCAGGCCATCGCACAGGAGACGGCGCTGGTGCACCAGCTCCTTGGAGAGGCAAACTATCCATCGGACGCCTACCGGGCATGGCTGCCGACTACGAGAGAGGCCTCAACCCCGCTCCAAGACGTACGACAGAGGCGGCAATGGAGAACCGCTGGTGAAGGGGAGTTGGGACCAGATGAAGAGCCGGGACCAGACGACGAGCCGGGACCAGATGACGAGACGGGACCAGATGAGGAGACGGGACCAGATGAGGAACCGGGACCAGACGAGGAGACGGGACCAGATGAGGAGACGGGACCAGATGAGGAGACGGGACCAGATGAGGAGCCGGGACCAGACGAGGAGCCGGGACCAGACGACTCTCCAGGTGCAGATCGACCTCGGGGCAGACCTCGGCGTTGACCACGGCGTCGACCACGGCATAGACCATGGCGCAGAGCTGGACCAGATGACCCTCCAGGTGCAGATCGACCTCGGCGTAGACCACGGCGTAGACCACGGCGTGGACCACGGGGCAGGGCTGGACCAGACGAGGAGCCTGGACCAGGAGACTCCCCGGGGACAGGAGCAGGAGCACGACCCGGACTAGACATCAGGGTCTTCCCGGGAGCCGGAGGAACAGGGGCAGCTAGAGCTGCTCTAGCAGGGGCTAAACTGGCAGTAGAGACTGGGTTAGCTACCTGGGTAAAGCTAGCTGCTAGGGCTACACTAGCGGGGGCTAGGCTGGCAGTAGCGGCTGGGTTAGCTGCCCTGGCAGTGCTAGCTGCAGGGCCTGTACAAGCTGCGGAGGGTGCACTAGCCGAGAGGGTTCGGGTGCTAGCTGTAGGTGCTACACTAGCCGGCGAGGCTAAGGCGCTAGCAGCAGGGGCTCTAGCGGACGCGACTGAAAGGCTAGCAGCAGGGGCTCTAGCGGACGAGACTGTGGTGCTAGCAGCAGGGGCTCTAGCGGACGAGACTGAGGTGCTAGCAGCAGGGGCTCTAGCGGACAAGACAAAGGTGCTAGCAGCAGGGGCTCTAGCGGACGAGACTGAGGTGCTAGCAGCAGGGGCTCTTGCGGACAAGACAAAGGTGCTAGCAGCAGGGGCTCTAGCAGACGAGACAGAGATGCTAGCAGCAGGGGCTCTAGCAAACGAGACTGGGGTGCTAGCAGCAGGGGCTCTAGCAGATTAGGCTGAGGAGCTAGCAGCAGAGGCTACATTAGCATTCCGGAGTAAGCTAGCAGGGGCTGAGCTAGCAGTAGGTACCCTAGCAGGTGAGGCTATGCTGGTGGTTGAGGCCTTACCCGCAGTAGGGGCTTGACTGGAGGCTGGAGGCTGGAATAGGCACTTGATCCAGTGTCTGCCATACTCCTCCAGCTGTGGGGCCAGCTCAGGGTGCCACTCCCTGAGAGAGTAGAGCAGACGCAAAACATCCTTCCTCTGCTCCAAGGAGGAGGACGGTAAATCCCCCAGTCTGAACGCCTCCAAGGCGCTCAAAGCCTCCCTCGTTCTGTTCGCTGGGTCCAAACATGGTCGGTTCATTCTGTTACGGATGTGTTAGCAGAGGGCCCAGGCGCAAACAGATACGAGGGAGAGGTAGATATGGATTGTCAAAAAGTGAGCACTGGGGGGAGCTCCAGTAGCTCACCGCGTACCTCGAACGCTATTTCGGCGTCGGGGACAACCGTGCGCGTCACGGATCTGGGGTAGCGAGTTCGACTCCCGGACAAGCCGTACTTTCTCAGAGTGTCTTTCCCCCCATCTGTACCCCCATTCAACCTGTTTCTGTCGGTCATACTTGACCAGAGAAAAAGCGATAAATGCAAAAAGAACCAGCTGACTGGTAAAAGTTTAAAAAAAAAAAAAAAGTGAGCACTGCTCCTTTAATCTTGAACACTTCGAGCCAGGGGTGAAGTGTGACAAAATAATCCAATTTAAACAGAGGGCAGCAACAAAGATATTTACAAAAATACGTCCAAAGGCAGCAGCAACAATACAAAAACAAAGAATAGCACAGCTGAAGAACTGGCAGAGGGCTAAATACGAAAAACAAATAATAATCTCATAAAGAGAGCAAGTCCAAAAGGCACCAACAAAACACTGCAAGGCAGGCTAGGAAAAACATGAACAACTGACTACAAATTAAAACCCTAACAAACAAAATTAACATTCCACAAAAAACAACGAAGGGAGGAACAAACAAAATAAACACTAGGAACACTTACTACAAAAATACTGGAAGGAGTAACAGGATCACAGGAACAGAGGAACTAGACAGCAAACACTAGTAGGGAATCCAAAACAATGAACCGACAAAGAGAGAATGGCAAACGAGGCAGATATACACACACTGATTGACACAAGAGGGTAATTGGGAACGAGACACACCTGATGGGGAAAGCTGAACTAACACACAGGGGTAAGGAAAACAAAAGGCCAAACACACACTGGGGAATAAACTAGACTAGAATCAAAATTACAATTACAGAGAGAACACCATACAAGGGACAAATAAAACAATTACAAAGGGAACGAGACTAAAGACAAAACAACGCTAAAACACACGGGAGACAATACAAACGCCAAGAGTACAAGAATATCCAAAGGTGGGGGCTGGTGAAGAGTAGAGGAGAAAAGTCCTCGCAAGGGTGGGGGCTGTTGAGGAGAGGAGACAGGGAAAAAGGGTCCAGGGACAGGCGAACCCTCACACCTAGTATGCATTCATGAGTCAAAATAAATAAAGAGTCCATCAAAACTGAAAGAAGTCAAGTAAGTGAAGCTTACATCTTGCTGTTCCCTCCCAAGCAGCCCTGCAGCAGGTTACGGTAGGTCAGCTTGCTGTTCCTGTAGGGAATATGGCTATCCTGAAAGACAAGACCACAAAGACAAACGAAGCACAAAATAAATTGGTGGAAAATCTAACTAGTTATGAAATGTACTTGTGGATAATTGGATATGTGAATGTTGTAGTTTAAATAAGAGATATAGTCTAGGTGTTTATGTAGGCCTGATGACATGTTCAAGTGAGGATGGTCCGACAAGAGCTTAATGCAACTCAAGTAGAACTACCATGTACATGAATCACAGGAGATATACTTTTAACTAGGGATGTCTGATATTATCTGCCGATATTGGCATTAAAATGTGATATCGGAAATTATCGGTATCGGTTTTCAAAAAAGAAATTCTCATTTATTTAACCTTTATTTACCCAGGCAAGCAAGTAAGAACAAATTCTGATTTTATTTATTGTCAAAAGTATGCAAAGTGTTGTATTAATTCCACAACAAGAGATATGTAATGTTAATTACCTGAAATTATTCAGTTTTTGGGGGGGGGGAAACCCTGCAACTCCGGTTGATATCGGTATCGGAAATTAAGAGTTGGACAATATCGGTATAGGTAAAAAAGCCAATATCGAATATCCCTACTTTTAACCAATAGAGGGAGGTCGTTTGTTGACATCAATAAGTATAAAGCATATAATGACTACATGTATAAAGCATGCAACGATTATGTATAAAGCATGCAACGACTCCATGCATACACAAACACAATCTCCTGCGTTGGTTATTGGGCTGAAGGTCGACTTGTTTTACAACATACTCATTTTGAGAGACCTAGTCCACAACACTGTGGTTCCGACAGCTGGTTAGAAAACAGGCTGAAGTCCAGGAGGAGGAACCCAGAGTACAGAAAGCTACGGTCCAATCAGGTCGTTCCCGCTGCGCCTCATCATCATCTCCAACCAAATACTGTGGCTCAACTAAGGGTAGTCTCACTGAATTGGATAAATTGAGGAAAATGGACATTGAAATCATAATCATGAATCTCTTCTTACTGAAGAAAATTCTCATTCATCAGTATCAGAGTACAAGCTCCGATACTAGATTGCTGAAAAGGTCTTGGCCATGTCATTGGTTATTTTAAAGACGAGGCTGATATAAGTCAGTGCTCTACTCCCAATACTGCATTCAGCAGTGGGTAAGACAAGAGTTTATGAAATAGACTTAGAACAGATATATTTGGCCAGCGTTTAAATGCTGGGGTAACAGGAACTCTTGACCTCAGTACAGGGTTTTAAATGCTGGGGTGGCAGGAACTTTTGACCTCAGTACAGGGTTTTAAATGCTAGGGTGGCAGGACCTCTCGACCTCAGTACAGGGTTTTAAATGCTGGAGTGGCAGGACCTCTCAACCTCAGTACAGGGTTTTAAATGCTGGGGTAACAGGATCTCTCGACCTCAGTACAGGGTTTTAAATGCTGGGGTGGCAGGACCTCTCGACCTCAGTACAGGGTTTTAAATGCTGGGGTGGCAGGAACTCTCAACCTCAGTACAGGGTTTCATAATATTAATGTTGGTTATTAAGAAAATGTTTTATGAACTTATTTCACTTTACTTTTTTTTATCCGATGATTTAATGAGTTGAGGCCCCGTATAGGCCCGTCTGGGTCTCTTGCCTCTACTCAGCACCTTTATATACACTTTGTCATGGTCAATGTTTTCGATTTTTTACCGTTTTGCTGAAACGGTGCGAAATAAATAAAAATAAAATAGATACTTACACTTGCACTTGACGTCCCTGCCGCGTGTACCACTTCCGCAACGTATTTGATTTCCGGGGTTGGCCTGATTGGCCACTAAGCCCACGTGACCCTACGCTGGCACGCCCCCCTTGCCCCGCTTACGCCTGAGAGTCACACACCAGCTAGCGGCAGCCTTCAGCCTTGCTACTACTAGCCGAGTGATGAATGAAGCTCTATCTGTTTCACCTAACAGCACTATTGCTCCGTGATCATAGCCATCCATCTCTAAAGCTAACCACTATTTCTAAAAGCCACAACCACGTTACCATATGTAATAATGTAAATCATTGTGTCGTTGTACATATTGTGTACACCGTTAGAAGCTAACGCAGCTTAGCCTGGTAGCTATTGTTGTGCTAACAACATCCCGACAGATGTAGAAGGCATAGACGCAGGTCGCTTGTTGGCCGGCATGAGTGCCCGATTTGGGGTGGTTCTCTCCTCTTTGTGTGCCTTTGTCCTTGCGGGTGTTCTGCCGGGGGAGCTTGTGGACGCGACAATAGTGGTGGTTGTAGGGTGTTTGAGCTTGTAGCGCTAGTTAGCTCATAGCTACCCAGCTTGTTAGCCAGCATGAATACCCGATTTAAAATGGTTCTCTCCTCCTTGTATACCCTTGTCCTCACAAGTATTCTGCCAGGGAACTTATGGACATGACAATAGTATTTATAAGGTGTTTGATCATTGTGTCGTTGTACATATTGTGTATACACCGTTGCGTTAGAAGCTAACGATACCTGCGAGCTAACTAAGCTTTGTTTTCAGGTTTGTATCTTTTATAATGAACCAACTGAAGTATTACCACAGCTGCAAACATTTCTTCTTTCATTGAAAAGGGATGGGTTAGTGTAACGCTCCAAGATCATCTCATGCCTGGGAGAGAGAATGTCCCAGGCAGAGAGTTGACAGCTGTGTCATACCGCCATCCAGCGGTCACCTGCAGACAATGCACTCAGCCCTGAACCTAATGGTCCAAATCAATAACGTTCTAATGTGGCAATTAGTGTCCTTATTACAAGTGTTGTCTGTTTAGGTTTGTTCTGTGTATTCTTATTCTTATTCTTATTCTGTGTTCTTATTCTGTGTGTGTTCTTTGATGGTTGTATTGTATTTTGTTTTGTATTAGTTCTAGTGTCTCTTCCCCCAGCTGTTGATCGTTTGTAATCATTGTAATTAGGTTGAGTATATTAGGTTGTCCTGTTCCCACTTCCTGTTGTGGCGTCATACCTCCGTGTTACCCGTTCATTGTACCTTGCTGTCGTCTGCCTTGCCCTGCTGTTGTACTTAGAGTCAGTAAGTGATTTAGTATTCTGTTTTTGTCATCTTTGTTTTCGTATCTCAGTCCGTGTTTGTAGTTAGCGCCAGCGCCGCTGTGCCCTTTTGTTTTGTATGATATATATTACCTGCCTTGCTCTTGCCTTGAGTTCTATATTAAAGAACACCGTTGAGAAGAGTAACCACCGTCTCCTTTGTACTTCTAACCGCATATTGGGTCCTTCTGCCATGCCGAATCGTAACAGGTTAGGATCATTAGGATTTTATCGATTCGATACTGCTTGACGGTACGGTACTTTATCGATACTCTTATCGGTTCTTTTTGGATTATTTTGCAAGCATTTTTTTTTTATTAAGAACATAATCGACATTGCTTTATTATTCTTTTATATAACTATTACTGCACATGGCTTCTTTTTGATCAATTAATACAAGCAGTCAGATAAATTAACAATTTTGGGACTTTCTATTTTATTTAGAAAGTTCTTAAATCAGAATGTCCCACCCAATACCCAGCTGTTAAAAATGGCTCAATACTCTATTATATTTTCCATGAGTTGAGTGGATGCATGACTGGAGCAGTGTGTGTGAGAGCGCATGCTTTGCATAGTGGGCGTGTCAACAGTGTCAGCTGAACTTGCACCAAACAAGGCATAGGGAAATACATCCCAGAATTATTTCATAATACAAAGTTTCTGAATGGATATTTGGATTCAACCTAGTTGTATGAAGTGATGACCGGTCTTTCCCCATGGAACACAAGTTACTTAACGTTACACGGGTCGTGCTATGCATGCTTAGCTTGCTAACGATAGCAGTGTAACTTAATGTTACACAAGTCGCGCTATGCATGCTTTTTTCGAACGTTTTGTTCTCTCCGCTATGATGAGCTCTGCTCTGCTTCAGCACGGACAGCACCTCTCAAGTACCCGTATGTGCATGTGTGAGTGTCAGTCGCGCAAGTGTGTGTGTAAGTAACAGCCCCGCTCCTCGGGCAGACGGTGAGAGAAGAGATATAGAAAACGGCCAACAAGATTAGTTTGCAATGTTTAAATTCCTTGAAAAAAAAGAGTGAAATACGAATGAAAGGGTTGAAATCAGTACTAGTGTAGCAGGTATATATATAATATACTGTTATGTATTCCACAAATAATCCCTTACGTTTTATTTTAATTTGTTTTATTATTATTTTTATTCTCAAAGTCTTTTATTTTGAAACCGTTGTCACTTCCTCCCGAAGTGACGTATTTCCTTTGGTGCGCGCCTCTTCCCGTTCAGTCTAACCTGAATGAGAAAGAGGTAAGAGCTGCTCAGTGTCTCTAAACATATCTTTGGTTTAAAAGACCGTTATGATGATTTGAATGATTGTAAATAAGGTGCCGGGCAATAAACCAGTTGTATATAATGGTATCTATGTTAATAATGCGCAATTCTGCACTTGTTATAATGTAATTTAGCTGTGGTGGCGAACTTTTGTAAGAGCACATGTGATTGAGTTAGTAGTAATGGACGAGCAGGTTGAGTAGGCCCTGTCCTGAAATGTGACTGATATTTCCCCATTGTAGTCTGCTAGCTGTTTGGCGCCATCCTGTGGACAAAAGATAATTGTGTATCTGTTTTGAACCACAGGTAACTGAGTGAATCCTATTGTTTATTTTGTATTGGTTTATCGTATTGTTTTATTATGAATGTTATTTTGTATCATCTTATTGTATTGATTTATTATTCCAATGTGTTATTTCAATGTATGATTCAAAATGGCAGTCTAACCTGAATGAGGAAGAGTCTGCTAGCTGTTTGGCGCCATCCTGTGGACAAAAGATAATTGTGTATCTGTTTTGAACCACAGGTCAAATAAATGGTCAAATGGATCACGAGCCTGTCTTCAATTGCTATACACGACCGACACAGAGGAGTAGGCCTTAAACCAGTTACACTAGCAAGGGTGCCCCAAATATCTCTCTCTACTAGCACAGGCAATTTTTAGGGGCAATATACTACGCCCTCGTAGCACTGTACAGCCCTGTGATACTATGTTTGTTTCTGACTCAAAGTGTGTGTGAGAGATAGAGAGAGAGATGAGGAAGGGGCGAGAGAAAGAGAGCTGGGAGAGTGTGTGTGAGAGAGAGAGGGGGGGCAGGGAGGTGAGTCCTCAGCCCTTGTGTGGGTGAATGTAACAAGTTCCTAACATTTTCGTTCCCCTATTATTTCATGCACTTTATTCATGGTTTTAAATAATAATTTTTTTTTAAGTTATTTTGTGCATCACTCCGTTTTGAATTTAATGCAAATTTGCAATGCATGAGGGTCATCCTTTTGTGTTAAATGGCTGCATAAAGCAAGCATTTGTTGACTCATGTTGATTAGATAAGAAAATAACTATGGACAATCATGCGATTAAATATTTTAATCGATTGACAGCACAGCACTAATATATATATATCCACATCAGTCTGTACATTGCTGCATATAATCCTTTTTTCACATCTATAGATACACTGCTGGCCAGTATGACTTACTACCAGTCTCTTTATACCTGTACACATTTAATACTACAACTCTGTTGTACATACAGTACATGTCATTAGCACTATTACTCAGTAGTACTAATTTAGGTGAATGAGGATTTTTTATTTATTTATTGTAAAGTGCTTTGGATAAATGCACCATTTAAATTTATATATCAGTTGAATCACCTGTACATTGTATTCACACTTTACAGTTACATTTGCACTCTGGTTGGATGCCAAACAAACAAACAAACAAACATTTAATCTACCCTTTTAGGGAATTATGGCTACAGCTTCTTAGTCAATTAACCTCTTAGGCCCTAGCTATATTTTCAGAAAATTCACCTAAAAAGAAACACCTACCTAAGTAAATGGAAGATTGCTCCACTTCTATAAGGTCCATTTGCATGTTCTTGGCATCTAAGGACCTCAGGGAATGTAATTCCCAGTGTCAGAAATATTGCGTCTGGTTCATTTTTTTTTATCCACTTTTTTCTCCCATTTTCTATATTTTCTCCCATCCCAATTTCGTATCATCCAATTCAACCCTCCCCTGTCACGGACGCTGTTTCTTGCCTCCCACAAGCCGGCTGCAATGTGGACTAAGTCATACATACACGCCCTTATCAAGTCCGGGGCCCGTCTCAACCGACCACCCACCCTGATGAGGCCCTGGGCGTCGATTTCTGGGGCTAAGGTGAGGAGTCGACTGTCTGAGGGGACTGGCTTTGCCCTTATCAAACACTCCATTTCCTCTGGGAAAGAGTCTCTCTGCGCCCTCTGCAGCACAAGAAGTTCCGCTTCCTTGTAGGCAGATGCACTGAGGTCTGTGGTGGGGGGGAGCTCCGGGTGGTGCCATAAGAATGTCCTTTTTTGGGCACTCTCCAGAGTTTGACAGTCGTCTAGGTCCGGGCCCGTTGGAGCCGGGGCTTGACTCAGCCCGCAGAACATGGACTTTTTTATTTCTGACTCGTCTTGGTTCGCATCCCGCGGTGTGGAGATAGGCCACTTCTCCTCCGGGAGTCTGAGGAATTCTGGGCCATCACTGTATGAGTTAGGACGGGTGAGGTCGGCTAGGGACATCCCCCGTGTGATGACATCCGCTGGGTTCTGCTTGGTGTCAACATATCTCCAACATTCCGCTCCTACCAGGTCTTGGATTTCGGATACTCGGACTCCTACGAAAACGTTGTACCGACAGGAGGCGGACTGGATCCAGGTGATCACGGTCATGGAGTCTGACCATAGGATGATCTCACGCACCGGTATGGTGAGTTCACTTTGCACCATTTTGGCGAGTTGCGCGCCTACCAGAGCTGCGCAGAGCTCTAGTCGCGGGATCGACTGCTGCTTGCGGGGAGCGATCCTCGAGCGGGCCAGGACGAAGGCTACGTGGACTTCTCCTCCCTCTTCTCGAGCTCTCAGGTAGGCCACTGATCCGTACGCCACTTCAGAGGCGTCGCTGAAGACGTGCAGGTCTATCTGACACGTCTCCAGTCGCACTGTAGGGGGGAAGTAACTCCGCGGGATGGCAACCTCGCGAAGTAAGACAAGTTCATCCTCCCACTCTCTCCATGTGGCGGCTAGGTGCTCGGGTATGGGGTCATCCCAGCCCTGCTCCTTGGCCCACAATTCTCTCACCAGCACCAGTTCGGTACACATTCCGCCGAGTGGTCAGTCTAGTCGTGGACGTCTCCTGGTCCGTCCTCAGAGGTGTGTGCCGGTAGTGAAGCGAGTCCGTCTTGAAGCGCCAGACGAGGCCCAGAGTCTTCTCTTGCGCTTCGCCTGAGATGTGCGCCATCCAGGTCTTGCTGCTAGCGGCCTTAGTCTCTGGAGGGAGGTGCCGGAGAACTTGAGGGTTGCTACTGGCCCACTGTCGGAGGTCGAATCCACCTTTGGCTAACGAAGCCCGTAGCTTCATTAGGATGCTCTCTGCTTCTTCTGGCGTGGATACGCTCTGTAGACAGTTGTCCACGTAGAAACTTCGTTCAACGCTGTGTCGGACATCATTGTCAGCTCCGGGGTCTTCGGCCACATGCTTCTGTAACGCGAACGTGGCGCAGCACAGACTGCAGGTGGTGCCGAAGGGGAGTACCTCCCATTGATATATCGAGGGTTGTTCGTCATCGAGCCTCTCCCTCCACAGAAACCTTAGTAAAGGCTTGTCTTCCTCCATCAGTCGAACTTGTAGGAACATCCCCTTGATGTCGCCGCTGATGGCCACTTTGTCCTGACGAAAGCGTATCAGGACGCCGAGGAGGGAGGGTCCAAGTGTAGGACCGGGCAGGAGTAGGTTATTCAGATTCTGCTGTCCAATCTGATGACTGCAATTGAACACAATTTTCCGTTGTGGGTCACCTTGTGGTGGGGCACGTACTAGGACTCTGTCGTCCCTTCTGCCTCGTGGTCATCGATTTTCTTTATGTGGCCGGCCGTTACCAGCTTCTCGATCTCGGCGCGATAGATCGTTGCTTGTGGGGGATTCTTGGCGAGGCGCTCTGTAGGTAGTGGTGCGTCGCTCCCTTAGGCACGTGCAGAGTGGGCATCCCTTCTCGCCTCAAGAGTGGGGTCGCGTATCTTAGCACTCCGTCGACCTCGACCCTCGTAGTCTTCTGCTCTAGTAGAGCGATGGCATACTTGTCCTCCTTGGACCGAACCATCTTGCGTTCGTTCTTGAATGGCAGCGCATCTAGTGTCCATAGCCTCTCAACGTGCTGTAGGAGAGTGTGGTCTGTGTCGCTCGCCTTGGTGTAAAGGCAGCGTGTGGACGTTGGTCGGCTGGAAGGCCCGGAGAGGGGGCCCTGGAGCGTCCACCCCAGCCGGGTCTTAACTGCGGCGGGGCATCCTCTGGGTCCGATGTGGACCGCATCAGTAGGGACAATGAGGTCCGCGTGGTCGGAGCCAATGAGTAGGGTCGGTGTAGCGCCGCTGATAGGCGGTATGGGCAGTTGCCGTAGGTGGTCGTACTTTTCCCTCAGCTGTGGGATGGGGTAATCGTAGCGTGACAAACCTATGTCGTAGCTCGTGAACGCCTTGCTGATGGCGTACCGCTTCTCAGGCTGGTCGATCGCTGCAATGGTGAACGAGACATTTTCACCTTTGATTGTCTTTAAGTCTCGACGAATGGTATGGAGGGTCATGGTCTCCTCTGGGCCCCGCAGGTCCAATTGAGTCGCGGCGGTGGCGAGGAGGAGTGTCTTCTCCGACCCGTTGTCGAGGCCGGCGTAGGTGTCGAGTACCTTGTCCCCGTGACTGAGGAGTACTCATACCACTTTGAGGAGCACTCTGGAGCTCCCACTCTTCGCGGGGTCGATGTAGAGTACTTCTGCTCTCGAGTTGCTTTGTGGAGCTGGGTTTCGCTTGTTGCTCTCGTGCAGTGCTTCGAGGTGAGCGCCGTCACACTTGCCACACTTCTTCTTAAGGCGGCATTCTGCTGCCATGTGGCCGCACGCGCAGCGGAAGCAGCGGCGGTTAGCTTTAATCCACTGACTTACTTCGGCAGTGGTCAGTTTCTTGAATGCGTCGCACTGTGACAGCCAGTGTTCGCTGTCGCAGTATTGACATGCGATCTTCCATTTCCCCTTGGCAGGGGGGTTGTGACTCTTCTGCCGTGACACCGACTCGGCCTGGTGCATCACTGTGATGCTGATGGGCCTGCTTTGGTCTTTAAACCTCCTTGGTCCCTCTTTACAGTTTGAGCCACCCCATGCGAAGGTGTCAATCCTTAGGCTGCTAACCTCCCTGGCTAGGAAGTCAGCAAGATCCAGCAGTGACTGTTCTGGGGCATTCGGGTCACGGTAGTTTCGTTGCCGCCGAAAACGTTCTTGGCGGAATGGGGGGAGCTTCTCTAATATGCGCTCCACGTTGGAGTTGGCGTACAGCTCGTACATCCCCTTCTCTCGTTGGGACCCGAGCATCCCTACTAGGGACTGTACCTTGACGGATAAGTCATCCAGGGCTCGGTTGTCTTTAGCTGGGGGGAGGCGTTCGATCTCACGTATCTCCTGAATGACATAATCCCACGTATGTCCGTAACATCCGTCGAGGGCAGCTAGGGCGTCAGAATAGGGAGTTTGTGAATTGGAGTAGGCCAGCGCAATGTTGTGCGCTCTAGTTACCTTGAGATGCTTAAGGAGAATGGCGTACTTGTATGGCTCGTCCTGTACTCCTGACATGATTGTCTCTAGGCACATACGCAGCTCGGTATACTGCACTCGGTCTTCTCTTGTGAAGTCTGGGAATATGGGGGTCCCAATGTAGGGTGCCATAGAGGGCTGTGACACTGACACACGTGGGGGGAGAGGCATCCTCGGCGAGTCTCCCTGTGCGTTGGGTCGTTGGTTCGTGCTGGGCGGGAACCAGGGGCTGGGTTGCCAGGCGCTAGTCCTCAGTGCCGTCTGGTGCTCGAACTCCCCACTGGGGCGTGTTGGGGGTTCATGACGCAGCATGTCGTGACTGAGACCGGGGCTGCGCTGTGCCTCCTGGTCTGAGATGGAGTAGTGCGGGTGGGCCCTTTGCCCTCCCTCGTCCTCAGTCAGGCTCTGTAGTCGCTCGGCTAGCTGCTCTGCAATGTAAGCAGGTTCTTCCCTTAGGCGGGGTCCCATGTAGCTTCGTCGGGTCGGGGAGGGTGCCCTCGACCCTTGGCGTGATGATCTCCGGGAGCTCCGGGTGGAAGAATGGGGAGTTACATTCTGGAGCACTTGCGCCATCATTTGTGCTTGTAGGCGGTCTCGTTCTGCCTCGCGCTGCGCATTGACGCGGTCTCGCTCCATGTTTTCTTCAGCCTGGAGGCGCCTCTCTTCCACTCTGAGATGTTCACGCTCACTCTCTCGTTGCGCCTGGAGACGTCTCTCTTCCACTCTGAGATGTTCACATTCACTCTCTCGTTGCGCCTGGAGGCGGTCCCTTTCAGCCGAGGCGGTTATCGTGGCGATCAGGACTTGCGCTAGCCTCCTATCGGCCCCGCTTGGGGATGACGCTGATGACCTTGATTCGGAGCTGCCTGGGCTGGGCGGCGACCTGGTCTTCTTACGCGCTCCGAGGTCCATCTCAGGGGCGCGGTACTCGGTGGGTCTAGTCAAGTCATGCCTCGCTTGTCCCCCCCTGTAAGCTAAGTTAGTTTCACTTAAACTAGCTTGGGTCTCTACATCTAGGGTTGACTCCTCTGTAAGGTTGGGCATGCTTGAGCTAGCAATGTTATCCCTGCTTAGCATCCTCTTGGATAAGCTATGAGGTAAATCTACAGCGTAGCCCTCCAAGTAGGGAGGGGGCTGACGCTGGCGCCTAGGGCGCGCTAATAAGATAAGATATTCCTTTATTGATCCCCTTGGGGAAATTCAGGCATCATAGCAGCATGGGGGGGAGGGGGGGAGGGGTACAGGTAGTAAAACAACACAGTATACAGGTAGTAAAAGACAACACAGGCAGTGTAAACAATTTGATCAATATGGTCAATATAATTTACTATCTGACTAGCTGAGGAATATTCACATTATTCACAGTGTCACATAAGGTGCAGTATGCATGAGGTAGTGTTATAATTTACTATCTACTGAGTATACATTAATCAAAGTACCAGGGTAGTCTACTTTGTCCCCCTTGGGTTCCTATAAGTCCCAGGTCAATGTCTGGTAGCAGTCGCTGTCGCTGCCCCCTGTTGTGGGGCCTGGAGGCTGCTAGTCGCTGCCCACTGTTGTGGAGCCTGATGGCCGCTGGTATGAAGGACTGTCCGAGGCGGTTAGTTGAGTGTCGGGGGGGGATGAGTCTGTGGCTGAACGAGCTTCTCATCTTGACTAGCTCGTCGTAGAGGGGGTGGTAGGGGTTCTCCATGATGGCATCCAGCTTCCTTATCATCCCCCTCTCTACCATCACCTCAAGTCTAGGTAGCTCGACTCCCACCACGGAGCTAGCCTTCCTCACTAGCTTGTTGAGCTTGTTGGTGTCCCTTGAGTTGATGTAGCCTCCCCAGCATGCCACAGCATAGAAGAGGATGCTGGCCACAACAGACTGGTAAAAAGACTGCAGCAGTTTGTTGCACACATTGAAGGACCTGAGTCTCCTCAGGAAGAACAGCCTGCTCTGTCCCTTCCTGTAGAGGGCCTCTGTGTTGTCCGACCAGTCCAGTTTATTGTTCAGGTGTACCCCAATGGGGAGATCTGGTTGGAGAGTGTCCGCCGCTGGCCATATTATCACTAATATTATCACTAATACCCTCCGGCTCGAAGGACCAATTGTAGCTAAGGGGCTACACAACCCTGACTGTATTTAAATGTTAGATTAAACCACTACCAAAGATATTAATTGGCCAGACATTAAAGGTACACAAAATGGTGGACACTCTATTAACTGCGAGGGGACAGTGATACAAAGTTGAATAAGCACTTTAATGTTAAAGGCAAACATACATATTATATAGCACGCAGATCTCCTGTTACTGATAGAATGTCAATGCAATAATGTCAAAGGCAAGTATAGTCCTGGACTACTAGTACCCGACCGTTGGAGCTCTGAATGGAGTGAGAAGGAGTGAACAGCACGGGGAAAGCAAGATGGTGGATGGAGACGACAGTATTATCCCATGTTTGTCTGCAGCTCTCTGGAGTAAGAGCTCCAGAGAGCTGCAGACAAACCAGTGGCGGCTCTGCCACTAGGGGCGCAAGGGCGCCGCCCCCCCTTCAGGCCCTGCCTGGTTATATGAGAGTAGAACAAGAAAAAGTATCTTTTTGTTTTTTGTTTTATAGCCCTATAAATAATATAAACATGTTTAAAATGAATAATATTTACTCATTTTAAGTATGTTTGTATTTCCAATGCACAATATTACGTTATTATCTCAAATAAAAAAACACTCGTTTTCCTGAGCAGGAAGTGACATCACGTTTTTTTTATTTTTATTTTTTTTTCGTATTTCTCTGCCCGGGCTAGACGCGATAGCGCTCTGAGTGCACGTCACAGTTTGATCGCTGTATCCGTCACAGCCAATCAGTGCATAACGCGTTGTGCGTTGAAATATGACTATTATGTTGGAATCCGGGCGCGATTTGAAGCGGTCTAGCCAGTAGCGTCAAGAATGTCTGTAGCCGCATTTCGCGGAGACGCTCTCTGATTGGCCGACACCAGTATTTTTTTCTGTAGCAGAATTTCACAGAGACGATCTCTGATTGGCCGAATCCAATTTCTAATGTTCTAGCTTATTCCAATTCTAGCTTATTCCTAGGTTGGTGATGCAGGCAGCTGTTTGTCTTAGAGCGTGCCGTGCCCCCGTGACTGCAAGTTCTTTAGACTGTTAAGCTTAGGCACTCTTTCAAAGTTGGTTAAGGTTAGAGTTTGTCTTAGAGCATGGCGATAGAACGCCAGGTAGTTTGCAGTCTGTTCGAGCGGAAATGGACAAAGGAATGAAGTACTTGTGTTGTGTGGTGCTTCTGCTAACAAGCTAACACTTGGCTAACAAGCTATATGGCGGATGCAGTCTGGACACAGTGGACAGTGGTCTGGAATTAAACATCAACAGTGGATTATACACTTTATCAAGGCAAGCCCTGGACGTGTCAACTAAACAGTGAGTCTCTCTCTCTCTCGCTCTCTCGCTCTCTCTCTCTCTCTCTCTCTCTCTCTCTCTCTCTCTCTCTCTCTCTCTCTCTCTCTCTCTCTCTCTCTGTGGTTAACGTTAACGTTTGTAAGTAGTTTTTTTTTAGGAGCAGTACTGTTAGGCTACTGCTGGCCATTCATGAAGCGAGACATTGCTGATTGTTTATTTATTTTATAACACAAGACTATGACTACCAACTGCCTAGCCAGCCGTGTATCAATCTTGGATGCAATAATAACGTTACCACACTGACTGTGTCGATGGCTCATTGATTTAACTACTGCAGCTCTCTCGGATTGAAAATACGTGGATTATGGCTTGTTCAATATCATCTATGTTTGAATGAATGAATGAATGAATGAAAACTTTATTAACAGATTGCAGAATGGGTACAATACAGTACGGCTCAATACACACAATTGTTAAGGGGATGCAGACCAGAGAAAGACGTTTGTCTTGTTTACATCAGGGTCCCAGATTTTCGATTCATATCGATAGTTTAATAGCTAGCCTTGGCTCGTTTAACAATATGCAAAATATGTGTACAGCCCTGTACTCATACTGAAGTTATTCTTGGTATATAATAGGTCTGATTGTGTAACGAATCGATTCCACGTCGCGCTGTGTGTGAGAGAGAGAAGGAGAGAGGGAGAGATCTGCCTGTGTTTGGAGACGGGGCGAGTTTTGTTTCTAACTTTTCTATTTATATATTGTGTTTCAAGTTGTGAATTAGAGTCTAGACTATACTTTATTTGACTGGTTGTGTGTTGTTGTAGTAACAGCTGAGCGACTCGTTCATAAGAGCCGATTCATTGCCGTGAGCGTGAGTCGAATCGCTCACGTCTTGCCATGAGTCTGTTGTACTGTACATGTTTGCAAAATGTTTGGTATAGCGCCCCTAGTGGCGAAGCACCCACCGGCCGCCACTGAGACAAACATGGGATAATACTGTCGTCGCTGGTGAGGAGGGTCTCGTACGGACCTGGTTCCTGTATTCCAAGCGCCCGATGGCAGGATTAATAGCTAATATTCCAAACGCCCGTTGGCATGGTTGCTAGCTAGTTAGCCCTTGTATACTTAGGCCAACCCGCATGTAGTCCGTAATAGGTAGTTAAATCCAGAACGCCGCTGGGTTCAGCTAAAGGTCTCTTAACGTTACTTCCTTATTTGTCCGTCTGTAAATCTACAGAGATTGCTATTTACTTCACTTCACTAGAACAAGTCACTCTACTTTGCCAATGGTGGCTCGACAATATTATGGTTGTATCTAATTAGCTGTACAGCTCTCTGTCAAGATACGTTGCTTGCCGTCCTGTTACTGCTGCCAAACATTTCTTCTCTCTCTCAACACTCTGCCCGGGCATGTCCTAAGAACCCTGCGCATGTGCATGCGCGCGCGCCTACGGCGTTAAGAATGGAACATATACAAAGAAGCGAATGATAAATACTGTTAGGTAATAGACGACGTGAAACATATATATCTTATATATATAAACAATATATAAGTTATACAAAATAATAAACGCAGACTTTATGTGTTAATCTGGACCTTCAGAACAGTATGCTTGGTTGAATTCCAGCCTTGCCTAAACACCAGCTGATGATTTCACTAATTGTCTCACTCAATTCAACTAACTCACCTGGTGCAATGTGTAGTTAAAATGAAAACTTGGCCCACGATGGAATGCGTTCGAGACCACTGGTCTATCCCTTGCAATAAAAAAAAGTTTTTACTTTTACTTATAAGTACTTTTACTCAATTGTGTTTTTAGCCAGATTACTTTTACTTGAGTACGATTTTGAGACCCCTGCTACCTATATACTAATATGTCTATACTGTATATACTATACACTCAGGGTGTAGCACAAAGTTCGACACTGCTAGATGAACAATACCACTTACCCTTAGCTGCCAGATAAGATGTGTACACCTCCTGCTGACTTGTTGTACATACTTTGTTTGATTGATTGATTGATTGAAAACTTTATTAACAGATTGCAGAATGGGTACAATACAGTAGCTACAGCTCAATACACAAAATTGTTAACTCATTGACCGCCAGGAATTAGAACTGTACATTGGAGGGGGTTGGGTTTGGACATTTACAGGGGCCAGTTTCGAATTGCAGTCTCCCGTTGGTGCTCTTTGAGAGTGGTTTTGAAAGTGGGTAGTGATTCACATTTCTTTACAGCTGTGGGTAGGGCGTTCCACATTGTTGTGGCATAATTGCGAAACTTAAGGGCTTGTTTGAGCCGAATCTGGGTTTAACATGATTTGTGGAGCTCCCTCTGGTGTTGGAATTGAAAATGGGGGACCCTGATGTAAACAAGACAAACGTCTTTCTCTGCATCCCCTTAACAATTGTGTGTATTGAGCCGTATTGTACCCATTCTGCAATCTGTTAAATAAAGTTTTCATTCATTCATTCATTCATTCATTCATTCATTCATTCATTCATTCATTCATTCATTCATTCATTCATTCATTCATTCATTCATTGTGGTCGTGGTATTCACTGACCTTTGGGAATTATTTTGACATGTACATGGGTACCTTAGCGGTGTAGTGTATCTTGTAGACCATGGTACTGGCCCATTGCAAGTTGCTGTCGTCTACTCATCCTAGGTTGTCAAAGTGGGCAGGGGTGAGGTGGGTTCTAGGAGTAAGGTCAAGCAGTAGTCTGACCAGTTTGTTTTGTGATGTTTGTAATTTTGTTTTTAGCGCCTTTGAGGTGCTTTGGTACCATGAGGTGCAAGCATAGTCGTAGTACCCTTGAAAGTCGCTTTGGATAAAAGCATCAGCTAAATTACTGAATGTAACTGTAAATGTACATAATACGATTCAGATTTAGGCTACTTTGTTAGAAAGAAAAATCACATCAATTAGTTTAACCCTATAGAAACCACCTGCTATATATCTCCCTGCCAGCAGGGGGCTGCCATCACTCTACAAAATAAAAAGTTATCCCATTTCTCTCTCTCTGAAATCATCAGTTCACAAAGGGGGGCACCTCTCCCTCTCTCGCTCTTCCTCTCTCCTTCAGTGTACAACACGCTACCGGACTACCGACTAGACGGGGGCGCGGCGGTGCGCGAGGGGAGCCGAGTTTTTATGAGACGAGACGTTAAAACAACTACTTTCTTTTATTCGTTTTTAAAACAACCCGGAGTTACCAGAGTTGTTGTCTGTTTTAATGAATCTCCAATGAACTGCACCAGGTAAGTTAGTGCGTCACGTTAGATGAGAAAATGGGTGACCCTGATGTAAACAAGACTAAAGTCTTTCTCTGGTCTGCATCCCCTTATCAATTGTGTGTATTGAGCCGTACTGTGTTGTGTACCCATTCTGCAATCTGTTCATTCAAGTTTTCAATCAATCAATCGTCTCTTTAATAAACATAATCTGCAGATGACAGGCGTCGTCAGTAAATAAATAAATACACAAATACATTAATACATAAATAAATAAATGAATGCGATAGTGGATTGGTTGGTTCTGAGTTTGGAGGAGGAGGGAATGGGAGAGAATAAACTGCGCTACGGATGATGTGAATGATGCTGTATAATTGTGGAGTGTAATGTAAACAAGATGCTGGGGATGTATTCTCTACTGTAGCCTTTAGCTAGGAAGGCCAAGAACCATGTCACTCACTCACTCACTCACTCACTCACCAATAAAGGGGTGATAGCATGCGGGTTAAGTGATCATTATATGATTTTCTGTACCCGCAAAAAGCTAAAACAGAAGGCCGGCTGTCACAAAACAGTCACATCTAGAGACCTCAAAACTTACTCTAGAGAGGCCTTTAACCAGTCAGTGGTGCAGTGGCAAATTGACAGTAGGTCAAACGCTCCACGCGCATGCACAGTTTTTTTTGGCACAGATTTTTATTTTTTTTCTTGAAATAGATAAGCTGAAAAAGGTAGCAGCGTATGAAACTTTTGTATCACAAACAGTACTGTATTTGCAAATCTGGTATATGTCATAAATGTATAGATGTAGCAGTACTGTCTATCTGTATGTCGTGTAGGGCTGGGCGATATGACCAAAAACGTTATCGCGATAAAATTATAAAATTATTTTCATATAATTCGATATCGATAATTATCGTCGATATAATGTCTGTCAAGTTTAATTAACTTCTTATGCTGCTGCGAATGTCTCAAGTCGAGTTGATGTCGTCATCAGTCTGCGCACGTTAGCCGACAAGCGGAGTATCTCATGACAATAAATATGACACTAAAATACTCTCTTCCGCCACAATATATTGAAACGACGTCCACTGTATATCCCACACTACCATAAACGTGGCCTCAGAATTCAAAACACACACATACTCGGCACGTAAATATATAAAACAGTGCCGTGCAAGCTAGTTATCCTAGCCAGCCTGTTGGTTCTAAGCGGTGTATTCCATGACAATGTGCTAAATATGACACTAAAATACTCTCTTCCGCCACAATATATAAAAACGACGTCCACTGTATATCCCACACTACCATAAACGTGGCCTCAGAATTCAAAACACACACATACTCGGCACGTAAATATATAAAACAACGCCGTGCAAGCTAATTAGCCTAGCAAGCCTTGTTGTTGAGTGAGTCCTACCTCCTTCCGGGTCTCGGCCATCTCCTTCACTGATTGGTTGTTAGCTGTTGTGCGTAAGTACGTCATCACGTAACGCTGGTTGTTGTTGTGCTGAGCCGAGGCTGAACGGAGCCAAGTTTGGAAAATCGATATATCGAAACTTTGCGACCACGTTTCATGTTTATTTCGAGGAAATAATTTATCGCGATAGTTATCGTTATCGTTTTATCGCCCAGCCCTAATGTCGTGTATGTCATATATGTTATGATGAATTGAAAATGGGGGACCCTGATGTAAACAAGACGAAAGTCTTTCTCTGGTCTGCATCCCCTTAACAATTGTATGTATTTAGCTGTACTGTACCCATTCTGCAATCTGTTAATAAAGTTTTCAATCAATCAATCAATCAATCAATCAATCAATCCCGCAGTGCAATACTCCAATTCAGCCATTGGGTGGGACGGTCATGTGACCCAAATCAGCCAATGGAAGCGAGGGTCCTTAAAGTGTGGGTCCTTAAAGTGTTGCGGTCCTGAGAGTGTTGGTGCTCTCGTCCTGCAGCTGGATACTATTGCCTCACAGCGCGGCCGTCAGCTGGCTCTGCGGCTCTGCAGCTGCATGCTTCTCCGGGAGTCCGGTTGGATAATGCCATGTAAAAAGTCGCATGCCTGACATATCGGCATGTAACTCGAGAACCGAGGCACGGATTTTGGCGATCCAGATGGCATTCGAACGGCAACGAATAGCGCTTTATTCGGTAATTTATATGTTCGGCGAAAAATGCAGCCCTGAGCCTTCACATGCTCGCAAAGGGCCGTGAAACTGAAACTGAAACTGAAAAATTAGATGTATTAATTAACCCCCCCCGAACGCCCCGGACAGGGCGTGAAAAGAGGACATGTCCGGGCAAAAGAGGACGTTTGGTCAGCCTACTCTACCTGTGCTTTTGTTATGTAAAAACGGTGGCCGCGGGCCGGTACTTAGTTACAACGAATGGGAACAGCGGATTTTTGTGTGCGTGACTGCGCGTACACGCGGGAACATATCCGTGCGCGATTGCGCGTACTTCAGCCTCAGTGACCGAGGTAAAACGCCGTTATACCAGCACTGCACCGTTGCCTTTAACCTAGAACTGGGGAGCTTGGACTGGTCAGATGAACTCAGTGGTACACAGGTTGAAGAAACATGGCTTGGATTCAAAACCAAATTCACAGCAATACTCAACAACATGGCACCCATAAGAACCACCAGGGTTAAAAATCGCGCTGAGCCATGGATGCACACTGAAATACTGGCCGCTATGAAAACCAGAGACAAAAAATGCTCTGAACTTCATAAAAGTCAGACAAAGCTTTCCAAAAGCTCAAACAGTGAACTCCAAGCCCACGTGGTTGAACTAAAAATTCAAAGAAACAGACTAAGAAATGACGTAAACACCATGATCAGAACCGCAAAAAGAAATTTCCTCAACGACAAAACTGAGGAAAACAAAAACAAACCCCGCGAACTTTGGAAGTTTTGGGGTTGACGAGACAGCCTTGGCTCCCCCCTCCAGCACGCATACAAGTTAGCTGCCATCACCAACGTGAGGCGCTGGGCCAAACACGTAGGAGGGGGGGTGGGGGGAGGGGGCTGGGGGTGGGGGAGCCGCATGCCACTCTTATCTACAAGAGGGCCTTCGACTCCAGCAGCTCTAAGGGTGCGGTTACACCTTTCGTTTCAGCACACTGATGTAGTACACTGCCAAAGCAGTAGGTGGCAGTAGGTGGCAAACATGAAGGCAATTTCAACCAATCAGAACTTGAATGTGCCTGCAAAGCAAATGTCAACAAGGCGGCCACCATCTTTTGCCTAGTTACCCAATGCAGCAATTCTTTTTCAGCAAAGCCTAATAAAAGTGCAATAAACAAAACGGATACATTCACTGTGTGTTCTGCCTGTCATTTGTTGATGAAACAAAACTAACATCAACACAAGTGACCACCAAGAGCGGATAGTTTAGTCTAAAAAAAGATCGGTAGCATTGTTAGCTGCATGCTAACGTCAATGGAGTATGCCATTATAACAATATAGCATTGTGGCTAGAAGCTAACGTTAGCTCACGCTACTTAGCCAGCACCAAACTGATGATATCGCGAGCTATCAGTAGTTAGATAACATTAGAGACAACGCTGTGTGTATTAAACAAAGGTGAATAGATGACTGGGCCATTTTGTTTAATGCTTGTTAAGTTGAAAGAGGAGCTCTGAGCTAACAGGGTCTGAATCCTGATAGCTCACGTTAGCCAGCTGCTCATGCAATCGGTAATGCTAGCAGAATGAATGGATGTAAACTTTATTTAACATATTGCATATGGGTACAATACAATACGGCTCAATACAAACAATTGTTAAGGGAATGCAGACTGTTGTAGCTTGGACTGGGGTCCTTATAACAATAACTTGACAACACATGGTAGCTGAAGCTATTTGGGACACGGAGCTATGTCCCAAACACACACACTGTTGTCACCGGAAGGGCACGCAGATGGTATCTACTGCGCATGGGCGTTTTCGCAACAACGGCTCCGTGCAGACTACACAGTGTTGTCGGCGCGTATTTTAGCGTTTCTCCAAAACGCAAACACAATTTAGCGTTTCAGCCGTATCCACAAAAAAACGCCAAAAAACGCATTTCTGTGTAATAGGGACATGAAACGTATTCAAAAACGTATAAAAAAACGAATACACTAGTCTAACCATGGCCTAAGTTCGACCTTGGAGTCGTCCAGGAATTTGTTTTGGCTGACTGACTGGCAACATTTCCCCAGTCACGTCGATTTAAATTTGATTTTGAGTAGAGTGAATTATAACTCTATTGGTTTGAGTGGAGTGAGTTTTAACAACTCCGTCCAAATGACTGAATGCATTTGTCCAAGTGTCTTAATCAGTTCATTTTAGTAGGTCCTGTGCGCGGTAAACAGATCCAAAATCTTCTTATTGCAATCCCAAAAGCTTCGATAATCCAAATGTCCACACGACTTCAAGTTGGTAGCCCGATTGAAATGTCGCAGAGGCAGAGAGGGTTAGCCTTATTATCCACAGAACTAGGCAAAATCTGCATATGGCTCGCTGGTAACAAACTATCATTACACATGGGCAAAACAGAGTCCATTCTCTTCGGTTCAAATAACAAACTCAGCAAGACCGACGGCTTCTCAGTTACAGTGGGTGACAATATTGTCACAAGGAAAGACGAAATTACCTACCTGGGTTCCATCCTAGAGGCAAATCTTTCCTGTGACAAAATGGCATCCAATGTAATAAAAAAAGTCAACCAACGAACTAGATTCTTGTACCGGATCTCCTCTCTGGTAAACAAGAATACCCTGAAGACTCTGGCAGGAGCACTCATTCAAGGGTACTACGACTATGCGTGCACCTCATGGTACCAAAGCACCTCAAAGGCGCTTAAAACAAAATTACAAACATCACAAAACAAACTGGTCAGACTACTACTTGACCTGAACCCCAGAACCCACCTCACCCCTGCCCACTTTGACAACCTAGGATGGCTTAGAGTAGACGACAGAGTACAGCAACTTGCAATGGGCCTGGTCTACAAGATACACTATACGACCGGGGTACCCCGGTGTATGCCATGTACATGTCAAAATACTTCCCAAAGGTCAGTGAATACCACGATCACAACACCAGAGGGAGCTCCACAAATCATGTTAAACCCAGATTCGGCTCAAATAAGGGACTAAACACGTTTCGCAATTATGCCACATCAATGTGGAACGCCCTACCCAAAGCTGTAAAGGAATGTGGATCACTACCCACTTTCAAAACCTCTCTCAAGGGACACCTACGGGAGACTGCAATTCAACACTGGCCCCTGTAAATATCCTAACCCAACCCCCTCCAATGTACAGTCATTTACCTAGTATGGTTTTGTCAATAGTCCAATGTACAATTTTGTTTGTTTGTACAGTGTCTCCTCCCCCCCCCCCCTCAATGTACAGTTTTACTTGTTTATACAGTGTGCCCCCCCCCCCACCCAACCTCCTCCAATGTACAGTTTCTACGTCAAATGTATATACTCTCCTTTCTTGACTTCTTCTGTATCACAAACAGTACTGTATTTGCAAATCTGGTATGTCATAAATGTATAGATGTAGCAGTACTGACTATCTGTATGTCATATATGTCCTGATGAATTGAAAATGGGGGACCCTGATGTAAACAAGACGAAAGTCTTTCTCTGGTCTGCATCCCCTTAACAATTGTGTGTATTGAGCTGTACTGTATTGTACCCATTCTGCAATCTGTTAATAAAGTTTTCAATCAATCAAAAACCCATGTACATGTCAAAATACTTCCCAAAGGTCAGTGAATACCACAACCACTACACCAGAGGAAGCTCAACAAATCATGTAAAACCCAGATTCGGCTCAAACAAGGGACTAAACACGTTTCGCAATTATGCCACAACAATGTGGAACGCCCTACCCAAAGCTGTAAAGGAATGTGAATCACTACCCACATTCAAAACCGCTCTTAAAGAGCACCTACGGGAGGCTGCAATTCGAAACTGGCCACCGTAAATGCCCAAAACCCCCACCACCTCCTAATAGACGGTCTCCTCCCCACCGCATGTATATATTCCCTCCCCGCCGTATGTATATTTCTCTCCCACCCACCCACCCCCTCCTAATGTACAGTCCCCTCCCCATCATATGTATATACTCTGTCAGGATCTAGGGGTAACAGTACTGTATATTTGAATACCGTTTATGTCACAAATGTATCAGTACTAAATACCTATATGTCCCTATGCCATAAATGTCATGTATGTTGTGTATGTCATAAATGTCTATATGAATTGAAAATGGGGGACCCTGATGGAAACAAGACAAACGTCTTTCTCAGGTCTGCATCCCCTTAACAATTGTATGTATTGAGCCGTACTGTATTGTACCCATTCTGCAATCTGTTAAATAAAGTTTTCATTCATTCATTCATTCATTCACACTCACTCACTCACTCACTCACTCACTCACTCACTCACTCACTCGCTGTTAGCCATTCTGACCCTAGTGGTGGCTCACAGGCATTGCATTTTATATGAGCCCAGTATGTAATGACAATTTTTTTTAGACTTTTGTGTTTCTTTTATACATTTATATATTTGAATGGCTTAAGGCTATTGCTGTACTTGTTGTGTGTTTGTTGTTGTTGAATTATTTGAAATAAACTTCAATCACTGTAAAAGCTTGTTAAAAGTCTAACTCTTTGTCTGTCTCCCTCTCTGTCTGTCTCCTTCTCTGTCTGTCTGTCTGTCTGTCTGTCTGTCTGTCTGTCTGTCTGTCTGTCTGTCTGTCTGTCTGTCTGTCTGTCTGTCTGTATCTCTCTCTTTCTGCCCCCCCCCTCTCAGGGTTCTCCACATTCTAAGTCAGAATGCAATGCCTTCTGCCATCATGCCTGTTGACATGGCGATGAGGATCTGTCTTACCAGCTCTCCACCTCTGTGCTCTTTCCTCGGTAACTATGACAATTGCTCCTCCACGGCGACGCTGTTGCCACGCCGCAAACCGCTGCGCCCCTGCCTGAGCTCCAGAACATGCAGCGACACCTCCAGTCCACCAGGCGGCACCACCAACAACACAACCACCACTAACAGCAGAGGCTGGCAGAGCCCCAGGTAGTGAGCATGTTTCCATGGCAACATAAATATTAAGATATTATACATAAATATTAAGATATTATTCAGGATATATTATACAGTATTGCATCTTTGAGTTGGCTCATGTTAACCCATTGCTCGCCAATGACTTGTTAACACGTCATTCTCCGCCATGCGTAATCTGCCAATGACGCCGTAAGGCGTCTTTGAGATCAATATTTCATATTTTCGTCATGGTATTCACATTTCACCCACGGAGTCTTGGCTGGTGCTGTAGGACTCCGCTCAACTCTGCAACGCTTCAATACCACCACCTCGTGGCCGATCGACGAGTTGCCAAACCGGAAGTGGCCGGAAGTGCTTGGTCCGTCCCCTATTTTCGGTGATCGTCCCGGGGCTCAATACAGACACCGTGGATATGGATCTTTGCCATAACTCAATAATCAACATTATTTGGACGTGTATTAGTAATATACAACCCGGCAATAGATCGCATCGATCAACATCCCATAATAGCGATCTTTTTGCTCCACTCTCATCACCCAACGCTACGAGGAGACTGGGGTGAGTTTCAGTGTTTTTCTTTACCATTTTCGATACAAACTGCTCTGATCAATATATCACCCACACTACATGAATCATTTAACGTCGGTCATGGAATTATAAACGACCCCCCCCCCCCCCCCCCCTCCGTTCATCCGCGCATGATGAGTCATAACTGTTAGGACCATGTGCAGTTGAAATTTTTTATCTGGCGTCGATCGGTATCTAACTGCATTTGATGATCTAATATATGCATTTATGGCTATATCTCACATTCTATGAAATACTGCAGAAAACGATAAAAACATATTTATACTCTAGACCGTATTTTTGTATTGTATGAATGTGTGAATGAAAAAGTAAAGCGTTCCTACATCCTGAACGATAGATAATTGATGTTGAATGGGCCATAGTAATGTCAATTTAGCAATACAATTAAAAAAAAAAGTTATAGCCCTGCAAAGAAGGTGAACATCTCCATAGACAAATAGAGCTGGTAGAGGATGGTTTAGGATGGGTACAATGCCCGGCGGAGAATGGGTTAACATATCCTGTTTACAACATCATATCCTGTTTACAATATCCTGACTGAGAAACCTGAATATGATATCTGTGATATGCTGATATTAGGGTTATATAGCTGACTTATATAGCCCAGTCCACACGATCACAGGTATTTTTGACACAGAGGTTTTCAAAAAATAAACCTCTGTACACACGACTGGTTTAAACTCTGCACAGAGTGATGTAATATACATGCCATTTTCAACCAATCAGAAGGGTTGAACGCGTCACTACACGTCCTGCTCAAAACAGAAACCTGCCATCTTTAAATTACCTCGCTTGAACTTAGCAACATAGCATTCATTGTTTGCAGCAAAAACAAAGTGCAATAAACAAAAAAGGATACATTCACTGTGTGTTCTGCCTCATTTGTTGATGAAACAACCAACATCAAAACAATTTACCACCAAGAGCGGAGAGTTTAGTCTCACAAAAAGATTTACATGCTAATGTGATTGGGATTTGCCATTGTAATAGTTAGCATTGTGGCTAGCGTACATTAGCGTAGTAACGTTACACATGGGAGACTATCTTGCTGGACACAAACATTGTTGATATAGCAGTCTCGTTAATGTTATATCGCTCGCTATTGGTTGTACTAGTAACGTTAACGCTAGTAGAATGAATGGATGAATTGTAGAATGGGTACAATACGGCTCAATACAAACAATTGTTATGGGGATGCAGACCAGAAAAAGACAGCTCTGCCGTAAACACTGGAAATAATCTTGGTTACTATGTCCACACGCAACCACTGCAACCGGGATGAGCCCAAAACTTCACCCTGGACTCCGGTTTTGAAAGAGCACGGTTGCATTGTTCCAAAAACCGGGTTGCGTGTGGACGAACAGTGCAACTGTGCACATTAAATCATGGTTTCATAAAACCCCGCGTTTGTGTGGACAGGGCCTCATGAATGAATGAATGACCTTTATTTATATAGCACCCTTCACAGCACGAATGCACAGGGTGCTTTACACTACAGCTTAATATAAAAACACAATAAAAACAAAATCAGAAATAAATGACAACAACAACAAACAGCAGTTAAAAACAGTGGACCTAGTTCACTACTAATCAGTTAAAGGTGACATTCAGCCCACTAGATGTCGCACTAGAGCACCAGCATGTCATTTATCCAATCAGTTGCATTCCACATGGAGAAAATGGGAAGTAGGGAGGGGATACATGCACACAACATGTAAACAACAACATTAATTTTGGACCCGCCAACATTTGTTAAATGATAAATTCATTAACTCATTCAGTGCCAGCTATTAGACAGAGCCCGTCATAGCAAGGCCACGCTTTAAAAGATAGGAGTGCGTCACCTTGTTTGTAGAGCTATAACTATATTCTATATTATAGCTATGGATACAATACTATGGCCCATTTGACATCACCTATCTATCGTTCAATATGTGAAAAATAATTAATTTTCCCATCCATATGTTCCCGTGTTATACCGTGGTGAATATAAGTATGGTTTTAGAGCGGTCTGGGGTAATTCCCAAAATGCTGAGTTATAGCCTTATACGTCAACTCTACTATAAACGTTGCCGTTTCTTGCCTATACATGCTATTATTCCCAAATCTAATGCATGAGAGGGGGGGGGGGGGGGGGGGGGTAGTTTCTGATTATTTGAGTAATGACATTCGTATTGAACACTAAAAACGCTTATCAGCCCGATCGGCATTGCACGATCAAGCAAAAATTTATGTCAGATAGTCCTTACCTGTGATCGGGAGCATTCCAAAAATAATATTCCAATTGTTTGATCGCCATCTGGTACATCCGATGTCCATTTGGTCCACGGCATAATCCACCACTACATATTAGGGGTGTAAAGGTACACATATCCGTACCGAACCGTTTCAGTACTGGACCTAAGGTTCAGTACGGCTGTGTACCGAACAAATACAACGGTACGTTAACCACTAACGAACGCACGTGCAGAACTGAATTCAAAACTCGATTATTAATTTCAATATAGAATATTCGTTGACAGCCATACAAATACAATTCGTTACTGCACACTAGAGCTGCCGCGATTACTGCATTACCGCGGTATCGCTGTTACATCACGGCCACCGCAGAGTAGGCTGAATACCGCGTCACCGCTGTTTTTTATAATAATAATAATAAATTACCCTCCTCTCGTTGGGCTTGCGGCTCTGCAGATATACCCTACTCCACTATCGAGGTTCCAAGCGACCCTATTGGGTACCAGAAAAGTCACGTGAAACATTGCAGACCACTGATTGGTCAGAAGAGAGACGCGTCACACGTTGTAGCGTCATGCGGTGTGTTACCACCAATCGGCAAGCGCGTATTAGGTTTTTACTTCCTGAATGTCAGCTCATCACAACACGGCTAATAACGTTAGCTTTAACTCTCCGCCGGAGTGGACTACCATCGCTCCTAAGGAGTACTAAACGAGACATAATGATTTTACTGTCTGCAACGAATGTTATAATAAAAGCCCTTCGTTCTATACACTTGTCTGATTGAAAACTTTATTAACAGACCGCAGAATGGGACAACTCAGCACGCTCTGAGCAAAGAAAGGAACTGAGATATGAATAGAGTATTGCTTGCCTTGCTATGGCCCGGTAAATACGCTGATGTTATTGAACGTATAACTATATAATGTTAATGCCACAAAACGAATGCCTTTATTATAAAGTAGTAACTTTATAGTAATAATAATAAGAAAGGGTCGGGGGGGTTAGGGGTAACCACCCCTGCCCGCGACACCGAGTGAACTGCGCACGACCTGAGGGGAAACTTCGAATCCGTGTTTCACTTTCAATAACTAATGCGTGCTTGCCGAATCCCAAACAATATTCATGCTGCAAAGTCATCCTCTAAAGATAGACATTTAGACTAGAGGCAGGCTATATGCTATAAAGAGTAGACTACTACTAAAAAAAAAAATGCATTCAAACTTTTTTTTTTAAATTTTTTGTGTGCGTGCGGTAATAACCGCGGCGGTAGGAAATATTTTGCAAATCTGTGCGGTAAGGAAAACATCAATACCGCGGCAGCTCTACTGCACACTACATCACTCCTGAGTGGAACTTGGAAAGCCAAACTTTCCCACACTGTACCGAAAACCTGTACCGAACCGTGACTTCAAAACCGAGGTACATACCGAACCGTGTTTTTTGTGTACCGTTAGACCCCTACAACATATGGATCGGGGATATTTGACGCGCTTCAATGGAACCGGGAGAACCGCTCCACTCGCCCGACAAGAAAAAGTGAGACCGGAGACATTTGGCCGTTACACAGGCCAAGATACGAGGTTACAAATAGGGATGTCCCGATCTGATCACGGGATCGGGGCTGATCACGTGATTTTCCGAAGATCGGGATAAAAAAAAAAAAAAAAACTGCAATATTTTATTTTTTTTACTTTCTTTTTTTATTTAACAAACATGACCATGTTCACGTCTTAAACTCATACTGAGGCCTTAGTTTTGGTTTTAAATTGCATATAATCATACATTTATTTATTGTCACACAGAGCAGAAGAATTTTGCCAAAACAAACCAATAGTAACCAGCTGCAGAACGGCAGACCAGCCACACTCTCAGACCCAAATAATTTTTAATTTTTAATTTATTTATTTTTGAATCCCAATTTCTCACATTACATTCACCCTGAATGTTGACGTTATCCAGCTGAAAAGTTAACTTCATAAATCATTTGATGTATAATTAAATCAAAGGAAATGCGTTTGGGTCTGAGAGTGTGGCTGGTCTGCCGTTCTGCAGCTGGATACTATTGGTTTGTTTTGGCAAAATTCTTCTGATCTGTGTGACAATAATAAATAAATGAATGATGATGATATGCAATTTAAAACTAAAACTAAGGCCTCAGTATGAGTTTAAGACGTGAACATGGTCATGTTTGTTGAATTAAAAAAAAAAAAAAATATATATATATATATATATATATATATATATATATATATAAAAAAAAATGATCGGATCGGGAAATATCGGTATCGGTAGATACTCAAAATCACATGATCGGGATCGGATCGGGAGCAAAAAAACGTGATTGGGACATCCCTAGTTACAAAGGGTGCTCGATACCGCCGTCTAGCTGGATGCGGCCGGTATTGCACTTTGGCAATCTCAGACTTATTGGCGCCCAACCGCTGGCGAGTTAACCCGACTTATCTCGGGTTTGGCCTCCATTGAGTTAATTAATGGCGAGGGGGGGGGGGGGGGGGCAATACTTTAATTCTGCAACATTCTAAAAGCTCTGTGGGTGTATTATTTAAAAATAAGTGTAATAATAGAAGAAGATTATGCTACATGTTATCTGTAGCAGCTTTAAAGGTGCTATGTGTACTATTTTATGTACACTCGACCACATACAAATAATGTGGAATAAAAGGGGGGGGGAGGATTGTCACTTATACTAATCCATTAAATCACCTGCTTCAGAGTGCAATGTTGTCCTTTTGCCGATATGCTAAGGCTAGCATAAAATTACTGCTACCAACAAAATCCTCAACATGTATTTTTTCTCACGATATTTTCATTTTCATTGTAGCTGTAAAATTGTGCTAGTCATTTCATTTCATTTCAAACCTTTATTTATACTCGTGAAAGCACTGAGGTTTCCCTCATTTACAGTGATGACGAGTTAACAAAGGACACAAATATCATAACAGTTAATAATTACAATGAATTACAATTACTACAATGATGGATTAAAAACAATTAATTAGTGGCAGCCACCCTCTGAAAGATAACACATGTAGCTAGCTAGACTCCTCTCACCATAAGCTCAGTTTTACAGCTACAATGAAGATAGAGGTATTGCAGGTTCCTCGACTGCTAACAGAAGTCCCGGTCCTGTTAGTGACATTTGAAAGCATGCCATGTTTCTGTGTCTCTCAGGCATCAGAAGAAGCGGGTCGTGTTCGCTGACTCCCAGGGCATGTCGCTAACAGCCGTCCACATCTTTAAGGAGTTTGAGGAGGATCCTCTCTCTGAGCTGCAGTTCCACCTGTCTGACCTAGAGGGCGCCACTGCAGGCCTCACTCGGGAACAGAACCCAGGTAACTCCATGGAGGAAAGACAGGTGTAGTGGATGCTGTCACTGTCCAGTTAGTCCTAGCTGCCAGTTAGCCCTAGCTGCCAGTTAGCCTTAGCTGACAGTTAGCCTTAGCTGACAGTTAGCCTTTGCTGCCGGAACCTTTGTCTGATATACGCATGTGTATGATTAAGAGCCTATGCGTGAAGAAGAACAAATAGGAAGGCCCTAGTTAGCTAATGCTAGCATGATAACTTTCATTAGTTAATGCCTCAATAATCTGCCTTGGTGATCTTGTTACCGATTTAATTAAGCTCTCAATAGTAAGGTGGTTGATATCATTTGCTCTGCTATCTTATCATTCTTTCCAAAAGCAAAGAGGCCTAGAAGCATGGCTAATGCTAATGGCGCACATACCAGCGAAGCTAACTGCCTAAGAAAACTGGCACAGAGGCACTGAAAGAGGATTTCACACACTAGACATAATATCTAGATGTATCCATCAGTGGACCAATTGCATGCTTTCGCAGAGGACAAGAAGCCTTCAGCCGACTTCTTCAGACATTAAGCACCCCCCCACAGCCCAAATGGAATGACCCCCCCCCCCCCCAAAAAAATAAAAAGGTATAACAACATTATTCTGACTACAATTCTACCTCCAACACAGCTTATACTCAAACCAAGCTCTGATAGCGATGGACTGCACATTTGCTACACCCTCGTTCACCTACAGTACAATAACAATCACTTCACCAAGGCAATAATAATTGAACTCAAACCCCAACATTTAAGTGACGTGAAAAATAAAACACGCTTGAATCACACTTTGACTGCCATGAAACGTCTTTTCACGTCATTGCTGGCCATGCTCAAGTTGCCGGGGGACGCTGTACAGCGTCCTTATATCAATATTTCAAAAATCTGCGATCGGATTCATAATGCCCCTCCGCTGGCCTGAGATCCACCAGCAGGACCCACTGAGCTCTCTGGCGGTTCAGGAGCGCCATCTGGTGGCCGATCGGCGCAATCGCCAAACAGGATGTTGAATAGAGGTTGTCCTAGACGACCGTAGTACTTCCGGCGCTCGCTATAGGTCCCGCGACTCTGGCTCGTCACACTACACAGTGATCGATTGCCAATAACTCGATAAACAACATGATTTGGACGTATATACCATTATACAAGCTGGAGATGGACCGGGTAAATTTACATCCCATAATGATAAGATTTCAACTCGACGATGATCGCCCAACGGCGCGCGGAGACTGGGGTGAGTTTCAGCGTGTAACGTTACCGTCTTCGATACTAACTGCTATTATCAACATTTGACCCACATTAGATGATTGGTATAACGCTGCCCACGGAATTATAAACGCCCCCTAGCCCATCCGGTCAACATCAGATGACGTGTAGTAACTTCTAGAAGTACGTCTAGTTGGAATTTTTTATATCGCGCTGATTGCCATAAAACTGTATTGCATCATCAATATAATGCATTTGGGGCTATAGATCACGTTCTGGAGAAAGCTGCAGAAAGAGATGAAAACATACTTATACATTAGACCATACTTTACTATGAATATGTGAATGAAAAAGTTTAACGTTGCTACACAATGAACAATACATATAGGACTTTGAATGGGCCCTAATAATGGCAATGTAGCAATAGAATTTAAAAAGTTATAGCCATGCAAAGAAGGGGTACTTCTCCATAGACAAATAGAGCCGGCAACCTATGGTATATCATTAATTTAACCCAAGGCAACCAAAGTGTTAATTACATTAGAAAGAAAGTGGTACCCAACCCGATGCAAACTGGCCCATAATGTTAAATGTATTGATGCTTATATACACAAACCCAGACAAACTGATTGACACAGCTGCACTCACCACCTCACCTGGACAAACTAAAAGGTCCTGCTCGGTTTTGGATTTAAATGCAGTGGGCATGAATTACTAATGTTAACTGAACTTAGTATTCCTTGTTCTTTGTGTTGTATGAAAATAGTATTATATAGAAATAATATGGAAATAGTCAAAGACTAGTTATACAAACAAAAGCACTTGTGTGTGTTTATTTTTATTTTTTTAACTACCTATCTTTGTGAAAGTGGCTTCTCAGCTCTGGTCCAGCTGAAGACAAAGCAGAGGAACAGATTGGACATTGAGCATGACCTCAGAGTTGCTTTGTCTACCATCACCCCAGACTTTGAGACTCTTGTCAGGAGCAAACAACATCCCCAGTTATCCTATTCGTTCCCTGGGATGTTAAGCTAAGAAGTCTGCTAAGAAGGATATATTATTATTATTATTATTATTATTATTATTATTATTATTATTATTATTATTATTATTATTATTATTATTATTATTATTATTATTTATTATTATTAGGGCTGACCTTCTAAATTTTTTTTGGCAATCGAAGCTTCGGGGCCGAGCTTCGATTTTAATTCGAAGCTTCGAATTAAAAAAAAATTATATATATATTTTTTTTATCTTATGTTGTGGGACTTGTACAGCACTTTGGTCAACTTTGTTGTTTTTAAATGTGCTCTATAAATAAAGTGGATTGGATTAATGAATTAAGTAGCCCCTTTCGTGACTGTGACGCAGCCAACACGGCTGTGTTATTTAATTCAAGGTGGATCGCTGTTGTCGTTTGAACAACTTCAGATTTCATGGGAACTACCAATCCCCCCAAATCAAGAATGTTTAAGATGAATGAAGTAAGATTTAGATTATTTGAAATATGGCCTGTGTAGACTAAGGCCCCGTTTAGACGGAAACGCTAGCAGGTGAATCCGCAAAAATATTTTTTCGGATGTGCCTTTCGTTTATACGGAAACGGCGTTTTTACGGGGTGAAACCGCAAAAAAGTGAGACTACCTTCCAGGGTGGAATTCCTAGAAACGCAAAAGCTTTGCGCTCTCGTCTAAACTGTTAAACCGTATAAATCTGTTAAAACGATGACGAAAGGGTTGTCACGGCTCTGGTCGCGCGTACTGCTTACGTCACAGGTAGCAGGTATGCGCCAGTAGCCGAGACGTAAACAAAGCAAGTATGTCTGACTAACTGAGATCACCTGAAGGCTACATTGGCAGTACTTTTAACCCTTTCACTGCCACACGACAGAAGGTTAACCCTTTACTATCACACAACCGGCTGTCGTGTGGCAGTGAAAGGGTTAAATACACAATAATCTGTCCCGCGGTGTGAGTGGACCCACTGTCTGCGAGTGACTCTGCTTTGGTCCAATCACATTCCCCATCCACAGTCTGCGAATCAGAGGCAGAGTAGGGCGGGTCTTCACAGCACGTCATGTGACATATGCGCCAATCGTGTGACAGCGGGGGTCCGTCGTTACAGCGTCGTCTGCACGGAGAATTCCACCCCAAAACGCTCGTCTAAACGTAAAATTAAAAGTGAAACCGCAAGATGACTTTTGCGGTTTCTGTTCACAAAACGCTCGTCTAAACGTAGCCTAAACTATGCACAGAATTATGTCAGTCTACAAGGTCCGGCAATGTAGACCTTGTAGACTCCACTACAGACCAATTATCAGTCAATGTTCATGCATTTTTAAGAAGGGCTACTTCCACAAAAAAACAAAGAACTTACCAAAACATCTCAGTAGCACCTTATCTAAATGTTCTATTTCATATATGGAGATTCATATTTATTTATGTATTGCATGCATTTCTACATTTTATTTCCTATTTTGTTTATTCATCCCAGTATCTTTCTTTCTTATGTGTGGAATTCTACAAGGCATTTACATTTACATTTAGTCATTTAGCTGACGCTTTTATCCAAAGCGACTTACAAGTTCTGTACGACAGGTCATCAGGAAGGATACAACTCTTATCAGCTGAGTAACAATATTCATCAAAGTGTTGCGTGTTACAGTGTAGGTTAGTTTATTAGGACAAGTGCATGACAGTAAGGTTAGTTAGGGTTAGATTTATTTTATTTTATTTATTTTATTTTATTTCAGATAATGGTTGAAGAAGTGCGTCTTTAGTCGACGGCGAAAGATTGGACGGGATTCGGCTGTCCTAACTGGGGTGGGTAGTTCATTCCACCATTGTGGGGCAAGGACTGAGAATAGGCGTGTAGGTGGTGTATATGTGTAGGTGGTGTATATATTCAAACAGGCAATAGTGATGATATAATTTGGGCAGTGCTGAGCTGGGTTACTTTCCTCCAGTGTATTTGTCCCCCGGCCCCACCCAATGGCCCCATGCACACACACACACACACACACACACACACACACACACACACACACACACACACACACACCGAAGTAAAAATAAAAATTATGTTCGAAGCTTGTGCCATCGAACGAAGCTTCGAAGTATTTAAGACAGCCCTAATTATTATTATTTTATTTCATTGTGTTTTTAGCCCTAGTTGCACTTTTGTTGCAACCCCAGTTATCCCATTAGTTCCCCCAAACTTACTGTAGAGAAGTCTGCTAAGAAGCATATACCGGTATTATTTATTATTATTATTATTTTATTTCATTGGGTTTTTAGCCCTAGCTGCACTTTTGTTGCAACCCCAGTTATCCCATTAGTTCCCCAAAACTTAGGTTTGTTATGTTAAGCTAAGAAGTCTGCTAAGAAATATATATTATTTATTATTATTTTATTTCATTGGGTTTTTAGCCCTAGCTGAACTTTTGTTGCAACCCGTTATCCCATTAGTTCCCCCAAACTTAGGTTTGTTATATTAAGAAATCTGCTAAGAAGCATATATTATTTAATTTCATTGGGTTTTTAGCCCTAGTTGCACTGAATTTTTTTGTGTTTATTTCATGTTTTTAACAGTGCATGAAAGATTGTGTATTACTGCAAAAAAAAAAAAAAGTGAAATAAATCATAGTGGTTAAAAAAATTGGGTCGCGACTTAATGACTAAGGAAAATGTTGGGTCCTGAGGCTAGACCAGTTGAGAACCACTGTATTAGACTACAGCAAAGGGTTACACGGTACCAAAGTAAACCCGACGGTTTCTAGGTGCCACAAACCATCCCATCCCTAACACATACATACAGTATAATGAGTATTTTGTTAATATTTACCAGGTGACAAATATGTTTGTTCTACGATAGCTAGGAGGCCTATGAGGTTTTGAGGCATTTGGCCTGATGGTGGCGCTATTCCCACAAAAAAAGTTAACTACCTCATAATGGTTGTCTGATAATGATGACATTTGAAATGTGTTGTTGCTTTGATATCGTACCATTATTATCAATACTTCTAAACCATTCACCTGATTCTCACTATACCTCATGCGTGGCATCTAGTGACCACCCTTTGTAAAAGACAGATGGTAGGCCAAACCATTTGACCACATTTGAGGAATTTTGGGGATATACTCCACTGTTGTTTAGTTGCCTTCATGTGGGTGTGTTGTAATGTCTGACTGTTGTTTTGTAAAGTCTGACTATTGTTTTGTAAAGTTTGACTGCTGTTTTGTAATGTCTGACTGTTGTTTTGTAATGTCCGACTGCTGTTTTGTAATGTCTGACTGTTGTTTTGTAAAGTCTGACTGTTTTGTAAAGTATGACTGTTGTTTTGTAATGTCTGACTTTGGTTTGTAATGTCTGGCTGTTTTGTAATCTGACTGTTGTTTTATAAAGTCTGGCTGTTTTGTAAAGTCTGACTGTTTTGTAATGTCTGACTCTGGTTTGTAATGTCTGGCTGTTGTTTTGTAATCTGACTGTTGTTTTATAATGTCTGACTATTTTGTAAAGTCTGACTGTTTTGGAAATGTTTGAGACACAGCTGGGGACATTACTGACTTCCTGTATATTGCATAATTTAACCTGTCCTCGTCTTTCCTCTCGCAGGTACAGAGGAGCCAGTTCTTGGTCTGGTCCTGGCCTTCCCACAGCCGGCTGCAGACTATCTGGACTTAAGGAATCGTCTGAAAACCAACCAGGTCTGTCTGGAGAACTGTTCTCTCCAGGAGCGCTCCCTCTCCGGAACTGTCAAGGTTCGAAATGTCAGCTTCAAGAAGTCTGTCCACATACGCGTCACCTTCGACTCCTGGCGCTCTTTCTTGGATGTCCCATGTTCATACCTCAACAATGTGTACGGCTGTCCGGACACCGATACCTTCTCCTTCACCGTGGAGTTCCAAGAGGTTCTCGACCTGTCGGAGGGTGTGGAGTTCTGTGTGCAGTACCAGGGCCTGGACCAGACCTTCTGGGACAACAACGATGGCAACAACTACCGTCTGGTACCGGCCGACACCGACGCCAACACTGGACGAAATGCAGAGGGAATGGCACTGCTAGACTTTCGCAGAGATGGAGGAGGGATAGAGGGAGGGAAAGAAAAAGAGATGGAGTTCGATCGGTTTGGGAGCCCCAGGACGTCGGCCGGGATCTTCCCAGAGTGGCAGAGCTGGGGGAGAATAGAGAACAGCGCCCCCTACTGGTGAAGAGCAGACAGGACACAGTACTCCTTGCTATGCCATTTCACCTCCCCAAAACCAACCAACTTGAATGGCCACAGGTGGGAGATACGGAAGAAGTGAAAGGATGAAAGGGTTTCATAGGACAGGCCTGTATACAATCCATATACAGCTCTGTCTAACCCACTGGATACCAGCTACACTGTGGGTGCAGGGAATAGGACCTGCCCTGTGCCTAACCAGACGGGGTGACAGCACCTGGGAACGGATGGATGAGAGTTTTAATTAGACATTAATCATCACAACAGCTTCATAAGGCCTGCATATTAGCAACATAAAGCATTTCAGAGGCTGAGAATCTGCTAAAGAGATTCATCATGTTCCTTTCTATCTTCACAAGGATTCAGTAAGGGTTCATTAAGGGTTCATTAAGGTTATTTAAGGGTTCGTTACAGTTGAGAATGCTCCATTCAAGAATCGGGAGAGTTATACATGCTTCACAGTAGCACTGGGTGAAGGATTTATTCTTTATTTGTTCAGGAGTTCACACACCTTCTACCATGAAGACACATCCACCACATCAGCAGCCTGTAACTAACCCAGAGCTGAAGCTGAACTCTGAGCTCACCATATATTATGTCCATAAACAGTAAAGTGTGTGTGTGTGTACACTGACCATGTTTTGCGTATACATTTATGTACACAGAGTATATAATATGTACAGTGATAATGGTTGTATTTACAGCCAAACACACCATCTGACTTTTAACTAATTCAGTCTGATGGGGAAACTGACGGAGAAGGAAATGATGTCATTTTCGTTGTGAATTGAGACTTTAAAAAATACATGTCTGGCTGTGTTTCAGGACATGTTTTGTGTATTGTGTGGTTGCCTTGTTGGACTGAGTGCTGAAGCATGACTCCAAAAAACCCACAACTCCTGTCCTCAATCCAGATGAGGAGATTGAGTCCTCAAACCAGATTAGGAGATTGAGTCCTCAGTCCAGATGAGGAGATGTTTGATTCCTCAGTCCAGATGAGGAGATGTTTGAGTCCTCAGTCCAGATGAGGAGATGTTTGATTCCTCAGTCCAGATGAGGAGATGTTTGATTCCTCAGTGGTCCAGATGAGGATATGTTTGATTCCTCAGTCCAGATGAGGAGATTGAGTCCTCAGTCCAGATGAGGAGTTTGAGTCCTCAGTCCAGATGAGGAGATGTTTGATTCCTCAGTCCAGATGAGATGTTTGAGTCCTCAGTCCAGATGAGGAGATTGAGTCCTCAGTCCAGATGAGGAGATGTTTGAGTCCTCAGTCCAGATGGGGAGATGTTTGATTCCTCAGTCCAGATGAGGAGATGTTTGATTCCTCAGTCCAGATGAGGAGATGTTTGATTCCTCAGTGGTCCAGATGAGGATATGTTTGATTCCTCAGTCCAGATGAGGAGATGTTTGATTCCTCAGTCCAGATGAGGAGATTGAGTCCTCAGTCCAGATGAGGAGATTGATTCCTCAGTCCAGATGAGGAGATGTGTGAGTCCTCAGTCCAGATGAGGAGATGTTTGAGTCCTCAGTCCAGATGAGGAGATGTTTGAGTCCTCAGTCCAGATGAGGAGATGTTTGATTCCTCAGTGGTCCAGATGAGGAGATGTTTGATTCCTCAGTCCAGACGAGGAGATGTTTGATTCCTCAGTCCAGATGAGGAGATTGATGAGGGAGTGGTCATGAGGGTGCTAGATCACAGATGGACAATTCAGAATCCTCCTTTTTAAATGGCATGTTTTGTGTTTGTGTAAACAATGGCTGTTTACTGTAGTGCAGCAGTCTCAGCACTGTGTTTAATGGCATTCAAAATACACACGAATGACTTGTTTATATTCAAGGGCATTCTGAGTAAATTTTTTTTTTAAAAGAAGCCTTTAGAAAAAACAACAACCAACTTTTCTGTGGACTAAAAGAGAAAGTTATTCGTCTTGGTTTTTTAAAAGCAGAAAGTGTTGATTGACGAGCATGAACGTAGATGCCTTCCTCTGTCTGAGTCTCTATCTGACCTCAGATCAGACCTTACAGAACATCTTCTCCTTTCATAGTTAAACTAGTGCTCTAACTGCCCCATTATCAGAAGGTCACCGGTCCAAACCTTCAGCAATATGTCCATTCTCCTGTCCCTATTGTCCTTGAGCAAGGCACTGATCCCCTACCTGCTCCAGGGATGCTGTAAATGTCTGACCCTGACCTCTGACCCATCTGGTGGAATGTCTACATGAACATGTGTCTCAGAGGGAGATATTAATGTTTACATGTATGAGTGTCTCAGAGAGAGATATTAATTCTACATGTATGCGCGTCTCAGGGAGATATTAGATATTAATGTGTATTAAAATAGCAAAGCATCATTAATTATTTTAGAATAAGCCCTATCATTTTTACATAGCAACGTCATGACCAATAGAGCAATACCTAATTTCACTGGCTGGAATATATAGATAGGATCTATAGGGTTTAGATCTAAAGCCCAGATGAGAAGATTCCTGTAAGATTCACTTACAGGAAATACATTTGTTTGTCATCTTCCCCAGAGTCAGATCATCTTCCCCAGAGTCAGATGAGAAGATTGATCAATCAATTTAATCTCTGTGCATGAGTTTTGGAATTCTTGGAAGTTGTATTTCTTCACCTTTGATAGAGCTAGGTTAGCGGCTCTCTACGGCTTCCAGTCCTTGTGCTAAGCTAGGCTAGCTGTTCCCTACTGCTTCCAGTCCTAGAGCTAAGCTAGGCTAGCTGCTCTCTACTGCTTCCAGTCCTTGTGCTTAGCTAGGCTAGTTGCTCCCTGCTGCTTCCAGTCCTTGTGCTTAGCTAGGCTAGTTGCTCCCTACTGCTTCCAGTCCTTGGAAGCAGTAGGCACCTACAACTGATATTAATCTTCTTGGCTGACTCTGGGGGAGTCTTTAGTGACCGGTGGGCCGTGAGTGGACTTTGCACTTTGCAAAGGATTTGATTGGCTCCTTTGCACCAGCCAGCTTCAATAAATCCCAGTATTTGGACTGGAGCTATGTCAGAAAACAATCTGTTAACTTTCAATTCAGGTAGTTGATGGTTTTCAAAATGGCATTTTGTCACCCACTGCCATGTATTCAATCTTTATTTATACTTGATACATACACAGGAGTTAAACTCATTTTACCCATTTGAATCCAGCTCAAGGCTTTAGGCACCTCTTTATCTCTCTATCTTTTCCTTTGTCTGTATGAATGAATGTAGTTCTAAAATACAGTATATTTTGAATTGGTTGAATTCATAGGTAGCCGATTGTGGGCTGTTGCCAGCAGGATAAACTGTAATAGGTCGGTGATGATGACGGTGAATGTGGTTGATACAACATGGACATGTGCTTCATATTGAAGTCATCTGAGCTCCATGGAGCCAATAGATGGACGAATTTAAAGATACTTTGACTTTATGAGTTAGTTTTATTTTGGAAAATATTTCTCTATTAGAACCTCTGCACTTCAGCCATCCTGAAACTCTCCTTAGCGTTCTCTGCGTTCTTCACAGCTTTGTCATTGTTCTTCACAGTGTTGTCATTGTTCTTCACAGCTTTGTCATTGTTCTTCACAGCGTTGTCATTGTTCTTCACAGCGTTGTCGGCGTTCTTCACAGCTTTGTCATTGTTCTTCACAGCGTTGTCGGCGTTCTTCACAGCTTTGTCAGTGTTCTTCACAGCTTTGTCAACGTTCTTCACAGCTTTGTCAGCGTTCTTCACAGCTTTGTCAGCGTTCTTCACAGCGTTGTCATTATTCTTCACAGCATTGTCAGCGTTCTTCACAGCTTTGTCAGCGTTCTTCACAGCTTTGTCAGCGTTCTTCACAGCGTTGTCAGCGTTCTTCACAGCGCAGCGTTCGTCACAGTGTTGTCAGACTTCTTCACTGAAGTCAGCCGTGTTAAACACACTAGGTTGCTAGTTCTACCTAACGAAAGCTAAAGAGTTTTTAGGTAAATAGTTACGGTTCTGTTACAGGAAGCACCTCCCCTCTACAAGTGTCCTCTGAAGCACAACAGCAACATGTCAAACCAACATGAGTAGAAGCACAGCCTATATGAATGGTTGGTGATGTCACCTATCTAATGCACGTACTGCTTTTTCCTCAAGCCTTCACTTCAGCACAGCACTATCATGTGCTCTTATCCTGATCCTAGTAGCTGCTATACCGTGTATGTGTGCGTGTGTGTGTGCGCTGTTGTAACTGCAGTTTGTTCTAGTATGTGAAAGCTCTCTATGCAATGGGAGAGAAGAGGGGGCGGGGCTATAGACACTTTGTCCTTGTCCAGGTTGCCTGTAGCTGTTCCGCAACTGTTCCTACTTCCGGGGTAGGCCTGATTGGCCCCGACAGGCACGTGACCCGCGCGGCCATGCCCCGCGGCACACGCGCGGCCACGCCCCGCGGCAACGAGGCTGCTCTAGTTCACAGGCGCTTTCCGCCTTCCATTAGGAAGGAGTTCGCGGCGCCTTTCATAATAATATCATCAGTCATCTCTAATAATATTAATCACTGTTCAATGTACTAATATACAATACGGCTCACTTTTCCCACTTCAATGACGGAGCCGCTGTTTAATAATATTGTCGCGGCGGAGCTCCGTCGCGGCAGCATTATGTAGCAGTAACCCCCCCTTCTTTACCATCGACAAACGAGCTCAATTGGTAAGGCTGCTTGGCTGTGGATCCTATGGTCCTAAGTTCGATTTCCTTAAGTTTTTTTTTTTTTTTTTTTTTTACGTGCATTGCACTCTATAGCGTATTGTATATTGTATGGTACAATTTACAGTAAGGTGTATGCTTACACCTTAAGCATACACGTGCCCGTTGGGTCACGTGCCTGTCGGGGACAATCAGGCCTACCCCGGAAGTAGGAACAGTTGCGGAACAGCTACAGGCGTCCAGGTTGGACAAGAGACACCATTTCTCTACCAGAGTCATAGACAGAGTTTGTCCAGGTTAGACTAGACACCATGTTGCTGGCTCTTCTAAGCTGGCTAGAATGGACTGTACATATGGAACAATAGACTGTTTTGACTTGTCGTAGATGGGTAGACAAAGGGGTAATCGCAGATATAGAATATTGAATCTCTATGATATCTAGAATATCTCTGGTTACTAAGGATGGGCACGAGTAATGTTTCCCCAGATCGAGTACTCATTTATGCATGGCATAAATAACGTTAGAGCACGGCAGCAATAACAATGCACAGCGATGCTTAACCCTTTCACTGCCACACTACAGAAGGTTAACCCTTTCACTGCCACAAGACAGCAGGTTAACCCTTTCACTGCCGAACGACAGAAGGTTAACCCTTTCACTGCCGCACTACAGAAGGTTAACCCTTTACTATCACACTACCGACGGGTAGTAAAGGGTTAACCTTCTGTAGTGCGGCAGTGGAAGGGTTAATACTTTTTGTCAGTCAAAACACCATTTGTAATAATTACATTACCCCCACTCTGCCTGCAGCAGGTTGATCTCCACTCATGAAAATTCATATTTCCTGAGAGGTGTTTGGTACAGGACGCGTGTATCACTTCCGCAACGGATTTAGGCGGATTTCGGTTTCCGGGTTCGCCTGATTGGCCGCGACGGCCACGTGACACGCGTGGCACGCCCCCGCGGCAGCGTTGCCGCTGCTGTGTTGACGCTCGCGGCGGCGTGGACTTGACCTAGAGGCTGGAGTTCACTTCCCCTTTCACATCGCGCCGCGCTGCTGTGCAGTCATCAGTCATCTAATAATAATATTGTCGCTTTTGTCAAGAATCGCTTTTCAACGTTGAAGTAAGTGCTTGTATTTTATTTCACATCAAGCAAGAATCACTTTTCACATCACGTAAGTGCTTATAACGTGAGTCAAGAAACCGCGACTTTCACTATCACTTTTCACACATCACGCAAGCTGCTAAGTGCTTTATAATATAGCGTATTGTATATTAGTACATTGCATAGTATATTGTATATTGTATGGTAACTCAGTTACTTCTATTCTGCATCGAACATTGTACATATGTCTATACTGAACAGCGTGACCTCTATTTTTACTTCTATTTTACATTCTATACTATTTTATTTCATACTTATCTTGTCTAGCACAGTCTCTAACAGTAACAGTAAGAAGCATTTTGGATAAAAGTATTCTGTACTTCTGTATGACAACAATGTATGCCTTTCAAATGATTAAATGATACACACTGAAATATACGCTCTCTCATCCTGCTTTCCACAACGCGACAATATTATTAAACAGCAGCTCTGTCATTGAAGTGGGAAAAGTGAGCATTAAACAGCAGCTCTGTCATTGAAGTGGGAAAAGTGAGCATTAAACAGCAGCTCTGTCATTGAAGTGGGAAATGTGATTAAACAGCAGCGCGTCTGCACTCAGAAGATGGCGCGACAATATTGCTCTGGCGTTGAAGTGGGAAAGCGGCAGTGAAGTCCGCGCCGCGCGCGCGTCAACACACAGGCAGAGGCAGAGAGGGGCGCGTATAGCGGCGTGGGTCACGTGGCCGCGACATCAGGCGAACCCGGAAACCGAAATCCGCCTAAATCCGTTGTGGAAGCGATACACGCGTACAGGACATGTTCACTTTGGCTAGCAGTAGTAGCAGTGTTTTGGTACAGCACATGTTCACTTTGGCTAGCAGTAGTAGCAGTGTTTTTGTACAGGACATGGTCACTTTGGCTAGCAGTAGTAGCAGTGTTTTGGTACAGGACATGGTCACTTTGGCTAGCAGTAGTAGCAGTGTTTTGACAGGACATGGTCACTTTGGCTAGCAGTAGTAGCAGTGTTTGGGTCCGTGTAGCACAACTAACGTTAACAGTTAGCAAGCCACAACTTCAGCGTGTCCGTATGAATAGTCTATGAACGCTACACAAAGTGGGCGACATGTTTTTGGCACAATTTGGAAATGCACAAAAGGGCTGTCAGTTTATCGCGTTAATTAGATTAATTAATTACACAGCAAATTATCGCGTTATGAAAATTAACTCAAAATTAATCACTTTTTTTTTTAATAAAACTTTTTATCTCATTCATTCCATAAGAACGTAGAATACACATTACAGACTTTTTTTTATATGGTCCATTTGCATGTTCTTGGTATCTGATTCTAGGGACATCTATGGATCTCAGGGAATGTATTCCCAGTGTCAGAAATACTGTGTCTGTTACTAGGCTTGAGTAAATTGTAATGAACCAAATGAGAATATCAATAAATTTTTTTTTTATCTTTGACTGTGAATAACACTATGCTCAAATTGACCAGACCTGAAAAATCTAAGCAAATTAATAGATGGAAGATGATTAAACAGAAGGTTTTGTAGATACAGTACTGAATTCTGCCATCCGGACACATGCAATTTAAAATATGATTATAGAATATAGAATATCAGGCATAAAATGGTTATGCGATTAAAATGCAATTAATTAGATTAATTAATTACAAATCCTGTAATTAATTAGATTAATTGTTTTAATCTCCTGACAGCACTAGCACAAACACAAACTACTGTTTTTTTTATCTGTTTTAGCTAGCTGTATTCCAACACCAACAACCTTTCACAGTAACATCTACTCCTCTCTCAGGTTTCCACTATGTTGTCTTCCTGCAACAACTCACACCTTGTAGGATTTCAGAGCGACATTTCTGTTTCAGTGGCAAAAACAAGCACTTTTAGTGGATGTACTTGGTAACTAATTTCTTTTATAAAAATCAAGCACCCTCAAAAACGAGTTCAGTTTAAACGGCGAGTACTTGGGATTGCCTATCCCCACTGGTTACCCCCCTTTGTTTACCCGCATCAAAAGAGCCTATGTCCTCCATAACATCGCCATGGTGACCAACATTCTAAAGATCAGCTGGTAGGCCTATAGAATCGCCTGTTGCTTAGCAACAGCCATGAACTTGAAGCTTACATGGCTGCCACTGACAGTCCCACCCATAAGGGGAGAAAAGAGGGAAAGCTCTCTGGGTCTCATGGATACCAGCAATAAACCTGTATTTAATGTTTGATATGAGTTAGAAATCTCAGAATGTTCTCTATATAGACGGTGCCAGTACGTCCAGGAAGATGAGATGGATTAATAAGGGAATTGAAATGTTTTTTAAGATACAAGGCCTTCCATACAAAATAAGGAAAAGCTTGTGGCAAATGAGTGGATAATTTGTGGCAAAAAAAAATCCAATATTTTTCAGTAAATCAACAGGAAAACTCACCAGATTTTCTTACTAAACTCTTCTGGACAAGAAAGCCATACATTTGCACTGCCGTTTGCCATAAGCTAACATGTTCTGTAAAGGGTGGGCAGGCTGACAGGTTGCTAGGCTCCTCGTTGAATCCTATGAAGCCTTTGGGTTTGAACGGCCCCCAGAGCCGACCAGGGCCAGACCAGGCCAGCTCCGGTTGGCCCAGTAGTGGAATGAGGCCAAGTGTGTGTGTTGCTAGCTAATGCATTGTATTAGCTTCAGTGTGGCCTAGCAACACTAGAGTTTGAAGTGCAATGTAACGTACGGAAATGTAGCATGAAGTTGAATGTATATGTGGAGCGGTCTGTCAAGACAGGCAGAGGGGGCATTTTTCTACTGAGAGGAAACGTCTGTGAGACAAACTGTTAAGACTGATCCTTTGTGTTTTCCTTTTCAGAATAAAAGTAATGTTTCTAGTGGGAATGTGTTCTGTTCTCATTCCCTCTGATCTAGAGTGACTATATAGTAGAACAACCTCCCAGTGAACAAGAAGGAAGAACAAAGTTGAATGCATTAATGATTAACCACTATAGTATGATAAGGAAACGCCCTGCAGACTTCTTTCTGTTAGAGGTAGAAACACAAAATGAACTGTGAGAGCTGTCAAGACATGTGGCTAGTGGCTACACACGTTTTTGATTTCACCCATTAATCGAGCCTTAATTGGTAGGCCAACCAAAATTTGGCGATAGACTACCCCCCCCCCCCTGAATGAAAAAAATCATATTTAATATATATATATATTTTTCCGATCATTCCATTTGGGCTGTGGGGGTGCTTAATGTCTGAAGGAGTCGACTGAAGGCTTCTTGTCCTCTGCGAAAGCATGCAATTGGTCCACTGATGGATACGTAAGGGATAATGTATGGCTACGAGGTCATTGTCGCAAAATAATTGACCGACACGGAGTTTAAAATACCGAGGCGCCGCGCCGAGGTGTTTTAAACGTAGTGAAGGTCAATTATTTTGCGACAATGACCGAGTAGGCTATACATTATCCCGCTTATTACATGGCTAACTTACTAACAATATACCTAATTCATTTGACAAATCGCAGTTGTTCTGTGGCTCTGTCAGCCCAAATAAAGTGATTATTATTATCGCGGGCAGCCTCTGTTCTGGCTCCGCTGACACTCCGCTGTCAGTGCAGCGCTATACATTATCCCGCTTATTACATGGCTAACTTACTAACAATATACCTAATTCATTTGACAAATCGCAGTTGTTCTGTGGCTCTGTCAGCCCAAATAAAGTGATTATTATTATTGCGGGCAGCCTCTGTTCTGGCTCCGCTGACACTCCGCTGTCAGTGCAGCGCGGCAGGTGTGTCTGATTTGCTGCGCTGATGTGGGCTTGATTGCCAACGGCTGCGCACTGCGGTCATTATTGAAAAAACAGCGGTCATTATTGAAAAATAATGACCGCTGTCGGGGGGCTGTTGACCAATCACAAGCAAGCATTTCGGCGAATGTGAAAACGCCATGTAATAAATCTTGATATTTGTCTAGTGTGTTCATTAAACGGGTGAAATCCTCTTTCTGTGCCCTTTTTCTTAGGCAGTTCGCCTCGCTGGTATGCGTGCCATGAGCGTTAGCCACGCTTCTAGGCCTCTTTGCTTTTGGAAAGAAGGATAAACATTTTATATTATATATATATTTATTTATTTTCTTTGCATTCGACTAAGAGATTGGCAGTCGACTACGGCTCCTGTTGATCGATTAGTCAACTATTCGAGGTCAGCCCTAATTGGTAGACAAATGTTTTTTTTACATGCAAAAATGTGTTTAACAGTCATTTGACATGCTAAATATCAGATTTACATTGGATCAAAGCACGTTCTTCCAAATCCAACTGGTTCTGAATCGCCAAGCATTTGATAGGACTCCTTGTAGTTTTTGAGATACAGTAAACTTATGAACTTTGTTTATAAACAAATAAACTACAATATGTCTACAATAAGGCATGATAAATATGTGTTTATTTTGTCTCTACCTCTTAACAGAAAAAACTGTGAGGCTTTTCCTTCATTTTTCTTAACTTACTAAATACAGTCGTTAGTCATTCATGTACTGTATGAAACTCATAGATGACCCATAAAGAAACGTACAAACATGGATCTTAATGCTGTAGCCTCATACCTTGACCGATTTGAAACAGTTCAACTGATTTGTCAGCTACTGCTGTAAAGTAAATTATAAAATGTTACATTAATGGGTTAATGTCAGCTCTACCAAACTATGAAAGTTTAATGGCACATCTACTAAACTATTAAAATGAATGTCAGATCTACCAAACGATCAAAGTTTAATGTCAGTTCTACCAAACTATCAACGTTTAATGTCAGATCTACCAAACTATCAAAGATTAATGTCAGATCTACCAAACTATCAAAGATTAATGTCACATCTACCAAACTATCAAATATTAATGTCACATCTACCAAACTATTAACGTTTAATGTCACATCTACCAAACTATCAAAGTTTAAAGGGGCAGTCAAAGCACCAAAAACAATACATGCAATGTTGTTTCTAGAAATCATGACGTTACTCAAAATAATCCACAGACCCTGTTGTGAACAGTTTCATGTATGTATGCATATGATGAAAGACTGACATTACCATTTTCAAATGCAAATATGAACTTTACACAATTAACAGAAAGATTAACAAGACATTTTTAAACAGGGGGACATCAGGAGAAATTATTAAGCTGGAAGTCAAGGATATAATATTGTACTTGAATACAAAAAACAGAAAGTTCTGTCAATTTACTAATTTTACTGGGAAGATTTCACATCCATAAGTCTTCAAGGTCTTGCCCATCATTTTAACTTTTCCTGAATGAATTTAGAAAGTGTTTTTAGTCGATCCAACTTATAAACAATAAGAAATGTGGACATATGCTCCAAGATTTTTGTTTCCTTTTCAGTAAAATTATTATTTGATATTTTATGTATTTATTTATTTAAATGTATTAGTATTATTATTATTACATTTACCCTCTGTGCTGTTACTGTGTTGAATGTATCAACCTATTGATAGTAATGTTTGCAGTCAGTCAGGAGAGCCGGGACAGAGAGGAGAACAGACACTAAAAATATCTTCAATGTTTTTCCAGGCCAATAAGACACATAGTCCACTGAACACAGACAACACAGGGATCCTGACTGACTGGGTGGTTTACTGACTGGTTTACTGACGGTTTACTGACTGACTGACTGACTGGTTTACTGACTAACAGGTTTACTGACTGACTGGTTTACTCACTGACTGGTTTACTGACTGACTGACTGGTTTACTGACTGGTTTACTTACTGACTGGTTTGCTTACTGACTGATCTATTAAACATACATAATAACCCAATTAACCTGCACATTAGGCACAATACTGTTGACCTCTTAACTCGGCTGCTAAATTCACTTTATCAGCACACACACTTGTGCATGTTGGTCTGTATATCACTGGTTACTGGCTGCTTTCACAGAAATACCACACTTGCATTGTCTGTGTCTGCATAAATGGTAAATGGACTGCATTTATATATACAACTTTTATCAAAATCGCTTTACAACTCACATGCACACACTGATGGTGGAGGCAACCATGCAAGGTGCCAACCTGCTCATTGGGAGCAGTTAGGGGTTAAGTGTCTTGGATGAAGAGACAGAGAACGTTCCACCGGCTTAAGGCGCCGAGTGCCAAGCAGGAAACGTTTCACAAGAGGGTGGCTGAACAACGTAACGCCCTCAAACCCCACATGACAAGAGGATATAGCTGCGGCATATACCCTCACCGTCGAGGCCGACAGCCTATCCAAAATAGACTGAAGGAAGGAAAGGACAGCGTCCAGGGGGCAGGACACCGGATCCCAGCCCCCCTTCTTACACCACTCTTGGAAAATACGCCACCAACGTAAACCGGGATAGTGGAGGGAGCATGCGCGTTCCGGATGGTGTCGACCACAGTAGGGTCCATCCTCCCCAGACTCACCCCTTCAGCAGCCAAACCATCAGAGGTTGGCCCAGCACAGGGAACTTCCACAGAGACCCGTGCGCCTGAAAGAGGGCCCGCGATGACCAAGGAACAGGCCACGGCGGGGCTACCAAGAGCTGGATCAGGACCGGGAACTAGAGCTGCCGCGATAACCGCATTACCGCGGTATCGCTGTTGCATCACGCTCACCGCAGAGTTAGGTTGAATACCGCGTCACCGCTGTTTTTTATCATAATAATAAAGTTGGCTTGCGGCTTGCGGCTCTGCAGATATACCCTACTCGGTTCCAAGCGACCCTATTGGTCCAGCCTGGCTCTGCGGCTCTGCAGATACCCCCTACTCGACGCGTCACACTTTGTAGCCTCTGAACGAAAACAGAACGCCGCGCCGCCATCTTTACTGCCTCGCTAAGGATGCATTTCATTCAGGATTTGTTTGCGACAGAACCAAGTGCAATAAACAAAAAGGAATGGATTCACTGTGTATTCTGCCTTATTTATTGATGAAACAAAACCGACATCAACCCAATTTACCACCGAGCGGAGAGTTTAGTGTCACAACAAGATAGCTGATGTGTTAAGTTTGTTGTTGTTAATACTACCGTCAGCCGATATGTACACGAGAGGTAACGTTAAACCCGGGTTTGCTTGGTAGAATACACAATGAGAGGTAACGTTAGCTTTGGCAGAATAGACGCAACGAGAGTCTGGTTAATGTTGTTATTGATTGATTGATTGAAACTGTGTTAAACTCTGGCTTGCTGCAAGCCCTCGGACATCTATGCCCACGGAGCTTTCAGTGTACACAAGCGGCGCCGCCTGCGTCCCCACACGGAGACAAACGGAGTAGTATCTGGCTGCAGTGGAAAAGGAACGAAGTACCAGGTGCCTAAAGCGGGTCGAGTCGAGTAGGTACTATGCAGTGGAAAAGCGCCATTAGACTAGAGGCAGGCTATAAGAGTAGACTACTAAAAAAAAAAAATGCATTCAAATTATTTTTTTTTGTGCGCACTGTGCGGTAATACCGCGGCGGTAGAAAATATTTCGCAAATTCGTGCGGTAAGGAAAATATCAATACCGCGGCAGCTCTACCAGGAACCACACAGCCGTGCCCCGGTCCGGCGCGACCAGGATCAAGGTCCTGCGCTCCCGACGTACCCGCTCCAACAACTGACCTATCAGATGTATGGGGGAAAAAGCATACAGAATCCTGGGCGGCCATGGATACATTGAGAAGGCATCCACCCCCAAGGGAGGATTGTCCTCCTGGCTGATCGAGAACCACAAGGGGCACAGGTGAGACTGTCTGCTCGCAAACAGATCCACCGAAGCTTTCCCGAAGCGTACCCAGACCAGTCCAGCTATGCCTGAATGTAGACCCCACTCGTCGCAACGAGGACCGCCCCGCGACATCGCATCCGCGCTCCACCCTGTCTGTTGATATACGCCGCCGCCGTCATGCTGTCCGTCCTGACCATCACGTGCTCACTCCTCACCAAGGGGCTGAGCCGTTCGAGAACCAGGAAGACCGCCTTCAATTCCAACACATTGATGTGCGTAGCAGACCGGCCAGCCTGAACCGTCCAGCTGCCCCCCACTGCGTCGTCCCGACACGTCCCCGCCCATCCCGTGAGGGAGGCGTCGGTGAAGACCGTGACGTGTGACCGCCTGCCGCCCAAGCGGACCCTGCTGGTGAGGGCACCAGGCCTCTTCTAGTGGGCGAGATCCCCCCGTATCGACAAAGGAACCTTCAACGTTTCCACTTGTCTCTCACCAGGTCTATTTTCATACTGGAAAACCACCTCTGTATCCTCCTCATGAAGAGGAGGCCAAGAGGGACCACAGAGTGAGCAGATGCCATCATACCGAGCAGGCGCATCACATGCTCGGTATGATGGCATCTGCTCACTCTGTGGTCACTCTGTGGTCCCCCCACATTAGCTACCGACTGACCTTCATCAATGAACCGGTTAAGACAGCGGTTCCCAAACTTTTTTGGCCGTGCACCCCCTGTCACCTCCCGACCTAGCTGACGCACCCCCCAATGGGTTTCTGTTAGAAAAAATTGTTGCTGGTCTCCGTGCACAGATTTAATTTTTTATTTTATCTCTTCCCACGGCAACTATGGATAGGGAATTTCTTTATTTAATTAAAATGTTCACGACAACATGGATGCATGTACTCTGCCAGCATGTTTAATATCCATAATACTAAAGGTTTGACTAAGATTTTTATGAAATTTTATTGTAAAAAATAAAAAATAAAAAAAAGATTTTTTATTTTTTATTTATTTTTTACCACCATTAGCCTTTTCATGTCACGCACCACCTAGAGGGCGCTCGCGCACCACAAGGGGTGTGCGCGCACCACAGTTTGGGAACCACTGGGTTAAGAGGAGGGAAAAGCGGTGACATCCCACAGCGGGGAACAGTAGAACAGTGACCCAGCATTACAGCATTAGCAGCGCGCCCCAGGATAGCTGGGAAAACGCCCAACTCAGAGTAATGTTTACCCAGACATCCTGCCCCTTGCACCAAAACCCAACATTGTTCAATTTCTCTCTGCATTTCATCACACTAGTTACATGGGATGCAAAGCACGTCCATGATGGAAAACGAAAGAAGAGGAAGGGCGAGTATGACCATGCCTGGCGCCTTATAGGGGTACGCCGGGGCGGGGCCTGGTCGAATGCATGGATGCTTTGTTTCGTTAATGAAGTACAGTAGGTACAGGAGATGAGGTATATCTCGATGGCAAAGAGCGAGACGCGATTGGCCAGTACGAGTATATAACTAGACTAGATGTTTTTGAGGAAATTAGAAACCGTTGTGTCTGATCAGATTCTTATTTTTTGATAACTTTGCAGTGATTATGTTTGTAGCCAATATATGTGGCAAAGGTGTGTAATCTTTGAATTATCTTGAATTTATTTTGACATTCTCTTTCATAAATTGTTTATTCAACTTCAGCCCGATCATAACCACCACATATTGTTTTTTGTAATGTCAGATTTAACAACTCCTTTCAGAAAAGTGGGAGTATTTCATTTTTTATCTGAAGTTGAATAAAATATTTATGGAAAAGAAAGTGGGAAATTATTTCAACATATAATGTTTTTATGGCGTTTTTCAATTTAGTCCCCTAATATGGTAAGAGTATAACACTTTAGTTTTCAGACACAAGGGTTTAATTATTTATTTGTTTCTTGGCAGATTTAACATTTGGCTTTTGACAGGGGAGATGATGCATTGCATGGTAACGTTAGCTAGCTAACATCCACATGTTTATTTTTATCACTGACTAACCTGCTGGTTCCTTGACATTGGTGCAAGAAAACATTTGATAAATGTTGCCGGATTTAGCAGCATCTCCTGTAAGGGCCTTTCTTTTTCTTTGTTTTATCCCTCTCTCCTCCACCCTTTCTTTTTCTTCACTGTCCATCTTGACATCAACGTTAATTGACTTTCGCTGTATCTCTCCCGAGTCCCTCACTACCTGGCTCACTGCCTGGCTGTTATTCAGCATTCCATTCGCCGCCTCCGCTGTCAATCAGTTGTATCGCTTGGTCCCGCCTCCACCAATCACAAGCGGCAGCACGGCTCCATTTGTGTGTGTGTGATCCGCGAGAGGGAGAGAGTCAGATAGTTCTCAGAAATCCTGGTTGTTCCCCACCCACCTAGGTTATCTAACTATCACGCCGCCGCCACAACTAGAAACAATGGCCTGACAATATTTTTTAATAATAATAAAAAACATTTATTTCTTTTTTATATATACATTTTTTTTTTTTTTTTGTGCAGGCCAGGCCACACTGGGAAAACTCCCGGTGCTCCCAATGGCCAGTCCGGGCGCCGGGCCTGCCTCCAGGAGACACTACAGGAACCTCCCCTCCAAGTCAAGCAGACTCAGGAACAGCTTCTTTCCCTCACTTGTCATCTCTCTGAACTCTGTACCACGTTACCCCCCCCCCCCCCCCCCCACCACCACATAAACTCTGACTCCATTGCTTTACTGCTTTCACTGTCTACCCATATACTCTGTATGATAGCATGTACAACAGCATATTTACATTTATATTTTTATATTTACCACACATATATATATATATATATATATATTAGGGGTGTAACGGTACACAAAAAACACGGTACCTCGGTTTTTAAGTCACGGTTCGGTACGGGTTTTCGGTACAGTGGGGGAAAGTTTGGCTTTCCATGTTCCACTCAGGGGTGATGTAGTGTGCAGTAACTAATTGTACTTGTAGGGCTGTCAAACGAATATTCTATATTGAAATTAATAATCGACCTGTAAAAAAGATATTTTTTTTGTATTATATTAGATTGGGGAAAAAACAGCCCCCGGTGGGCGGTCGGTCGTTAGTGGTTAACATACCGTTGTATTCGTTCGGTACACAGTCGTTCGGTACGGTACAGTACACACTGAAACGGTTCGGTACGGATACGTGTACCTTTACACCCCTAATATATATATATATATACCTGCATATAACCGCTCTATATACTTGCTTGTACACCTGCATATAACCCATAGCTATGTATGATAGCATGTACAATAATGCTGTATATACCATATATATATATTTATTCTCACTGCATACATACCTACAGTATCCACACCTGTCTGTACTTAACTGCACATAGACCTTTACCATATCTATATCTGTACGTTGGATTCTGGCAATCAGCCAATCTCATCTCATCATCTCCTTCGTCTCTCTCTCTCTTGTGCGTTGTGTTTTTCTTGCAACCCCTGATAGTACATCCATAGTCATAAGAATTCGACACTGACAGCCTGATGCCTTTCTCGGAAAAACGTTGTTTATTCCATAAACAAAGCCTCGTACAAGATGGGAAACCGTACTGTATTGTCCTTGAAAAGTCTTTGAAAGAAACTAAATTCATTATTCTAATGATCTCCTGTTACCCCGCTCGGTGGTCGCCGCGGCCTTGTCGTAGCCAACAACCATATCTGCTAGTGATGATGTGTCATCTTCTCCATTGCTGCCCCCCCCCCTTTTGCGAGGGGAGGAGGGAGCCGTTCCAAAGTCTCTGATCAAGCTCTTCTCGTTTGTGTGTCGTAGCTGAGTCTCACTTACACCCGGAAGAAACTCACCTTTCTATATTCTCGTCGCTATGTGACGCGCTGTCATGACAACTGCTATTCATCTTTACCACACATTAAACGTCCGTTCTATTGATGTCAAACCTCTCTCTCTGACCATTCTGCCTGCTCTCAGTCCTTATCAGTGTTATGTGCTAAACGACCCTGGGCCTGCACACACACCATGCTTGCTGCTACCACACTGACTCTCTCTGACCGCCTCTTCCACCACATCTACCTCTCTGACCTGGCTATAAGTAGATGCTGTCATTCACCAATATTTAACACTATATACACCTTGAAAAACCTATATTTCCTTCAATATCCTATTCTTACTAGTTATGCTGCTGGCCAGTATGACTACTACCATACTGTCCTTATACCTGTATCACTGTACCTACATCTGATTAGCACTAAACTCTATACACTAATTTGTATATGTTGTACCCAGTTTAATCACCTGTGCATTGTATATTGCTGTTGCACTTTACTGCTACATTTACACTCTGGTTGGATGCCAAACTCATTTTTGTTGTATTGTACTTGTGCTGTATAATGAAAATACATTCTAATCTAATCTATATCAGTGTGAACAGACTCCTAACATCTATACTAAAGCCAGCCACCAGCCAGATATCTTGGCTTCGCTTTTGGGGAGCTGTCCTTCCTGCATCAATAGTTTTGATGCTATTATGCACAAGAGCCTAAAGCGGAAAGTTGACGTGGAAAATCAGTTTTAATAAAAAATTTACTGATAGGTATGCATTCATCACAACTTTCAGTAATGTTAATTAAACCTGTTTGTCTCTCATCATTCATCATGTCAACTTTCAGTAATGTTAAACCTGTATGCCTCATTTGCAATGAAACGATCACTGTTGTAAAATAATACAACCTTAGGCATCACCATTACACAAGACATGTAACTCTCAGAGTCATACCCCGAGCAGTCAGAAGCCTGTTGCAGAAAAGATGCCACCTTGAAAGCTGGATATTCCCATGTCAGCAGAATAAATAAGAGCCATCAGTTTGTCCCCATTCAAGCCACATTCCATTCATAAAAGACAGGAATTTAAGTGTTACCTTTCCTAGGCAGCACCCTAGGCCTACAGACAGCAAACAGCGCTGTCTATGGTCCTGAAACAACAGCATGCTGTCCATTGTTTTGAATTTACAGCTGGTCGTCAAGGACTACACCTAGGTTCTTGGAGGTCGGGGACAGAGCCACGGCTACATTGCACGGTGGTGTAGTGGTTAACATTGTCGCCTCACAGCTAGAAGGTCCAGGGTTCGATTCCCGCTTGGGGACTAGGTTTCCGCATTGCCAGGTACCCAGGTGGGGTATCTCCCAGGCCTTTCTGTGTGGAGTTTGCATGTTCTCCCTGTGTTCGCAAGGATTTCCCCTCCCGATAAGATAAACCCAATGGAAAAACATGCACAACAGATCGCTAACGCTGTCGCGTTCCCTGACGAAGACGGACAGGAGCACTTTGCCACGCCACAGCCCCTATCTGCTCCCAACTTCCCTTGGGGGGAAGGACGACGGGATGGGTCAAGTGCAGAGACTCAATTTCATCTGCGACCCAAAAATGTATTGTGTGTTCCTGTGTGTGCCGCCCATCGCATGTGTGTGTCACTGCATGATGAATATAGACTTCTTAAAAAAAATCCAGTTTATATATATATTCTCCACTGAGATCAAAAGGTCGTCAGTGAGGAGGATTTTACTGGCAGGTGAAGTAGCTCTGTTTTGCTTACATTCAGTTTGAGGTGGTCGTCATCCAGGTGGGAGATGTCGGACAAACTTGGGACTTGGGTATCTGAGGGAGGAAAGGAGCGGAAGAGTTGAGTGTCATCGGCATAGCAGTGATATGAGAAGGCATGCGATGTGATAATGTTACCCAGATATTTGGTGTAGAGCGAAAGAAGAGGAGGGGTCCAAGGATCGACAGGGTACCTCTCCATGATACTTAGGAGCGGTCGTCAAGGTAGGATGACAGCCATGCCAGCACAGAGCTTACAACTCCCATTCCTGCGAGGGATGTGAGGAGGATATGATGGTTGACAGTGTCGAAGGCTGCTGACAGGCTCCAGGAGAATCAAGACAGAGGAGAGGCCTTTCACTCTTGCTAAGTGAAGAACCTCTGAGACCGCTATGAGGGCCGTCTCTGTGGAGTGACCAGTCCTGAAGCGTGACTGATTTGGGTCTAGGAGGTTGTTCTGCTGGTTGGACAGCTTGAACAGAGAAGTAAAAAATACAGTTAAGCCCTCATGGTCCCGGCCTCCCGGGCCATCCTGTGAAGTACTTTACTCACATTTTCAGAATTCAGTAATATCCTGCGGGCCGGAGGGGAAGCTTTGGTGTGACCAGATCCACATTGCAAATAAGAAACGGGTTAAATAAAAAAATTTAGAAATGTTGATGATCACTGGTCTACACCCTCCCCAGACCGACGGTAGGGTAGTCTACACCCTCCCCAGACAGACAGTAGGGCAACGCAATGACCAGGAAAGGTATTGGCATGACAACTAAATTGGGAGATGGGAACAAATCAGAAAGGCCAAAAAAAAAAGAAACGTGAGCTTCATTTTGAAACACTTTATTGACATTCTGATCAACAGGGACTGACGTCATCACTTCCTGCCTGTAATGTCAGAGCTGTGTAGGTATTTCCTCTTTTAGTGTTTGTTAATACAATAGCCGACAGGAAGTACACTGCGGCCCAAACTGTTCCCTAGCAACAGCATTCCAATGAAAAGGTCTCTTATACTGGACGAGATAAATCGGTCCCTCTGCTCTGCTCTGGTTGGGTAACATCGTTATGCAAGACGTTCCATCCTGCTGTGGACTGAGATACAGTGATTTTCCACTGCTGCATGAATCCAATTTGAACCCTTTCACTGCCACTCTACCAAAGGGTTAACCCTTTCACTGCGACAATACAGAAGGTTAACCGTTTCACTGCCACACGACAAAGGGTTAACCCTTTCACTACCACACTACAGAAGGTTAACCTTCTGTAGTGTGGTAGTGAAAGGGTTAAATGGATATTTCACTTCAGTAGAGCTTGTCAAGTTTCAGCAGATCTACAAGTCTTTAAACAGTTCACGAGAGATGGAAGGGGGAGTGGCGTGTACATACTGTAGGGGCATGGTTTAAGAATGTTTTTTCCCCCTAAACCAATGAAAGTAGAAGTCTATCCTGAGTTTTATGACACCTCCCATGTGTGTGTGTGTGTCTGTGTGTGTTTGTATGTATGTGTGTTTGTATGTAGGCCTATGTGTGTTTCTGTATGTGTATATGTGTGTGTTTGTATGTATGTAGGTGTGTGTGTGTGATTGTATGTGTGTGTGTGTGTGTGTGTGTATATTTGTATGCTTGTGTGTGCGTGTGTTTGTATGTATGTGTGTGTGTGTTTGTATGTATGTGTGTTTGTATGTTTGTGTGTGTGTGTTTGTATGTATGTATGTGTCTGTTTGTATGTATGTGTGTGTGTCTGTGTGTTTCTCTCCCAGTGGAAGTGTATGTATTTACATTTACATTTAGTCATTTAGCTGACGCTTTTATCCAAAGCGACTTACAAGTTTTGTACGACAAGTCATCAGGAAGGGTACAACTCTATCAGCTGAGTAACAATGTTCATCAAAGTGTTGAGTGCTACAGTGTAGGTTAGTATATTAGGACAAGTGATAATGTGTGTTCCCTTTTTATTTATGTACCTGACCCTTTAAGATAATGTGTGTGTGTGAGTGGAGCAGTGTCTGTGTCCTTATATAGGCTGGTCATACCACAGGTCTCTACAATGCTGCAAGCAGCAGCCATACCACAGATCTCTACAACGCTGCAAGCAGTTATACCACAGATCTCTACAAGCAGCCATACCACAGATCTCTACAAGCAGTCATACCACAGATCTCTACAAGCAGTCATACCACAGATCTCTACAAGCAGTCATACCACAGATCTCTACAAGCAGCCATACCACAGATCTCTACAAGCAGTCATACCACAGATCTCTACAAGCAGTCATACCACAGATCTCTACAAGCAGCCATACCACAGATCTCTACAAGCAGTCATACCACAGATCTCTACAACGCTGCAAGCAGCCATACCACAGATCTCTACAAGCAGCCATACCACAGATCTCTACAACGCTGCAAGCAGTCATACCACAGATCTCTACAAGCAGCCATACCACAGATCTCTACAACACTGCAAGCAGTCATACCACAGATCTCTACAAGCAGGCATACCACAGATCTCTACAAGCAGTCATACCACAGATCTCTACAAGCAGCCATACCACAGATCTCTACAAGCAGTCATACCACAGATCTCTACAACGCTGCAAGCAGCCATACCACAGATCTCTACAATGCTGCAAGCAGTCATATCACAGGTCTCTATAACGCTGCAAGCAGTCATATCACAGGTCTCTATAACGCTGCAAGCAGTCATATCACAGGTCTCTATAACGCTGCAAGCAGTCATATCACAGGTCTCTATAACGCTGCAAGCAGTCATATAACAGGTCTCTATAACGCTGCAAGCAGTCATATCACAGGTCTCTATAACGCTGCAAGCAGTCATATCACAGGTCTCTATAACGCTGCAAGCAGTCATATCACAGGTCTCTATAACGCTGCAAGCAGTCATACCACAGGTCTCTACAAGGCTGCAAGCAGTCATACCACAAGTCTCTACAAGGCCAATCAGCCTGCTCTGAACAGCCACATGCTCTGAATAGCAATACCAGGAGCCAAGCGATTGGCCCGACCTGAAAGCCCTAAGCCAGAATGGGATACTATTGGCTTAGGGCTTTCACCTAATAATTTGCACTAATACTATTAGTGTATATATTCGATTACTGATTGCCCAGACATATATGGAAGAATCTCTAAATTCCTTTAGTTTAAATTTAAATAATCATATATTTGTATTTACTGCCAAATGTTTTACTTAGAATTCTTTGAGATCATATAAAACACATTTTGTATATATATATTTTCCATATAGAAGTTGTATTAGAACCTGCCTGTCTGTCTGTCCATCTCTTTTTCCTCACTTGTCCCTGCACTCACAATCATGCATGAGTATGTGCGCTCACACACACACGCACGCACGCACGCACGCACGCACGCACGCACGCACGCACGCACGCACGCACGCACACACACACACACCACATATTACAGAAGAGCACTTGAATGTGCTTCCCTCTGATTGGCTGTCTGAAGAAGCGTGTGATTATCTGAACGAATTTTGTTCTTCAACATTCCACTGGCGTCTCAACCAGGAAGAAAAAAAGGGAGAATGAGAGGGAGTGAGAGAGAGAGAAGCATACAGTAGAGAGAGAGAGAGGTGGGGAAGAGAGGGCAGGAAAAGTCAAACAGTTTCTTACTAGACTGTTCTTAAAACATGAGGAGAACTGAGGGTCATTCCACAGTAAGCAGCAGAGAATAAATAACTACTGAGAACAAAGAATAAAAGTAGCCTACAATGAATAAGTACTAAGAACAAAGAATTAAAGCAACCTATAATGAATAAGTACTAAGAACAAAGAATTAAAGCAACCTATAATGAATAAGTACTAAGAACAAAGAATTAAAGCAACCTATAATGAATAAGTACTAAGAACAAAGAATTAAAGCAACCTATAATGAATAAGTACTAAGAACAAAGAATTAAAGCAATCTATAATGAATAAGTACTAAGAACAAAGAATAAAAGTAGCCTACAATGAATAAGTACTAAGAACAAAGAATAGAAGTAGCCCACAATGAATAAGTACTATTACCACCACCATCACCACCACCACCACCATCATCATCATCATCACCACCACCACCACCAGCTAAGTACCTAGCTTAGCTTCAGCTTAGCCTAACCTGAAAAGAAATAAAGGAAGATGCCGGGACTCGGCTCTCCCACAGAATGTACTAATTGCTTGGAGATGAGAAAGAGGATTGTAGAGCTGGAGGCTCGGGTTTCTACCCTGTACCAAATACAGCAGGATGAGCAACTCATTGACTCTATTTATGAAGCTACTACAAATATAGCCAACAATACCATGATTGAGAACTGGCCTATGCTAGTAACTACAGAACAGCACCACCCAAAAGACGGTCCTTGGCACAACCAAGGAGCTAGACCAAAGCAGTGGATCACCGACAAGGATAAAAGGAGAAATAAACGATCCAGGACCTCACCCCCGGTACCGCCAGGAAATAGTTTCAACCTACTCTCGGAAACACGCATATCAACACCCAAGGCAAAGAGACATAGAAGCGTAGCTAACAACGCTAACGAAGAAAACAGCGAGCGTAACGGAGCTCACGCTAACGACGCTAATAGCAAGAATACCGGAGCTCACGCTAACACTAGCGAAGCAAACAGCTGGCATGCCGGAGCTCACGCTAATGCTAGCGAAGCACACGCTAACGACGAGACGACGAGGAAAACAGAGCCACTAGCGACACGGCTGGCAAACACGACCCAGACCGAGCGAACGGCTAACAGCGAAGAGACTATCATGCGCCGAGAACGTCGCGGTAGCCAACGCCGAAGGTACGGGACCAGCGTTAACATGAAGGCTAACGAGGCTTCACCAAGGCCACAGGACTGTGGAAAGAACCAGCAGACTAGGCCTAGCCCAAAAACAAACGGCCCCAAAACTGTTGGAAAGAAAAATGCTAACCTCACACAGAAAATAGACTGCATACTGATTGGAGATTCCATAACAAGGTATGTGGAGATGGCAAACACAGAACATATCTGTCTAGACAATACAACTGTGAAAGAGCTAGCCGAAAAACTTCCAACACTAATCAGACCAGGAATAACAAAAATTGTCATTCACTCTGGATCGTTTGACATCCTGCGAAAGAAGACTGGCACAGAGACTTTGAAAGACGATTTCACACGTTTAATGAACACACTAGACAAACATCAGTCTGTGTACACAAACACTGATGTGTCCATCAGTGGACCAATTGCATGCTTTCGCAGAGGACAGGAAGCATTCAGTCGACTCCTAAATTTTAATTCATGGTTAGGGGCTGCATGTCTCGTACACGGCCTGAAATTCATTGACAACTTCAATGTTTTCTGGAATAACCCAGAACGTTTTCAAAGAAATGGCTTCTTCCCAAATCGTTTAGGTTCAAAACTCCTATCAGCAAACATGCGTCATGCCTTGATGGCCTCCAAGAATATTAAGCTCACACCAGCACGAGAGATAGTCATGAAGGACACAATCTCACCACGAAGTACAGCACAAGACGTCCCATCCCCCTCCCCCCCCCCCCATATCACACAAGGCCATCTTGTCTGATCAAATGTCCCCGAAAGCACAGTGCAGTCAGTACGGTACAGTATAGCACAATTACCATGCCATCTCTAAAAACATACAAGTAATCATAACTAGCCAATGGCATGGTGAAAAATATACGCCACCAATGCGTTTACCTGCTATTAACCTCAGGGCCATCACGGTCAAACCAAAGCAGACCTACTCTAAAGAAGTCCAACAAATAAAATTAGCTTTCCTAAATGTCAGATCACTGAATAATAAAACATTCTTAGTAAATGATCTGATTAAAGAAAATAACTTAGATTGCATCTGCCTAGTAGAGACATGGCTAAATAATGACACAGCTACATCAATAATGATAGAAGCTTGTCCACCAGACTATAACTTTTTTCAAATACCCAGAAAAAATAAAAGGGGCGGAGGAGTTGCAGCAATCTTCTCCTCAAAACTCTTGTTTAGAATCACAGAACTAGGCGAGTTCATGTCAATGGAATATCTTGCCATTGAACTAAAAACAGAATCAACTATTATTGTCACAATATACCGCCCGCCTAGACACTCACCAATATTTATACAGGAGCTCTCTGAACTGATCTCACTATGTGTTACCGGATATGATAAGGTGATCCTAAATGGAGACCTGAACATCCATTTTAATAAGAAAACAGACTCCAAAACTATGGAACTAAAAAATCTACTGGATAGCTTTGACCTAATACAGCATATAACAAATGCAACTCACCGGCTTGGGAATACACTAGACTTAGTTATAACAACAACTGGGCTAAGCATAACAAATATCTCAATAACTGAATTACCTCTCTCCGACCATCACTGTATATTTTTTGATACTCAAATAACCCTTACTAAAACAAAAAAAGAAATCATAGTTAAAAAGAGGCTCCTAAACGACAAAGCTGAATCAAAGTTCATTGATCTTATCAGACTACATGAACCACACAATCATGACAGCTCTCTAAATGAAATGGTAGAAAATCTCAATGATGCAATGTCATCTATATTAAATTCTGTCGCCCCATTAAAAACGAAAAAGAAGAAAACTAGAGCCTCGCCCTGGTTAAACTATAATACGGTCAACAAAGAAAAAAGGAAATGTCGTGCAGCGGAGCGAAAATGGAGAAAAACAAAAACCACCATATGCTGTGATATATACAAAGATGCTTTAACTGCTTATAATAAAACCATCCGCTTAGCAAGGAAAGATTACTTCTCTAAAATCATTACAGAAAATGCTAGAAACTCCAGAATCCTCTTTTCCACTATTAATGTACTACTCAACACTGCCCCTACACCTCCTCAGTCATCAACGGTTAAGTGTGAAGAACTTGCACTATTCTTTAACAACAAAATAACCTTGATCAGGGCCAGCATTACTCATGATGGAAATAAAGTTGATTGCGGCAAACCGTGCAATGTAACCATGAGAAGTTTCACATGCATCACATTAGATGTACTCTGCAAAACTGTCTCAGAATGTAACTCCTCCACCTCAGACATTGACCCTATACCTACAGCTTTCTTCAAACGGGTATTTAATAGTGTTTCAAGCCCTGTGCTAGATATCATAAACACTTCCCTTAGGACTGGTATTTTCCCGGATGCCTTTAAAACAGCAGTTGTAAAGCCATTACTAAAAAAACCTAACTTGGATAGTAATGAAATGGCAAATTATCGTCCAATATCCAACCTACCATTCATTAGTAAAGTACTTGAAAAGATAGTTTCAGTTCAAATAAATTCCTTTCTTGAAGAAAACAACATCTTAGAAGAATTTCAGTCAGGATTCAGAAAATATCACAGCACTGAAACTGCCCTCACCAAAATAATCAGTGACCTCAGACTAAACTCTGACGAGAATAAGATCTCCATCCTTATCCTGTTGGATCTCAGTGCAGCATTTGATACAATCGATCACGATATTCTAATCGATCGTCTTGAAAACCATGTCGGTTTCTCAGACCATGTGCTGGGCTGGTTTAAAACATACATCAGAGGGAGGAAATTCTATGTTAAACTAGGAGATCACATGTCTGATATATACGACAACAACTATGGAGTTGCACAAGGGAGTTGCTTAGGTCCTTTACTCTTCTCCCTTTACATGTTACCGCTGGGTGATATCATCAGAGAACATAATGTAGATTTCCATAGCTATGCGGATGATACACAACTGTACATATCTGCTGAACCAAATGATACAGCGATTAGCTCCATTACAGACTGCTTACTGTCAATAAATAAATGGATGAGTAAGAACTTCCTGAAACTAAACGAGAACAAAACTGAAATTCTAATTATCGGCTCCAAAACTAAAAAAGAAACATTAATAAAGAACCTGGGGGGACTAACCCCTTGGATCAAATCTGAGGTCACTAGTCTTGGGGTTATCATAGATTCAGAACTGAACTTCAATTCTCATATTAGCAAAGTGACGAAAACATCGTTCTTCCATCTCAGAAATATAGCAAAAGTACGACCATTTATTAATCAGAACGATGCTGAGAAGCTAATTCATGCATTCATATCTAGCCGGTTAGACTACTGTAATGCACTTTTCACAGGTCTCCCTAAGAAAACCACAGAGAGGCTTCAGCTAATCCAAAACTCTGCAGCCCGACTGCTAACTAGAACCAAAAGGAGAGAGCACATTAGTCCAGTCCTAGCCGCTTTACACTGGCTTCCTGTAACATTTAGAATTGACTTTAAGGTCCTTCTCCTTACATACAAAGCTCTAAATGGACAGGGACCTAGCTACATCGCCAACACTCTAATAAATTACACACCAGCAAGAACACTGCGATCATCAGCTGCTGGACTACTAGAGGCTCCCAGAAGCAGTCAAAAGAGGATCGGTAATGCAGCCTTTATCAACTATGCCCCAAAACTATGGAACAAACTACCCCAAAACATCAGGGAAGCCAACTCGCTAGACATCTTTAAAAGACAGCTTAAAACCTATCTCTTTGCTCAGGCATTTCACTGATAGATATCTGCTACCACCTAGTGGCAAGAGGAAACATCAGGGATATCCTGACACAACTTGTATTTATTCTTACCCTGCCTACTCTTTTACACTGCCTATCAAATTCATGTGTCGGTTATTGCACTTTTTACTTCTTACTGATGACTATTTTTAAACTGAATCATTTTAAACTATTCTTATTTATTGCTAGATCCAAATGTGAAACACTGCGGGTTGTGACGCACACACACACAGTCACACACACACAGTCACACACACACACACACACAATCACACACAAACACACACACACACCGACATACACACATACACACACACACACACACAGACACACACACCGACATACACACACACACACACACACACACACACACACACACACACACACAGTCACACACAGACACACACACACCGAGTTGTAGTAGCGTTGTAGTTGTAGATCTAGGTTAACTGTGTCCTGATAGATCTAGGTTAACTGTGTCCTGGGGTAGAGTAGTAGTAGATCTAGGTTAACTGTGTCCTGGAGTGGTAGTTGTAGAGTAGATCTAGGTTAACTGTGTCCTGGAGTAGTTGTAGCGTTGTAGTTGTAGATCTAGGTTAACTGTGTCCTGGAGTAGTAGTTGTAGAGTAGTAGTAGATCTAGGTTAACTGTGTCCTGGAGTAGTAGTTGTAGAGTAGTAGTAGCTGTAGTAGTAGTAGATCTAGGTTAACTGTGTCCTGGAGTGGTAGTTGTAGAGTAGCGTTGTAGTTGTAGATCTAGGTTAACTGTGTCCTGGAGTAGATCTAGGTTAACTGTGTCCTGGAGTGGTAGTTGTAGAGTAGTAGTAGCTGAAGTACAACCACACACACACACACACAACACAATAAACACACATACACACTAAACAACGATGCATACAGGATTATTTATGACTATTTTTAAACTGAATCATTTTATTCTTATTATTTGCTAGATCCAAATGTGAAACACTGTGATTATTTGTTCATGAACTACAGGAGTATTACTGAATAGAGAGCCTATTAGGATGCTAGATCCTAATGTGAAACACTGTGATTTGCCATATCTTGCTATGCTCGCTCATGCCTGTATTTTTTATGTCCGTTCTATTTTATAATTTTTTGACTATTTTTAAACTGAATCATTTTAAACTATTTTTACTATTTGTGTTACTGAAAACTGTAAGCGGAGAGCCTATTGGGATGCTAGATCCTAATGTGAAACACTGTGATTCTACCCGTCTATCTTTTTATGCTCGCTTATGCCTGTATTTTTTACTGTTGTGAAGCACTTTGAACTGCAACCTCTGTATGAAAAGTGCTATACAAATAAAGTTATTATTATTATTACTAATAAAGTAGGTAGGTAGGTGTTTGCTGCCTTGCTCAAGGACACTTCAACAGAGTAGGACACATTCATTTTTGTGGGAACCCGTGACCTTCTGGTTACGTGACTCTGCTAACCCCTAACCCCTGATACTGACCAGTTTAACCCCTGCTACTGACCAGTTTAACCCCTGATACTGACCAGTTTAACCCCTGCTACTGACCAGTTTAACCCCTGATACTGACCAGTTTAACCCCATGATGCTGACCAGTTTAACCCCTGGTGCTGACCAGTTTAACCCCTGGTGCTGACCAGTTTAACCACATGATACTGACCAGTTTAACCCCTGATACTGACCAGTTTAACCCCTGATACTGACCAGTTTAACCCCATGATACTGACCAGTTTAACCCCTGATACTGACCAGTTTAACCCCTGATACTGACAAGTTTAACCCCTGATTCTGACCAGTTTAACCCCTGATACTGACCAGTTTAACCCCTGATACTGACCAGTTTAACCACTGATGCTGACCAGTTTAACCCCTGATGCTGACCAGTTTAACCCCATGATACTGACCAGTTTAACCACTGATACTGACAAGTTTAACCCCTGATACTGACCAGTTTAACCCCTGATACTGACCAGTTTAACCCCATGATACTGACCAGTTTAACCACTGATACTGACCAGTTTAACCCCTGATACTGACCAGTTTAACCCCTGATACTGACCAGTTTAACCCCATGATACTGACCAGTTTAACCCCTGATACTGACCAGTTTAACCACTGATGCTGACCAGTTTAACCCCTGATGCTGACCAGTTTAACCCCTGATGCTGACCAGTTTAACCCCTGATACGGACCAGTTTAACCACTGATGCTGACCAGTTTAACCCCTGATGCTGACCAGTTTATCTCCTGTTTCTGACCAGTTTAACCCCTGATGCTGAACAGATTAACTTTAGTCATCATCTCAGATATCTATATTTGCTTCGATGGGAGTGGAATGAATTTGGCTCCAGAGAGGTTAGACCAGGACAGACGGAAGAGACTGGAAATACATTCCAGTGGAAAATTCTTTCAGGTAATCACACGCTTCCTCAGACAGCCAATCACAGGGAAGCACATTCAAGTGCTCTTCCTTAATATGTGGTGTGTGTGTTGTGTGTGTGTGTGTGTGTGTGTGTGTGTGTGTGTGTCTGTGTCTGTGTGTGTGTGTGTGTGTGTGTGTGTGTGTGTGTGTGTGTGTGTGTGTGTGTGTGTGTGTGTGTGTGTGTGTGTGTGTGTGTGTGTGTGTGTGTGAGCGTGTGTGCATATGTGTGCGTGTGTACGTGCTTGACTGAGCAGGCTGTGCTGAGTGTGATTGAAACGAAGAGACAGTAGTGAAAGCTGGAGGACACACACACACAGACACACACACAGAGAGTGATGGAATCAGACAAGGAAAGAGAAGAAAAGGAGAAATGTTCAGACAGAAAACGACCTCTCTCTCTCTCTCTCTCTCTCTCTCTCTCTCTCTCTCTCTCTCTCTCTCTCTCTCTCTCTCTCGGTCTGCCTCTCTCTCTCTCTCTCTCTCTCTCTCTCTCTCTCTCTCTCTCTCTCTCTCCAAACCAATATTTAATTTTGTTTAAAAAATATATTTTTTAATCAGGCAGGACAATTAAGAACAAAGTATTATTTACAATGACGACCTGGCAAGAGGACAAACAGGCCTCTGGAAGGGTAACAGGGAAAAGGGACAAAAAATGTAATTCAATAATTTTTTTAATACTGTATATATAATACTGTGGCGATAAGAAAATAGCGAGCCAGAGACGTAGTTCGAGTCGAGGTATTTTACTTATCACTACACATAGCATTTACAATAACAACAAAACCTCAACCCGGAAGTGGTACTGTATTTGCCCTCTTCCCTAAACAGTAAACCGCTGCTCTTAAAGGCACAAGCCCACCTTAGTGAATGTCTCTTACATATGGGTCACCACAATACAATAAAAAAACTAAAATTAAAGAAACTAAAAAGAACAATCCAGATAAGACTATTGGAGACTTATTTACACATTATAAACACATAATAGCAATAATGACTGTATGTACACTTTAATTATAAACACATTAGTCTAGATGAAAACATAGGTCCACCTACATGGTCTGGATTTTTTTCGCCACCTGTTTTTTCTTAATCCTTGAAGTGTCTATTTTAAGATTTTAACAGGTAACAGGTTGAAATAATGTCCCATGGGGTTATTTTTAACCCTTTATTACACCTATCCTGAACGAAAACCTGAAAAAGAAGAAAAAGAAAACAGCATAACTTTTGAAGTTAACAACATATAGAGACAAATTAAAACATTTCCCCAAACAATATTGACCCAAGGAATTCAGTAAAATAGTTATTTTTAAGATTCAAACACATCTTGATTCTATTTCAGGACAAGAAAATGCAAATAAAACAGAAAATGTTTAGATCACATCTCTATTTTCCCACTTTACTCAAATGCAGTCCATCAGAGGAGATCAATTTGAGATTAATATTGGAAATACAATGTTAATAAAGATTGTATCATGCTGTTATGCCCTAAATATTGTAGATTTTGTGTAAACAAGGCCAAACGTGGAAGACTAATGTGAAAAGACTAATTCGTCCTACGTAGACAAATGAACACATTTTCCTATACAATTTGAAATCCAGTGAAATATGTTTGGTTAAGGTTCAAACAAAGTACTATTACAGTACATCTTCTCTGTTGGCACAACATTAAAACCTAAACTACTAATCATCATCATCATCATCATCATCATCATCATCATCATCATCATCATCATCATCAAAGAGATCGTCAAAGTCTATCTCTCCAATCTCCATCCTCATCACACTCATACTCTCCATCCTCCTCATCCACTTTATGTTTTGCATAATCTGCCTCTTTATTAAAAGCTTCTTGCTCTTCTGACTCCGCTTTCTGGGCCAGTACCTCAACAAGAGAAGGAGGGAGGATGGGTCCAATCGTCCAGACAGGCAGGCTCTAACACCCCCTCATCCATCATCTTCTCCCAGCCCATATCCTGATCATAGGGTTTGGGCATCTCAAATATTGGCTGGTCTGCTCTTTTGTAGCAGGCAACTCTGAAGTTGACTCGCTGTACATGTGGGATGAGACAGACCTTGGGAGGAGGCAGGCGTTCAAGGTCTACTTTGGATCTGGATATGCCCATCAACCTCCAAGAACTCATGCATTACCCTCTCTCGCCTCATGCACTTGGCTCTCCAGATGGCTTTTTTGCCAAGACAAACAATGATGATCCTCCTCTACCAGCATGACCAACCTCTCTATATACTGATGATCCTCTTCTACCATGTCAGCATGACCTACCTCTCTATATACTGATGATCCTCCTCTACCAGCATGACCAACCTCCCATATACTGATGTTCCTCCTCTACCATGTCAGCATGACCAACCTCTCTATATACTGATGATCCTCCTCTACCATGTCAGCATGACCAACCTCTCCATATACTGATGATCCTCCTCTACCATGTCAGCATGACCAACCTCTTTATATACTGATGATCCTCCTCTACCATGTCAGCATGACCAACCTTTCATATACTGATGTGTAACGTTTGGGGTTTCTATCCTCTCTCAGGAGTGGAAACCCTACTGCCATTCTGGAGTACTTCACCCTGTTCTCTGCAATTAGCTCTGATTGAGTGTCACCTGTGATTTGTTGTCACTAATTACTGCGTGTGGTTTTCTGGGTATTTTGCCTTTATAGTAATCCTTTGTTCTCCTGTCTGTTGTTGGATCTTCAACAGAAGTACTGCGAGCAGTCGGCCTCGGACAGAAGTGGGACATCTGGTCCGGTTTTGTTATTATGTTGTGTAAAGCTATTTTCTCCGTCTTGTGTACGGTTTTCGCTATGCTAAATTATCTCTCAGTTGTAGCCTGGTTACATTATGCTTTCTCGTTCCATTATCTTGCTCTAGTGTTTCTGATCATAAAAGAACACATATTTTGAGAAGAGCAACACCATCTCCGCCTCCTTCTTCCTTTCTACTATTGGACTCAACATTCCTACCTTGAATCATAACACTGATGATCTACCAGCATGACCAACCTCTATATACTGATGATCCTCATCTACCATGTCAGCATGACCAACCTCTCATATACTGATGATCCTCCTCTACCATGTGAATGAATGAATGAATGAAAACTTTATTTAACAGATTGCAGAATGGGTACAATACAATACAGTACGGCTCAATACGTACAATTGTTAAGGGGATGCAGACCTGAAAAAGACGTTTGTTTTGTTTCCATCAGGGTCCCCCATTTTCAATTCATATAGACATTTATGACATACACAACATACATGCCATTTATGGCATAGGGACATATAGGTATTTAGTACTGATACATTTGTGACATAAACGGTATTCAAATATACAGTACTGTTACCCCTAGATCCTGACAGAGTATATACATATGATGGGGAGGGGACTGTACATTAGGAGGGGGCGGGGGTTTTGGGCATTTACGGTGGCCAGTTTCGAATTGCAGCCTCCCGTAGGTGCTCTTTAAGAGCAGTTTTGAATGTGGGTAGGGATTAACATTCCTTTACAGCTTTGGGTAGGGCGTTCCACATTGATGTGGCATAATTGCAAAACGTGTTTAGTCCCTTGTTTGAGCCGAATATGGGTTGAACATGATTTGTTGAGCTTCCTCTGGTGTAGTGGTTGTGGTATTCACTGACCTTTGGGAAGTATTTTGACATGTACATGGGTACCTTAGTCGTATAGTGTATCTTGTAGACCAGGCCCATTGTAAGTTGCTGTACTCTGTCGTCTACTCTAAGCCATCCTAGGTTGTCAAAGTGGGCAGGGGTGAGGTGGGTTCTGGGGGTAAGGTCAAGTAGTAGTCTGACCAGTTTGTTTTGTGATGTTTGTAATTTTGTTTTAAGCGCCTTTGAGGTGCTTTGGTACCATGAGGTGCACGCATAGTCGTAGTACCCTTGAATGAGTGCTCCTGCCAGAGTCTTCAGGGTATTCTTGTTTACCAGAGAGGAGATCCGGTACAAGAATCTAGTTCGTTGGTTGACTTTTTTTTATTACATTGGATGCCATTTTGTCACAGGAAAGATTTGCCTCTAGGATGGAACCCAGGTAGGTAATTTCGTCTTTCCTTGTGACAATAGTGTCACCCACTGCAACTGAGAAGCCGTCGGTCTTGCTGAGTTTGTTATTTAAACCGAAGAGAATGGACTCTGTTTTGCCCATGTGTAATGATAGTTTGTTATCAGCGAGCCATATGCAGATTTTGCCTAGTTCCGAGCTGAGGGTTTTTTCAACCTGCAACTTGTTCTTGTCAGAGACCAGCAGGGCTGAGTCGTCCGCAAACAGGAACAAGTTGCAGTCACAGGCTGACGACATGTCATTTGCATAAATTAGGAAGAGTAGCGGTCCTAGTATGCTTCCTTGTGGAACACCACAGCTCACTGTGAGGGGGGGGGGGGGATAGAGTACCGTTTACCTCTACCATCTGTTCTCTCCCCTCCAGGTAGTATTGCATCCAGCTCACTGATAAGCTATCAAAACCAATTGCTTTTAGCTTGTCCATCAGAATGGAGTGATTGACAGTGTCGAAGGCCTTTTGTAGGTCCAGCATGACCATGCCGCAGTATTTGCCCGCGTCCACCTCTTGTTTGATGTGGTCGTTCAAATAGAGGAGGCATGTGTCAGTGGAGTGGGACGTTCTGAAGCCAGATTGGAATTCGTAGATTAGATTTTTTTCCGCCAGGTACTTTTCGACCTGTTCGTAGACTATTTTCTCCATGACTTTCGAGATGGAGGTAAGAATAGAAACAGGGCGGTAGTTGCCTGGGTCTAATTTGCTGCCCTTTTTGTGCAGAGGGGTCACTCTCGCAATTTTGAAGTCCTTGGGGACGTGTCCCTGTTTTATAGAGAGGTTTATTATGTGTGTGATGACTGGGGTGATGGCGGCTGCTGCGTCTCTGAGGAATTTGGAGGGGATGTTGTCATGGCCAGTGGTCTTGTTAGGTTGGAGGGCGCTAAATTTTTTGAGTACCTCATCGGTTGTTACCATTTCAAGTTTGAAGTCGTCTTTGTGGACCCCTAGGTTTTTGTAGTATGCTACTATGTGTTCTACCCCATAATGCCCTGAGTGGGAGGGTAGTTTGTTTACCAGTGTTGTGGCTATGTTTGTGAAGAAGATGTTTAAGTAATTGGCTACATCCAGCTTGTCTGTGATGAGCGTGTTGTCCGTCTTTATGTTTATGTTTGAGAATCTGGTTTTAAGTTTTTTACTGCAGCCTAGTTGATTATTGAGTAATTTCCAAAGTTCGCAGGGTTTGTTTTTGTATTCCTCAGTTTTGTCATTGATGAAATTTCTTTTTGCGGTTTTGATCATGATGTTTACGTCATTTCTTAGTCTGTTTCTTTGAATTTTTTGTTCAACCACGTGGGCTTGGAGTTCACTGTTTGAGCTTTTGGAAAGCTTTGTCTGATTTTTATGAAGTTCAGAGAATTTTTTGTCTCTTGTTTTCATAGCAGCCAGTATTTCAGTGTGCATCCATGGCTCAGCGCGATTTTTAACCCTGGTGGTTCTTATGGGTGCCATGTTGTTGAGTATTGCTGTGAATTTGGTTTTGAATCCAAGCCATGTTTCTTCAACCTGTGTACCACTGAGTTCATCTGACCAGTCCAAGCTCCCCAATTCTAGGTTAAAGGCCTCTCTAGAGTAAGTTTTGAGGTCTCTAGATGTGACTGTTTTGTGACAGCCGGCCTTCTGTTTTAGCTTTTTGCGGGTACAGAAAATCATATAATGATCACTTAGCCCGCATGCTATCACCCCTTTATTGGAGATCATGGACTTGTCAGAGGTCAAAATGAGGTCAATGGTGGTTTGTGTCGAATCACATACCCTTGTGGGTTGGGTGATTACCTGGCTGAAACCGTGCAGATCAGAAAATCTACTGAAGGCCTTGAAGACGGGTGCTGCTTTACGCAGCATATCCGTGTTCCAGTCCCCAATACGATTTTTTTCTACCCCCTCCACCCCAGCTAAACACCCATCAAGTGTGTCATAAAAGCCACTCTGTTCTGGCGGTCTATAGATTGTGCCTACTAGTACTGGTTTCGCCCTGTCTAATAAGATTTCAATCCAAACAGTTTCAATTTCGTCATGGTTAAGGTCAGTACGGTTGATGTATTTGGTATCTTTGTGTATCTACACACAGACGCCACCTCCATACTGGTTTCTATCCCTCCTGACTATTGAGTAGTTTTCAATTTCAATCTCTGGATCCTGTACAGATGAGTCTAATTTTGTTTCTGTGAAACACAATATGTTAGCCTTACCGTTTAAAAACAATTGTTTGATTTCAGCCAGTTTAGGTCTCAGGCTGTTTGTATTAATGTGGAATATATGAAGTCCATTTTTGCTGGTAATCTGATTGATGTCGTCACACTGGAGGTAACTCTGTTCATTTGTGTCCTGTCCTGTGGTGGGGGAGGGGGGGCGTTGTTGTTGTTTGTGCCGTGGGGGGGGGGAGGGGGTGATCCTTTGTCCTTTGCTGGAGTCTGTATTCCTCTGTGTGAAAGCCTGCGATGTGGGGGGGGGGGCTGGTTGTTTACAGATGTGTCTGTTAGTACTCCATTGTGGGGGAGGGGTTCCAGGTAACTTTCTTCGTCTGTGAGGAGGGTGGGGGGGCTTTGTTGTCGTGGGTGGGAAGGGGGGAGGGGGGGGGGTCCCGCGCCGTGCTGGTACAACAAAGGACTCGTTCCTTTGTTCCTGGATGATTTCCCTGTTAGCTCTGCTGGCTAGCTGGCTATCGGGCGCCGAGATGTTTAAATCCCGCGTCGAGTTGGTCGTCATGGTTGCGACCCTCGGTTCACCTCCTCTCGTCTCTGCCTCACGTGTGCTCGTCTGCTGCGGCGTCATTGGGGGAGAGTCGCCGTCCGCGCTGTGGATGTAGCCACAGGTTGCGTTGTTGATGTTGTTGGACGCGATGGGAACCTCCATCGCTTCTTGTGCTGCCAGACCAAGTCTTCTAGCCTGAGGTCTGGTCAAAACCGGGCCTGGGTTTAATTGAATGTCTCCCGAAAGTAGCAGAACCAGGATGATCATGGTCCTACGGTCCAATCTGCCAGTCGGGGGTAAGTTTTTACGTACCGGGCTCGCTGTTAGTAACGTGTGTATAGCCGCCGTTCCAACGTCTAGGTGTTTATTTTCCGAGCCATTGAGAAGGTAGAAGTCACTGTGGGTCTCGTTTAATCCATTTACACTTCTCTTCACTTCTGTTTGATGTTGATTCATTGATGAATTGAGGTATGAGTCCATAATCCATATTAGCAAAAAGAGAAAATGTGCACAAAACCTTGTTGTTTTGGTTCTTTGGCGAGAGCTCTCAGTAATGCGACTGCTCATGACTGTGCCGGTGTACACATTCAAATTGCGATAATCGATTCTAACATTTTCAAATCGATGCAGTTGAATTTTCCCCTTATGATCGATGCATTGTTACACCCCTACACCAAAGTAACTGGCCCACTGTGTATGTGTGTACAGCTGATGTGTGTACAGCTGATCTCCATATACTGATGATCCTCCTCTACCATGTCAGTATATAGAGGTTGGTCATGCTGGTAGAGGAGGATCATCAGTATATAGAGGTTGGTTATGCTGACATGGTAGAGGAGGATCATCAGTATATAAGAGGTTGGTCATGCTGACATGGTAGAGGAGGATCATCAGTATATGGAGAGGTTGGTCATGCTGGCTGGTAGGAGGATCATCAGTATATGAGAGGTTGGTCATGCTGACATGGTAGAGGAGGATCATCAGTATATATAGAGGTTGGTCATGCTGACATGGTAGAGGAGGATCATCAGTATATGGAGAGGTTGGTCATGCTGACATGGTAGATGAGGATCACCAGTATCTGGAGAGGTTGGTCATGCTGGTAGAGGAGGATCATCGGTATATAGAGAGGTTGGTCATGCTGACATGGTAGAGGAGGATCATCAGTATATAGAGAGGTTGGTCATGCTGACATGGTAGAGGAGGATCATCAGTATATGGAGAGGTTGGTCATGCTGACATGGTAGAGGAGGATCATCAGTATATAGAGAGGTTGGTCATGCTGACATGGTAGAGGAGGATCATCAGCAGGGCCGCCTCAGGGGGTGTGCGAGCAGTGCGGTCGCACAGGGCCTCGCGGGAAGGGGGGCCTCGCAAAAATAAATAAATACAAATATCTTTTTTTTTTCCTGCAAGGCCCTTTTTCATCACAGACCTAAAATCTAGTTTTGCTTACATGCTTATATATTTCACATTAGACGTTTGTAGAATAGTGTTCCGGTTTCTGCGGCTCTGCTTCTCTGCAGATAGACACGTTTGTAGAATAGTGTTCCGGGCTCTTCCCGGATCCACAAGGGAAGGGGCTACAGTCAGCCAGGTACAGGATCTATTCAGCGCTATCCAGAGGAGCGAGTGGATGTCTTTTGAAAAGCAGCATGGAGCAGAAGAAATAACACCGTGTGCCATACGCTTGTTATCAATACCAAGTATGATGGTTATGCCAACTTTGCCAAGACGAAGAGGATGTTCGTCAGATGGACTGAAGATGAAAGTTGTTGCATGTTAGAACCTTCAGTCAGGCTATAGCTATGTCGGCTAGTAGCAATTAGCTAAAGGCAGGGACGCGTAACGAGCGTTAGCTAATGCTAACGCTAACGCTAGTTACCGTCCCTGCCTTTAGCTAATTGCTAAGTTATCGAGTGCTAATGTGTGGCAGATAAACTAGGACTCCCAAGGGACTGGTACTTTTCATCTCCACGGAAAATGCGTCGATGTCGTCTCCTTCCAACTTTGCCATTGATTCTGCGTTAGGGTGAGTTTTTCATGCAACCTATTCTATTCCCGCCGTTGAGCTCTCTCTCTCTCTCTCTCTCTCTCTCTCTCTCTCTCTCTCTCTCTCTCTCTCTCTCTCTCTCTCTCTCTCTCTCTCTCTCTCTCTCTCTCTCTCTCTCTCTAAAACACAGTGCTTCCCAATCCTCTCCTCGAAGCACCCCAGCCGTTCCATGTATTTGTTAAATTCCACCACCAGCACACCTGATTCAACTTAACAAGCCCTTTATTAGTTGAATCAGGTGTGCTGGTGGTGGAATTTAACAAATACATGGAACGGCTGGGGTGTCTCAAGGAGAGGTTTGGGAACCATTGCTCTAACACACACACACACATACATGCTCTCTCTCTAACACACACACACACACACAGACATGCTCTCTCTCTCTAACACACAAACACACATGCTCTCTCTCTCTCTCTTTCTAACACACACAGACATGCTCTATATCTCTCTCTAACACACAAAATGACATGCTCTCTCTCTCTATCTTTCTCTCTCTTTCTAACACACACACACATATACATGCTCTCTCTCTAACACACACACAAACAGACATGCTCTCTCTCTATCTCTCTCTTTCTAACACACACAGACATGCTCTATCTATCTCTCTCTTCAATTCAAATGGGCTTTATTTCACATTTTTGTATTTCTCCCAGTAGGTATGGGAGTTTTGAGTTATTGTCCATGTTTTCAAAGTCTCTTTGGGTGTTTGCAATTTGTGGGAAGTATATGTCTTGGTATAGTGGGCAGGTTGTTAAGAAGTGGAGCTCGGTTTCCACCTCATCTTGTGTGCAGTGGGTCTGTCTTCGCTTGGGAGCCAGGTCTGCCTATGGCGGCCTTTCTCGATGGCTAGGCTGTGCTCGCTGAGTCTGTACCTAGTCAAGGATCTTCTTAGTATTGGGTCAGTCACAGTGCTCAGGTATTCTGCCACTGTGTACTCTCTGTTTAGGGCCAAATAGCATTTCAATTTGCTCTGGTTTTGGGTTGTTGCTTTCCAATGTGTGTCTCTCTCTCTCTCTCTCTCTCTCTCTCTCTCTCTCTCTCTCTCTCTCTCTCTCTCTCTCTCTCTCTCTCTCTGGCCTTGCTCTGGTGGAGGGTCAGGGGCATTGCCGGGTCTGTGCAGCGATAACACTGTATATTGACTGTAGAACGGGAGCTCTCTCTCGCTCTCTCGCTCTCTCTCTTGCTATATGTTGACTGTATCATGCCCAGCCGCGTTTAAATCTCGCACAGGGCCTCGCATTTCTCCCAGGCGGCCCTGATCAGCAGTATATGGAGAGGTTGGTCATGCTGACTGGTAGAGGATCATTAGTATATAGAAAGGTTGGTCATGCTGACATGGTAGAGGAGGATCATCAGTATATGGAGAGGTTGGTCATGCTGACATGGTAGAGGAGGATCATCAGTATATGGAGAGGTTGGTCATGCTGGTAGAGGAGGATCATTAGTATATAGAGAGGTTGGTCATGCTGACATGGTAGAGGAGGATCATCAGTATATGGAGAGGTTGGTCATGCTGACATGGTTGAGGAGGATCATCAGTATATGGAGAGGTTGGTCATGCTGGTAGAGGAGGATCATTAGTATATAGAGAGGTTGGTCATGCTGACATGGTAGAGGAGGATCATCAGTATATGAGAGGTTGGTCATGCTGGTAGGAGGATCATCAGTATATGATTGATTGAAAATGTAATTAACCCTCTACTGCATAGTGTGTCTTTGAAGACACAAACCACGTTTGGAGACCCTACACTGACCCTGAGAAATCATATGTATTTTTTCAAATAATGGTACCCGACAATCTGACCAATGAAATGATGAGTCAAAGAGAGTGTGTCATTTAGTTTGGGGGAGGGGTCCCTCTTTTCATGAAGCAGCACCACCTGGAGCAGCTCACCTCTAGTAGGTAAGATGAATATCACTATTAAACTTGTTTAAATGGAGTAACTGCAGAAAAAAAATATGTGCATGACTATGAACATGTAAATAAGCATATATTATAGTTTAGATACGTATGTTGCTTTTATATATAGAGTAAAACTGTTAATTTTGGTTTGTGTCTTCAAAGCTTCTATCCCCAGCTTCTATCCCCAGGCCATCAGGCTGCTAAACGAACAATGAATGAACACTACACAACAACAACCACCAAACACACATAGCACACACATCCACACGCACACACTCACTTTAAACAAACACACTGTAGCACCCACTACACACACTTTATAGCACACACCCACTTTAAACAAACACACTGTAGCACCCACTCCCCACACTTTATATTTATGGATGAAGGATTGCACTACAACTCGTACACCTTACTGTAAATTGTACCTAAAATTGTACCTCATCCCATTTCTGCTTTGCACTAGATAGTACTGTACATTAGTACACTGCATAGTATTGTGTATTGTATATTATATGGTAACTCAGAACATTGTACATATGTCTATACCGAACAACTGTGACCTCATTCTTCTTCTTCTAAATTCATGCTATATTATGTTATTATGTTATTTGATACTATCTTGTCTAGCACAGTCTCTGGAGCGTAACAGTAAGAAGCATTTTGTATGAAAGTATTCTGTACTTCTGTATGACAACTATTAAAGAACTTGAACTTGAACTTGAACTTGAAAGACACACCATGCAGTTAGCCCAATTTGGTTCCCAATTAGGCTGTGTGTGGGTGTACATGCTGTAGCAATAACATGCATTAGCATGTGTGTTTGTTTGCATGAATGATCATTGAGTGTGTTGTTAGCAATATGTAATTTCTGCATACAAACACACACATGCTAATCATTATTACTATGATAGTACTGTTATAACTGAGGTATTATTAGCCTATAGTGTTATGTGGTAAATATTGACGTTGAATTTCATAATTAATATGTGTGAATAAATTGGAGAACCATAAATGTAAAGCCAGATGTACCTTTCATTAGCAGAGTGGACTCAGTGGCTAAACAGTCTCAACTGTCAGTTGAGACAGTTGCATCAGATAACAACAGCAACAGTTATTTCAACCCCCACTCAAGCAATGACTAAATTAGAGAACAAACGACACCTTCTCGAATTGACTGTATGTAAATGTAGAAGCAGAGACAGCTGGATTGAACACAGGGCAGACCAGTTTAGACTTGTTGAAGAGATGATTAGTCATGGACACTAAGTCACAAACAAAGTTATCTATTAATCAACTGTTTAGTATCAAAAGAGTAAACCATAATATTAGAAATGGGTAAATTCATATATACGGGAGATACAGTTGGTAAAAGGTTTATTGGAACAGGCCTCTGTAATCAGTTGAGTTGAAAGACCACATCAAGGGAGGGGGGGGCATAAAGACCCCCCTTCTGATCACTGAGGGAAGAAAGACCACATCAAGGAAGACCATGACGGGGGCCATAAAGACCCCCCTTCTTATCACTGAGGGAAGACGACATCACCCCACCCCACCCGGAGACAAGAACCAACCCCCCCACAAGAAGACGCCGGATTGGACCAACCTTTTAGTAAAATGTGCTATTATTGGCCAGAAATTATAGTATATAAGGGCCAACATAGTGTTATTCAGGAGCCCAGACCCCACCCCAGGTCTGCGGCTCCAACCGCTCCCCACCCAGAGACTACTGTGAGCTGATTGCATTTTACGTGAGTAAATCATGGGAAACACCAATGGTTGTTTAGATTAGAGTAATGTTACAGATCCCTGATCTGTAAACCAGATTTACTCATGTGTAATGTGTACAGTAAATTCTCTATGTTCAAATTATGTCAACGAGTGACTGTTTTATGTACATATTGGGGTTTGAGATGCAAACCTTGTTGATTCCTGTACACGGCAGCCATGTTAATGTTTTCTGATAATCCTTGTATGTGAAGGGCAACCTTTTATTCACTCTTGGCCCTGGCTCAAATAAATGTTGAGTTGAACTATAGTTCTGGTTTGTCTGGCGTACACGTTTATTCTTCATCTGCTTTAATTCAGATGAGGAGACCAACAATTCTATCACGTATGATTCCCTTTCTCCTCCTTCCAGATAAGCAATCCCATTGTACTGTACTACAATAACCTTAGATTATTGTAGGATTCTGTAGGAATATACTACAGAAATGGTGCCGTTCTACCCACCCTGTTGTGCCCCCCCTGAAGATGTGCGGTGAGGTCTCTGTGGCTGGCTGCTCAGTGCCAGGACCTTGCGTGTATGTTGGGGACGTGCAGGGAAAGAGCCGGGGGTTGTTGCGTTTTTAATAAGGATAGTTGCAGGGCAGGGGTTTGTTGTCTGGATGGAGGACAGGGGACAGGATGAAGGCTGGTTGTGTACGCCACTAGTTGGGACCCACGGTGAATATGGCCTTTTGCGTACAGGATTGGGGGAGCGGTGTTTAGGTTAGTTTAGGTTAGGATATCCAAAGGTATAGGGATCGCGCTTGTTGTGCAGTAAACATGCAAACATGGGCTTTTGATGTTTGTATGTTTGTTCAGACACAGGAGGCCGTTCCCGGCCAATACGGACCAAGGGGGTTGATAAGATAAAGCCTCATATAGTAATTGTGTATGAAGGAGCATTGGAAACCACTCATATTGGGATATGTGAGAACGTTGAGAGCCTCGTATAGAATAAACTATACGAAGGAGGGGAGGCATTAACGACTGTTTAACAGCATGATCAAAGCGTTGAATTGCAGTAGATTGAAACGTTCATTGAATCGTGAATGCGGTAGGTCTAGAGTGGCAATTTAACTGGGCGCATTTTGGGTAGTGAAAACACCTATTTCAGTATGACCTAGAACGGGCGCGGATAAGGTTGGCTATTTTTTTGCAAAATCGAGGCGATGTGTGGATTATGTGTCTATGCTAGTTTGGTGGCACAGGTTCTGGGCTGTAACCGTGACTCAAAACGGCGCCGGCGTGGAGACTAGTCCATCGGACGAGGTATGGGGTCGTTAAACACACAAATTTGACATCATTTGGATCATGTGGATCAGAATGATTAAGAGCGAAATAGATCAGTGATAAAGAGGTGAGACGTTATGCGATTACAGGAAGGAAACGACTCGATTAATGTGAGCGAGGGCTAGCTGGTAAAGACGAGGTTGTAACGTGGTTTTCTGAGATAAGCGCTGTGACGTCGATTCGACGAAGCGTGGTATCTACAGTGACTATTGACTGAATTAAATGAAGAATTATGCCTGCATTAGGGTATTTTTCAAATAGATTGAGTTGACGAAGGGTTGTCTATAAATTGAGATATGGATTGCAAGAACCCATAGTCACGGAAAGATCTTTTTTAATACGTACACACCAGACATATTATGAGACTTGTCCGCTGTAATAAAGGGCGAACGATAGTACTTAAGAACAATGCGGTTCAAAACAACTGGTTGTGAACTTGAACATTCAGTATAGTTAAAGCGAACGGTTGCACTTAATCTCGTTTTTAATAGTCGCGCGAGGTATGTGTGAACGATGGCTATGGTTAGGAATGATTGACGAAACGTGAGAGCTTATTGTTGTATTATTATGATATTTTAATGACCAACAACCATGGGTCTGGGGCGAATCATATTGGAGATTGGGGCTAACTAGCTTAGCTCTGTGGAAGAGCCGCGGTGAAACTAGGGACGTTACGGCAACGATATGAGAGTAATTGACGAAACACTGTGGCGGTAATTGTTGTTAAGAAGCGAATCGAGGCGTAAGTTGGGGAGATTGTGGCCGTTTTGAGGGTTATAATTGATGCGGTAACGATTGTGTACGATATTAAGGAGTCGCTGCTTGATGACGTCATAAGTGTTGAATGGGGAGTGTGAAACGTCCACTGTGCACGGGGCCGGGGGCGCATTGGATGAGGCGTCGGGGCTGGCTAGGCTGGTTAGCTTGCGTGCGGTTGTTTTGTGAGTTTGCGAGCGACATATGTTACGATTCGAGTTTTGAAAATGATGTTTAGAAAGGGTTAAAGGACGCGGTGGTTGTCGTAGCATTGTGTTGAGTTGAAACGGAGTGTTTTATGATATTAGTAATGCTTTGTCGCGATACATCGTTCTGTGTGCGCCGTTTGCGCTACTGCGCAGGCGCGGTACAACGTGGATCAATGCATTCATAGTAATTCGCTCAGAGGATGGATAACGGGTAAGGGAATGTTTTGCGGTATGTAAAATGGTTGTGTTTGTATATTGTGCATTCTGTGGGTTGTAAACAATGTTCTGGGAGTGGTTTTGGTTGTGTTACTGCAAGTTTGTGTGGAAAAATAGGGTGTTTTAGGTGTATCATGTGATGATTAGACAGGGGATGATAGTCAAGGAGAGGTTTACTTGGACTGCAAACAATGCAGTGTGACTATCAAACAAAGAGTAGATGATTTAATATACATGCCCATAACTATACTGGGATTCATAAACCGGATACACATTGTACTTGTAACAATGGGCAATATATGTTACACAAGGGGAGTCTTGACCAAGTGGGGTTTAAGGGCTGAGTTGGGGAAGCACTCTACACTGGAAAAGACATATCGCTTGCGTCATATTTGATTAATACATCTACATTATAATCACATGTCACCTATATACAGGGCTAAACGTTCCCAGAATATCCTGTTTACAGGTTTGAGTCTTAGCATGATTGGAACTTAACTGATAATAATGTTTAGTTTCTAATGAGTGGTGGTTGATAGAAATGCTTATGTGTGTGTTGTGCATGTACAAATGTGATTTTAAGATCTGTATAGAAAAAATCTGTATAGAATGGTAATTATTTTTAGGTGCTTGTATGAGGTTAGGGAGGGGATTAGGCACCCCGAACCTCTAGCCTCTAACAGGCGGCAGTGGGCTCGCAAGAGTCTGGGCGCATGTTAAACACAAACTATAGTGCTGGGGAGTTACTGAAGGCCCTCGTGCGTAACGAGGTATGAATTAACATACCACTGTGGTACCATCTAGTCGGCCCAGGAAACGTCGCACGTAAGTTGGTGTGGGCACTGGGTGGTACGTGGGCGACAGTCCACACCTAGGAGCAGGGCGGTGCACCGGAGGGGGCACAGCTCCTGCCATGAACAGGCTAGGCTGGCGAAAACGGTCAATATTTCCATGCCCAGAGCAAGCGGGGTGGGGACAAGACCGTCGGTTTCTAAACTGAGCGGCTGATAGGTACTACGGACAGTCAGCCGCTTGGGGTCCTGACTTGATGACGGACTATGAGGTCGCTATCGACTGGGTCGCCAGCCGGTCAGGAGAGCGTTATGACCCCTGCTTATAGTCACAGAAACGCAGGAAGTGGGACTGTGAGTGACTGGACAGTATGGGCATAAATGCACTTGGCTCAATGTACAGTCAGGCCACAGTAACCTTACTAGCCGGTACAGGGTTAGTAGGCGAGCTGTGCTTCTGTGATCAGTGTTTTTGAAAAGAAAATGCTGGGAAGCAGAGGGATGAGGGGTGTCAATTCAGAGGAATCTGGATTGTCTCTCCTAAGATTGGAAAGGGACCCAGCCTTAAACTGCACCTGAAGGTAAAATAGGGGGCTTCTTCTGTTCATGAGAGGAGACCTTAGCCTGGAAGTGGAGGCCTGTATCCTTAGTTGGGTGAAAGGGGGTCCAGTGTAGGCGGCAATGCGGCCCTGAAAAGCCGGTTTCCCCACACGTTGTATCTCCTGATCCTGGCGGGGAGAGGTGCATCTAAGTAGGGCAAGCAGTGCATCCGAACGGGAGGAGGGTACTCTTAACTGGAAGGAGGTTAAAAGGGTCAAAGCGAAATCTTTAATACACTGTTAATTAGGGATGTCCCGATCGCCTTTTTTTGCTTCCGATCCGATCCCGATCATGTGATTTTAAATATCTATCGATCCGATCGTTTCCGATCCGATCTTTCACATTAGTAATCAATTTTGACGCATTTTTGTCAGAAACTGGCAGAGCGAGACAAGCCCATCTGTTGCCTATAATAGTCCGGGGCGCGAGAGCGGAGGCTTTTGTTATTACATTCACCCTGAGAAATGTGCTTCTGCTTCATATGAGAAATATTAAAAGTTTCAATATATGTTTGCACATTAGTATACATTCAGTGTTCGACTTACGTAATGGTCCATTCTGGTCTGAAACGCCGACGATAATCCTCAGTCACGTAACGTTATCCTCCAGGTGAAAAGTTAGTCTGAAAACTTCGCCTCCAGCCTGTCCTTGCAAACATTGCAACTGGCTTGACTTTCTATTTTAAAATGCTTAGTTCCAAACCTCTGACATTAAGTCTAGCTGCTCAAGTCAGTGGATATTAACCGTGTTTCGGGAGCGACGTGTTGTACTGTTGTTGTTGTGATGTGGTCGAGCGTGTAGCGTGTAGCGTCTAAATTAAAGGGGTGTTTGTTGCAACGGTGAAAATTAAAGGGGAATGTGTTTGGTGTGGACAATTATTCTGCTCTGTGTGACAATAAATACATTAATGATGATATATTATATGTAATTTAAAACCAAAACTAAGGCCTCTGTATGAGTTTAAGACGTGGACATGGTCATGTTTGTTGAATAAAATTTTTCTTTTTTTGACTGCCGATTTTTATTATTATTTTTTCCCGATCCCCGAGCCTCTGAAAAGCACGTGATCGACGCCGATTCCGATCACGTGATCGGATCGGGACATCCCTACTGTTAATATGTTGACACAAACCTCCGACTTGTAGGAGATTATAATTTATTGGTGGAGGCTTGCTGTCTGTGTTAGAAAACAGTTTTATTAATGCAATGGCGATTTTTATAAATGATTTGTGTGTTTAATGGTTAACCCTTTGTTGAATTTCATGAGGGTCGACGGGTGGTAAAGAAATTTAGGAATGGTCACGGAAACTCACAGGAGGGACCCAGGCTATCTTTACTAAACAATTTAGAAACGGCCCAAGGGGGGTCAAGAAGAGGCAGCTGTTACAAGGGGCGGTTATACGACAGGAAGACGGAGCGGAGCTAATCAGTTAGATGCAACAGGAGAGAGGTCAGAGGTGGAGATAGGAGAGAACAGTTGCAGAGTGAGATAACAGATGTCAGCTGGTTTTACAACAGGGGTCAATACAGGATCAAAGATAGCATGAGGGAGAGAAGCGGAGACAGGAAGCGGCTAATTTGGGGAGAGAAGGTGGGAGACGGTTGAATAGGAGCCAAATCAGATGAGGTTATTTACGTTGATTGGGGCGGATTATTTGATTGATGGAATAGCCGGGAGTTGTCACAGTTCTAGCGGGCTGGGGTGACTTCAGGTTGAAAAAGGGGTTCCGCTAGACCCTTTGAGTGCAGAGGTTGAGTGTTAGATTGTGTTAGCCAGAGATTGAGTGCAGGGCGAGCTGAATGAGAGCAGGAAGCGAGACTAACCATTGTCGGTCTGTGGTTGATTAACGAGTTGTATGAGAGAGAGTTTGAAAGTATTTGTTTAGGATCAATTGGTCAGAGTGACTGTGGATGATTGGCGGTGGTCTGTTTTTTGTCTGTGGTTTAATTTCAGTGAGTGGTTGAGGCTGTGAAAGTAGAATGGAAGTGTTGATTTCGTTTTCTTTAAAGGGTGTGTGAGATTTTGATTTGGTTTCTTTCAAATATGTTTAACGGTTAAAATCAATACCTGGGAACTTAATTTACAGGTGGAAGTTGTAATGGTTTGGTTGTTATTTCTTTTCTATTTTAATCTTTGATTGTGTGGGCTGAAATGTGTTTGAATGGAGCCTGTAGGGGTGACTGTGCTGACTTGAGAGGTGTTAAAGTCACAATGACATGTGTGAATGGAACAGTTGTGTGATGAGATATTGAATGTACATTTTTAGATTTCTTTTCTTTTCTTTCTAATAACCATTGAGGTGGTCTAAGTTTGGAGCTTGTTGTTTTTATTGATTTGCTATTTTGGGTATGAATGGTAATTTAATTTCACATGTAGACGATGCAGAACAAAAAAGATGTGGGGTCTATTGGGATATTTTTTTTAATTATTTGCCTTTTGTTTCTTATTTCTCATCTATTTTTTATGGTCTGGGTGTGAGTGGAGAAAGCTGGAGGCTGAAGGAAATGGCGTCAGGACGGAATGTCAACAAAAGCTAAGTGGCCCCGTCACATTTGCATATGGTTAACATTGGCTTCTCTTTAAGGTATTTGACGTGGTGTGTAAAGAGGATTTGTTTTGTGTTTGTTCCCTCGCAGATTCAGTCGAGGGGGGGAGGCGGACCGTCACGTGTAGAGGAGTCATAAGTGTTGAGTATGAATACATTTCATTAGATTACAACACAGTGGAGTGAACCTGTTCAGTTATTTCCTGTGGGAAATTGTTGGATTGTGGAAAGAGGTCGCTTGTGGACGCTAGCCCCTCCTTCATCATAGCCCCGAGAACATCGGCCGAAACAGACACAGGTTTGGGAATCGTCCGGACTGAGAGAGCCGTCTGTAAATCCAAGGAAGAACGGTCATGGGTCAGAATGTGACGAGATCACAGGCCTACAAACAGTGGCTACAGCTGAGGCTGGCCAGCATGGGGTGAAGGGGGAGGCGAAAACGGTCGAAGACTGTGCAAGCAAGATGAGCGAGGGCCTCTGTGGAATGTGAGACTTGATTGGTATGGAACGGGAGATAACTGAACGGTAGCAACTGATATAGAATAAGACACAACGCGGGGTAAGAAGCTTAGACGCATTCACATAGGTGGAATATTAGACATAGGTTATGACCAAGAATTTTTTCTCCTTGTGTGGTTCTCCGCCTTCCCTGCCCGGCTGTGCTGTGACGACGAGGTGGTAGGATTTTATGACCATGGTATGGCCATAAAGGGGGGTGGATAGATGAGAAGACCAACTGAAGGATTATGCAGATGTGATTGTGCTGTCTTAGAAAAGGAATTAACAGAAGAAAAAACAAATGAATGTAAAAATGAATACTAATGGTGTTGTCTCCCCCAGATCTTATAAAAGAATGTGGAACCAAAACGTTCTGTAACTTAAGAAAAATTGTTTTTTAAAAATTGTGTTGTATTTTAAAGGGGAACTCCAACATTTTGGGAAATTAGCGTATTTAACATCTTCCCTGGAGTTAGACAAGAAGATACATACCTTTTTTGTCTCTGTGCGTGCATTTTAGCTTTGGGAATAGACGCTCCGTTAGCATAGCTTAGCTTCATCACTGGAAGTGAGGCAGGACAGTAGCCTTACAGTGTATTGCAAGGTCTGACATTGACCAAACTTGATATGCATGACCTTGGTGGGCTCTAGGTCAACTCCTGAAAAGGGGGTCAATGTCAGACTTTGCAATCAAAAGTTAGGGGGCTAATAACCCTTGCCATAATTTCAGTGCGCCCCCTAACTTTTGATTGCAAGGTCTGACATTGACCCCCTTTTCAGGAGTTGACCTAGAGCCCACCAAGGTCATGCATATCAAATTTGGTCAATGTCAGACCTTGCAATACACTGTAAGGCACTGTAAGGCTACTGTCCTGCCTCACTTCCAGTGATGAAGCTAAGCTATGCTAACGGAGCGTCTATTCCCAAAGCTAAAATGCACACACAGAGACAAAAAAGGTATGTATCTTCTTGTCTAACTCCAGGGAAGATGTTAAATAAGCAAATTTCCCAAAATGTTGGAGTTCCCCTTTAAGGTATAATGATTAGATTGAATTGTTTTATTGTTTTCAACAAACCCAAAAGTTGTTGTTTAAAAGGTGGGCCTCTGGCTAATGATCCTCGAGATGAAAAAACTCATTGATGATATGTACCAAAGAATAATGGAAGAAGAAATGTGAGAAAAAAGAAAAAATTGAGAAATTTGAAAATAAGATTTTTATTATTATATTGTATGGTTAGTATGAATAGAAAATCAAGTCAATATACAGTATGTGACAATGAGAATTGTCAAAGTGGGGAAATGTGGTAAATATTGACGTTGAATTTCATAATTAATATGTGTGAATAAATTGGAGAACCATAAATGTAAAGCCAGATGTACCTTTCAATAGCAGAGTGGACTCAGTGGCTAAACAGTCTCAACTGTCAGTTGAGACAGTTGCATCAGATAACAACAGCAACAGTTATTTCAACCCCCACTCAAGCAATGACTAAATTAGAGAACAAACGACACCTTCTCGAATTGACTGTATGTAAATGTAGAAGCAGAGACAGCTGGATTGAACACAGGGCAGACCAGTTTAGACTTGTTGAAGAGATGATTAGTCATGGACACTAAGTCACAAACAAAGTTATCTATTAATCAACTGTTTAGTATCAAAAGAATAAACCATAATATTAGAAATGGGTAAATTCATATATACGGGAGATACAGTTGGTAAAAGGTTTATTGGAACAGGCCTCTGTAATCAGTTGAGTTGAAAGACCACATCAAGGGAGGGGGGGCCATAAAGACCCCCCTTCTGATCACTGAGGGAAGAAAGACCACATCAAGGAAGACCATGACGGGGGCCATAAAGACCCCCCTTCTTATCACTGAGGGAAGACGACATCACCCCACCCCACCCGGAGACAAGAACCAACCCCCCCACAAGAAGACGCCGGATTGGACCAACCTTTTAGTAAAATGTGCTATTATTGGCCAGAAATTATAGTATATAAGGGCCAACATAGTGTTATTCAGGAGCCCAGACCCCCCCAGGTCTGCAGCTCCACCGCTCCCCACCCAGAGACTACTGTGAGCTGATTGCATTTTACGTGAGTAAATCATGGGAAACACCAATGGTTGTTTAGATTAGAGTAATGTTACAGATCCCTGATCTGTAAACCAGATTTACTCATGTGTAATGTGTACAGTAAATTATCTATGTTCAAATTATGTTGACGAGTGACTGTTTTATGTACATATTGGGGTTTGAGATGCAAACCTTGTTGATTCCTGTACACGGCAGCCATGTTAATGTTTTCTGATAATCCTTGTATGTGAAGGGCAACCTTTTATTCACTCTTGGCCCTGGCTCAAATAAATGTTGAGTTGAACTATAGTTCTGGTTTGTCTGGCGTACACGTTTATTCTTCATCTGCTTTAAGTCAGATGAGGAGACCAACAATTCTATCACGTATGATTCCCTTTCTCCTCCTTCCAGATAAGCAATCCCATTGTACTGTACTACAATAACCTTAGATTATTGTAGGATTCTGTAGAAATATACTACAGTTACTTACCTGATAATAAGTGATGCAATAGTCAATGTTTTTCCTTTACAATCCATTGATACTTGCAGAACATGGACACAAGAACGTTTTATGGAAGAAAGCAGTGAGTACAGGGTACTACATGGTATTATATGGTAGTACAGGGTACTACAGGGTATTATATGGTAGTACAGGGTACTACATGACACTACATGGTATTATATGGTAGTACAGGGTACTACAGAGTATTATATAATTTTTCTTTTATTATAAATCAACTCCGTAGATCATCCTCCATATGTGTGTGTGGGTTTTACAAAGTTTAAACAATGGGAAAGCATTAAACCAATCATCTGTCTAAACCTCGTAACTCTATTCGCCCTCAAATCTGTGTTCGTTTTTTTCATCTGCTGAAAAGTTGGGTTTTTGGAGTTATGAGGTTTTGTCCCGCCAGCAGCGATGTGGTACTACAGGGTACTACATGGTATTATATGGTAGTACAGGTTACTACATGGTATTATATGGTAGTACAGGGTATTACAGGGTATTATATGGTAGTACAGGGTACTACATGACACTACATGGTATTATATGGTAGTACAGGGTACTACAGGGTATTATATGGTACTACAGGTTACTTCATGGTATTATAATTATGGTAGTACAGAGTTTATCCTTACCTTTGTCGTAACTTAAGTCAATACATTAGGTTAGTTACAGTGTACATAGCCCGCTGAATTGGAGAGAATAAGGATAGAATGATAGTATGGTTCCTCTCTGACACCAGTAGCCAGCAAGGAATAACTGTGCAGTCAGACAACAAAGCTCTAATTCAAACTCAGATGATTTATTGCCATGGGGCCCAAAGGTGGAGAAGCAGGTTATTTCATACATGGATTATTTCATATTACAATCATAATGAATACATGGTTATTGATGCTTACACATCAAACAGAACTGTACACACATATTCACATGCTATGTCAATGAAAGGAGAATATACTGAGCAATATACGTGATTAGCTTGGTCTAAGATTAACTACCTTTACATTTACACTATACCACAACAAACAGTGATTCCATGGTCTACTCACGTAATGGCACAATACATTCTCTGGCGGGACGTGGTGGAGACCAGACCTGGGGTGGGTATCTGGCCTAATGAATTAACTCTTTGTGTTCTCTTTTATACTCAATATGACATCATATTATTAGACTGCCTTTAGCCAATCACAATTATATCTAAATATGGAGTTGTTCCAATCAGGTGTCTTGATTCTAAAAACAGGAGGCTTGCTCTTGGGGCTGTCTGCCCCAAAATCTCCCATGTCCTTATGTGGGCTGGTTCCTCAGTCCAGGGGGGGTCTGGTCTTGTGGCTCCTTTTGCGCTGTGGCAGAGAGGCTCCCATGTAGATGAATCAGGCATTTTGACCTTTTCTTGTGTACTATTTGATTTTCCTATATACATGGTTCGTGCAATGAACTATAGATGTCTAGTATCAGCCCAGTGTAGTCATTGCCTATATTTTGATACCAAATAGTGGTTAAGGATAACATGATACCTGTATTTGACCAGACTGAAGCTTTGTTACTGAGACTTACATTCTATAAAGATTTACAAAAGGAGTGAAATGACATATTCTATTATCTTCATAAACAGTTGACATTCTAATGACATTCAAATATCCTTTTATCTAATAAGTCAGATACATTTTACCTTAATCTAATATATGTATAAATGTGAATGTTACACAGTTCTACTTAAGGATCTTTGCCCTCAGCCGCCACCCTCAGCCTCCAGGAATGTGGCCCTGATGTTAGGGTTTGTAACCGACCCCAAGCGCAACGGCACAGAGAGAGTTGTTTCAGAGTGAGCCAAAAACAAGGGCGTGTTTATTTTCAGAGTCACAAGATTGAATTAGGTGGAGAACAGAACAAACGGGGAATCTGGCATGTGAAGAATGTTTGCGGCTCTGCAGATTCTCCCAGAAGGTGATGGTGAGGAATTTGCTTGTGACGTCTGAGCCGCTCTGCAGATCCCCCCAGCATACACTCCAGGTGGAAACGGAGGGGGAGAGAGAAATCCCAGTTAGCTCAGCGCACAACAGAAACAGAGAGGTGACTGATCCAAAACAAATATCCAAGTGACTTGATCTTCGGTGTGATACACACAGTTAGCAGAGTCCAGAGAAAAAACAATACGGTAATCCAACGTGTAAATCCAACAACAAAAAATAGGTGAGAACAGTATAACAAAAACGGGATCTCTTCGGTGTTTCACAAACACACAAAAAACGAGTGATCCAAAAGAACTGTTTCCAAAAACTCACCAGAGCGTAACGCGTAAAGCGGGCAGATAAACGAGGCGTAGCTTCGTACGGGGAATCAGGTTCTCCAACAGGGATACTTCACGAGAGTCCTGGGGAGCAACAGACAGCGACGGGAAAGAAAGGCAGATGCAGGGAATATTCAAAACGATCCAACATCGATATTAGGGAGATCAGGGTATATAAAGCCACGGGGCGCTAATGACAAGCTGTGACAGCTGCGGGATGAAATTGATCATTGCTCCAGAAGCGTGTGGTGGGGAGAGCACCAATCAACACGGCATCTTACAGAAAAGAAGCGTGAGGCGGGGAATGCAATTAATTAACAAAATACCTTAAAGGAACGGAGCGAGTGGGTGGGGAGCGGACAAAACCTCACAGTACCCCCCCCTCCACGGGAGCCACCCGGCGACCAGGCCGACCCGGCTCGCCCGGATGGGCACGATGGAAGTCGGTTATCAGGCCGGGATCCACGATGAGCTGGCGGGAGACCCAGCTCCGTTCCTCCGGACCGTACCCCTCCCAGTCCACCAGGTACTGGAACCCCCGACCCCGCCGTCGAACGCCCATCAACCGGCGGACCTGCCACTGGGGGTGACCGTCCACCATCTCGGGAGGAGGTGGATCCGGAGCAGGAGGCATCAGGGGACTGAGAGAGACAGGCTTAACCCGGGACACATGGAAAACGGGGTGAATGTGCATGGACGCAGGAAGCTTAAGACGCACCGCCGCCGGACTGAGTACCTTCAGAACCTCGAAAGGTCCGACGAACCGGGGGTTAAGTTTCTTGGCCGAGGACCGAAGTGGGAGGTCCCTCGCGGAAAGCCACACCCTCTGCCCAGGGTGGTACGTCGGCGCAGGAACCCGGCGCCGGTCAGCCCCACGACAGGCGCGCTCTGATGACCGGAGCAGCGCGGCCCTGGCGATCTCCCAGACCCGACGGCACCGGTCGAGGTGGTCCTGTACGGAGGGAACTGCCACCTCCGCCTCCTGTGCAGGGAAAAGAGGGGGTTGGTAGCCCAGGGATACCTCAAAGGGTGAGAGGCCGGTGGCGGAACTGACCATGGAGTTGATGGAGTACTCGACCCAGGGAAGGAAACGGCTCCAAGAAGCTGGTCTCTCGGCAGCCACACACCGAAGAGCAGACTCCACGCTCTGGTTCATCCTCTCTGTTTGTCCGTTAGTCTGGGGATGATAACCAGAGGAAAGACTGACCGTTGCCCCCAATCCCTTGCAAAAAGCCCGCCATACCTGGGAAGTGAACTGGGGCCCCCGGTCCGAGACGACGTCCCGGGGAAAACCATGGAGGCGAAACACGTGGTGTGTCAGGAGGTCCGCCGTCTCGGCCGCCGAGGGAAGTTTGGGAAGGGCCACGAGGTGAACCCCCTTGCTGAACCGATCCACCACGGTCAGAAGGCACGTGTTCCCCTGGGAGGAGGGAAGACCCGTGACGAAGTCCAGCGCCACATGTGACCAAGGACGGCTCGGAATGGGAAGCGGCTGTAATAGCCCGGAGGGTGCCTGGTGGGAGGCCTTGCTGCGGGCGCAGACTGCGCAGGCCAGTACGAACTCCTTGACGTCGTTCCTCATGGTGGGCCACCAGAATCGACGAGCCAGGAAGGAGAACGTGCGATGAACGCCCGGGTGGCAGGCGAACCGGCTGGTATGGCCCCACTGGAGGACCCGGGACCGGACCGAGTCGGGGACGAAGAGACGATGAACCGGTACATTGCCTGGAGCGCGATGGAAGCGTAGGGCACGCCTTACCACCCCCTCGATGCCCAAGGTGACGACTCCTACCACCCTGGCCTCTGGGAGGATGGGAGTCGGGTCCTCAGTGGTTGGAGCCCCCTTGGAGTGTAACCGGGACAGGGAGTCGGCCTTCGTGTTGCGGGAACCAGGGCGAAACGTCAGCGAGAAGTCGAACCGACTGAGGAAGCTGACCCATCTTGCCTGCCGGCCATTGAGGCGCTTGGAAGCACGGATGTACGTCAGGTTCTTGTGGTCCGTCCAAATGGTAAACGGCTCCTCGGCCCCCTCTAGCCAATGACGCCACTCCTCCATGGCAGCCACAACCGCCAGCAGCTCCCGATTGCCGATGTCATAGTTCCTCTCGGCAGGGAGGAACCGACGCGAGTAGAAGGCGCACGGATGTACCTTCTGGTCCGTTGCCGACCGCTGGGATAAGATAGCCCCCAGTCCAGTATCCGAGGCGTCCACCTCAACGATGAACTGTCTCTTGGGGTCAGGATGGAGCAAGATCGGGGCGGAAGTGAACCTCTTCTTGAGGGAGCGGAATGCAGCACATGCCGCTGGGGACCAGTCAAACGGCAGGGCGGGAGAGGTCAGTCTGGTAAGTGGTTCCGCCACTTGACTGTAGTTCCGGATGAACCTTCGGCAGAAGTTGGCGAACCCGAGGAAGCTCTGTAACTCCTTCCGAGAGGTGGGTTCCGGCCATTCCTCCACGGCCAGGATCTTGCGAGGATCAGCTCGGGTCAAGCCTTTCTCCACGATGAAGCCCAGGTAATCGACGGAGTCGGAGTGGAAGCGGCACTTCTCCGCCTTGACGAAGAGCCGATTGTGGAGGAGGCGCTCCAGCACACGGCGGACATGCTGGATGTGTTCCTCGAGGGTCTTGGAGAAGATGAGGATGTCGTCTAGGTATACTACCACAAACTCCTCCAGCATGTCACGAAGGACGTCGTTCATGATCGCCTGGAATACCGCCGGAGCGTTGGTGAGGCCGAACGGCATCACCAGGTACTCGTAGTGGCCCCTGAGAGTCTTGAAGGCGGTCTTCCATTCATCGCCCTCTCGGATACGGACTAGATGGTAGGCACTCCGGAGGTCCAGCTTGGTAAAGACGGTAGCCTGGGTGAGAGGCTCGAAGGTGGAGTTCATGAGAGGTAGAGGATACTTGTTCTTAATGGTGATCTCGTTGAGCTGGCGATAGTCGATGCAGGGTCGAAGGTCCCCGTCCTTCTTCCCAACAAAGAAGAAACCGGCCGCCACCGGAGAGGAGGAAGGCCGAATGAGTCCTGCTTCCAAGGACTCAGAGATGTATTGATCCATCGCTGCCTTCTCCGGGACGGTCAGACTGTAGAGGCGGCTGCCGGGAAGGGGAGCCCCTGAGCGGAGGTCGATGGCACAGTCGTAAGGCCGGTGAGGCGGAAGGGCCTGAGCCCTGGACTTACTGAAAACCTCCATGAGGTCGTGGTACTCGGGGGGTATGGTCGAGAGGTCCGGAGGCGGCTCACCAACGGATCTCCGGGGCGGGGGACAGGACGCCGCCTGAAGACACTGGGCATGACAGGAGGAGCTCCAGCCCTTGATGGTACCGGAGGACCAGGCGATGTGGGGCTCGTGCAGCGCGAGCCAGGGCCGGCCCAGGACTACTGGGACAAGAGGGGATCTGGTGATAAGGAACTGGAGTCTCTCAACGTGGTTACCAGCAATGGTGAGCAGGACAGGGCAGGTGCGTTGAGTGATGTCAGCCAGGCGGTGTTGGTCCAATGCGAATACCTCCAATGGCCTCACTAGGTCCTCAAGTGGGATGTTGGCCCGGGTAGCAAACTCGAAGTCTAGGAAACTCTCGTCAGCCCCCGAGTCAATGAGTGCCTCCACCGTGGCCCGTTGGTCCGCCCAGGCCAGGGTGACGCTCATCAGATGGCCAGGTGGTGCACGGCTCTGGGAACGAGAAAAGCGGCTCACCAGGATCTCCCGGGGTCCCGGCGAGCCTGGTCTTTTGGCCGGGTGGGGCATTTGGCGATACGGTGTCCCTCCCGACCGCAGTAGAGGCAAAGGCCGGACCTGAACCTCGCCTCCCGTTCAGCTTGGCTAAGATGAGAACGTCCCACCTGCATGGGTTCCTCCTCGGGTACCGAACGGGAGGGGAAACAGCCACCAGTCGTGTTGGGAGCAGGGCGACCAGCAGTACCGTCACGAGTACGGGGGGTCCGGAGTACCTCTGGAGGTCCCTGTCGGGTTCTCTCACGTCTTCTCTCCTGGAGGCGTCCGTCGATGCGAATGGCGAGGCTGAACAGGTTCTCGAGGGACTCAGGTTCCTCACGGGTCGCGAACCAAAATAACTGTTTCCAAAAACTCACCAGAGCGCAACGCGTAAAGCGGGCAGATAAACGAGGCGTAGCTTCGTACGGGGAATCAGGTTCTCCAACAGGGATACTTCACGAGAGTCCTGGGGAGCAACAGACAGTGACGGGAAAGAAAGGCAGATGCAGGGAATATTCAAAACGATCCAACATCGATATTAGGGAGATCAGGGTATATAAAGCCACAGGGCGCTAATGACAAGCTGTGACAGCTGCGGGATGAAATTGATCATTGCTCCAGAAGCGTGTGGTGGGGAGAGCACCAATCAACACGGCATCTTACAGAAAAGAAGCGTGAGGCGGGGAATGCAATTAATTAACAAAATACCTTAAAGGAACGGAGCGAGTGGGTGGGGAGCGGACAAAACCTCACAGTACCCCCCCCTCCACGGGAGCCACCCGGCGACCAGGCCGACCCGGCTCGCCCGGATGGGCACGATGGAAGTCGGTGATCAGGCCGGGATCCACGATGAGCTGGCGGGAGACCCAGCTCCGTTCCTCCGGACCGTACCCCTCCCAGTCCACCAGGTACTGGAACCCCCGACCCCGCCGTCGAACGCCCATCAACCGGTGGACCTGCCACTGGGGGTGACCGTCCACCATCTCGGGAGGAGGTGGATCCGGAGCAGGAGGCATCAGGGGACTGAGAGAGACAGGCTTAACCCGGGACACATGGAAAACGGGGTGAATGTGCATGGACGCAGGAAGCTTAAGACGCACCGCCGCCGGACTGAGTACCTTCAGAACCTCGAAAGGTCCGACGAACCGGGGGTTAAGTTTCTTGGCCGAGGACCGAAGTGGGAGGTCCCTCGCGGAAAGCCACACCCTCTGCCCAGGGTGGTACGTCGGCGCAGGAACCCGGCGCCGGTCAGCCCCACGACAGGCGCGCTCTGATGACCGGAGCAGCGCGGTCCTGGCGATCTCCCAGACCCGACGGCACCGGTCGAGGTGGTCCTGTACAGAGGGAACTGCCACCTCCGCCTCCTGTGCAGGGAAAAGAGGGGGTTGGTAGCCCAGGGATACCTCAAAGGGTGAGAGGCCGGTGGCGGAACTGACCATGGAGTTGATGGAGTACTCGACCCAGGGAAGGAAACGGCTCCAAGAAGCTGGTCTCTCGGCAGCCACACACCGAAGAGCAGACTCCACGCTCTGGTTCATCCTCTCCGTTTGTCCGTTAGTCTGGGGATGATAACCAGAGGAAAGACTGACCGTTGCCCCCAATCCCTTGCAAAAAGCCCGCCATACCTGGGAAGTGAACTGGGGCCCCCAGTCCGAGACGACGTCCTGGGGAAAACCATGGAGGCGAAACACGTGGTGTGTCAGGAGGTCCGCCGTCTCGGCCGCCGAGGGAAGTTTGGGAAGGGCCACGAGGTGAACCCCCTTGCTGAACCGATCCACCACGGTCAGAAGGCACGTGTTCCCCTGGGAGGAGGGAAGACCCGTGACGAAGTCCAGTGCCACATGTGACCAAGGACGGCTCGGAATGGGAAGCGGCTGTAATAGCCCGGAGGGTGCCTGGTGGGAGGCCTTGCTGCGGGCGCAGACTGCGCAGGCCAGTACGAACTCCTTGACGTCGTTCCTCATGGTGGGCCACCAGAATCGACGAGCCAGGAAGGAGAACGTGCGATGAACGCCCGGGTGGCAGGCGAACCGGCTGGTATGGCCCCACTGGAGGACCCGGGACCGGACCGAGTCGGGGACGAAGAGACGATGAACCGGTACATTGCCTGGAGCGCGATGGAAGCGTAGGGCACGCCTTACCACCCCCTCGATGCCCAAGGTGACGACTCCTACCACCCTGGCCTCTGGGAGGATGGGAGTCGGGTCCTCAGTGGTTGGAGCCCCCTTGGAGTGTAACCGGGACAGGGAGTCGGCCTTCGTGTTGCGGGAACCAGGGCGAAACGTCAGCGAGAAGTCGAACCGACTGAGGAAGCTGACCCATCTTGCCTGCCGGCCATTGAGGCGCTTGGAAGCACGGATGTACGTCAGGTTCTTGTGGTCCGTCCAAATGGTAAACGGCTCCTCGGCCCCCTCTAGCCAATGACGCCACTCCTCCAAGGCAGCCACAACCGCCAGCAGCTCCCGATTGCCGATGTCATAGTTCCTCTCGGCAGGGAGGAACCGACGCGAGTAGAAGGCGCACGGATGTACCTTCTGGTCCGTTGCCGACCGCTGGGATAAGATAGCCCCCAGTCCAGTATCCGAGGCGTCCACCTCAACGATGAACTGTCTCTTGGAGCAAGATCGGGGCGGAAGTGAACCTCTTCTTGAGGGAGCGGAATGCAGCACATGCCGCTGGGGACCAGTCAAACGGCAGGGCGGGAGAGGTCAGTCTGGTAAGTGGTTCCGCCACTTGACTGTAGTTCCGGATGAACCTTCGGTAGAAGTTGGCGAACCCGAGGAAGCTCTGTAACTCCTTCCGAGAGGTGGGTTCCGGCCATTCCTCCACGGCCAGGATCTTGCGAGGATCAGCTCGGGTCAAGCCTTTCTCCACGATGAAGCCCAGGTAATCGACGGAGTCGGAGTGGAAGCGGCACTTCTCCGCCTTGACGAAGAGCCGATTGTGGAGGAGGCGCTCCAGCACACGGCGGACATGCTGGATGTGTTCCTCGAGGGTCTTGGAGAAGATGAGGATGTCGTCTAGGTATACTACCACAAACTCCTCCAGCATGTCACGAAGGACGTCGTTCATGATCGCCTGGAATACCGCCGGAGCGTTGGTGAGGCCGAACGGCATCACCAGGTACTCGTAGTGGCCCCTGGGAGTCTTGAAGGCGGTCTTCCATTCATCGCCCTCTCGGATACGGACTAGATGGTAGGCACTCCGGAGGTCCAGCTTGGTAAAGACGGTAGCCTGGGTGAGAGGCTCGAAGGTGGAGTTCATGAGAGGTAGAGGATACTTGTTCTTAATGGTGATCTCGTTGAGCTGGCGATAGTCGATGCAGGGTCGAAGGTCCCCGTCCTTCTTCCCAACAAAGAAGAAACCGGCCGCCACCGGAGAGGAGGAAGGCCGAATGAGTCCTGCTTCCAAGGACTCAGAGATGTATTGATCCATCGCTGCCTTCTCCGGGACGGTCAGACTGTAGAGGCGGCTGCCGGGAAGGGGAGCCCCTGAGCGGAGGTCGATGGCACAGTCGTAAGGCCGGTGAGGCGGAAGGGCCTGAGCCCTGGACTTACTGAAAACCTCCATGAGGTCGTGGTACTCTGGGGGTATGGTCGAGAGGTCCGGAGGCGGCTCACCAACGGATCTCCGGGGCGGGGGACAGGACGCCGCCTGAAGACACTGGGCATGACAGGAGGAGCTCCAGCCCTTGATGGTACCGGAGGACCAGGCGATGTGGGGCTCGTGCAGCGCGAGCCAGGGCCGGCCCAGGACTACTGGGACAAGAGGGGATCTGGTGATAAGGAACTGGAGTCTCTCAACGTGGTTACCAGCAATGGTGAGCAGGACAGGGCAGGTGCGTTGAGTGATGTCAGCCAGGCGGTGTTGGTCCAATGCGAATACCTCCAATGGCCTCACTAGGTCCTCAAGTGGGATGTTGGCCCGGGTAGCAAACTCGAAGTCTAGGAAACTCTCGTCAGCCCCCGAGTCAATGAGTGCCTCCACCGTGGCCCGTTGGTCCGCCCAGGCCAGGGTGACGCTCATCAGATGGCCAGGTGGTGCACGGCTCTGGGAACGAGAAAAACGGCTCACCAGGATCTCCCGGGGTCCCGGCGAGCCTGGTCTTTTGGCCGGGTGGGGCAGTTGGCGATACGGTGTCCCTCCCGACCGCAGTAGAGGCAAAGGCCGGACCTGAACCTCGCCTCCCGTTCAGCTTGGCTAAGATGAGAACGTCCCAGCTGCATGGGTTCCTCCTCGGGTACCGAACGGGAGGGGAAACAGCCACCAGTCGTGTTGGGAGCAGGGCGACCAGCAGTACCGTCACGAGTACGGGGGGTCCGGAGTACCTCTGGAGGTCCCTGTCGGGTTCTCTCACGTCTTCTCTCCTGGAGGCGTCCGTCGATGCGAATGGCGAGGCTGAACAGGTTCTCGAGGGACTCAGGTTCCTCACGGGTCGCGAGCTGGTCCCTGACTGCGTCGTTGAGCCCCCTCATGAAGGTAAGACGAAGTGCTTGGTCGTTCCAACCGCTCTCCGTAGCCGCCAGTCTGAACTCCAGCATGTAGTCGGTAACCCCGCCGCTGCCCTGCCGGAAGGTACCCAACCGGGTTCCAGGGTCCAGACCACGGGCTGGATGGTGGAAAACCCTGCGGAGCTCAGCCACGAAGTCTGGGTAGGAGAAACAGAAGTCTGCCTCCATTGCCCAGGAGGCAGTGACCCACTGGGCTGCCCGGCCTGAGAGCAAGTTAGTCATGTAGGCCACTCGGGCTCCCCTTGAAGTGAAACGACTGGGTTGATGAAGAAAAACCAACTCACATTGCATGATGAATGTGGCACAATCCTCGAAGTTACCGTCGAACAGAGAGAGAGACGGGGCTCCCGAGGTGCGGGATCGGGAGGCGCGGGGCCTGCCAGGGCTGCAGGTGATGCTCCGGCCAAGGCTCCTGAAGGAAGTGGGGTTACAAGCAAGGTGTTAACGGTCTCACTCAGCGTGTGTAAGTGGAGGAGAATACTAGACTGCTGGCTAGCCAGAGCGCCCAGGGACCCCTGAATAGGCAGGACCTGCTCTAGGAGTTCCTGTACAGCAGCCGCAGCCCTGTCTAGCTGTTGGCTGTGTTCCTTGGTTAACTCTATCTGGACTGCCAATGCTGTTCTGACTCTCTCTGTGTCGGCTGGGGTCGTCATGGTTGGATCGTAATGTTAGGGTTTGTAACAAACCCCAAGCGCAACGGCACAGAGAGAGTTGTTTCAGAGTTAGCCAAAAACAAGGGCGTGTTTATTTTCAGAGTCACAAGATTGAATTAGGTGGAGAACAGAACAAACTGGGAATCTGGCATGTGAAGAATGTTTGCGGCTCTGCAGATTCTCCCAGAAGGTGATGGTGAGGAATTTGCTTGTGACGTCTGAGCCGCTCTGCAGATCCCCCCAGCATACACTCCAGGTGGAAACGGAGGGGGAGAGAGAAATCCCAGTTAGCTCAGCGCACAACAGAAACAGAGAGGTGACTGATCCAAAACAAATATCCAAGTGACTTGATCTTCGGTGTGATACACACAGTTAGCAGAGTCCAGAGAAAAAACAATACGGTAATCCAAGGTGTAAATCCAACAACAAAAAATAGGTGAGAACAGTATAACAAAAACGGGATCTCTTCGGTGTTTCACAAACACACAAAAAACGAGTGATCCAAAAGAACTGTTTCCAAAAACTCACCAGAGCGCAACGCGTAAAGCGGGCAGATAAACGAGGCGTAGCTTCGTACGGGGAATCAGGTTCTCCAACAGGGATACTTCACGAGAGTCCTGGGGAGCAACAGACAGCGACGGGAAAGAAAGGCAGATGCAGGGAATATTCAAAACGATCCAACATCGATATTAGGGAGATCAGGGTATATAAAGCCACGGGGCGCTAATGACAAGCTGTGACAGCTGCGGGATAAAATTGATCATTGCTCCAGAAGCATGTGGTGGGGAGAGCACCAATCAACACGGCATCTTACAGAAAAGAAGCGTGAGGCGGGGAATGCAATTAATTAACAAAATACCTTAAAGGAACGGAGCGAGTGGGTGGGGAGCGGACAAAACCTCACACCTGAGTTACACAGATAAGCAGTTGCTCGAGTGGGGGGTTGGCTCCTGTTTGGTAATACAGTTTAACATAGAGGGGGGTTTTCTAGAGACTCTCACAGAATGTGACACAAACAGTTTAGCATAATGGTTTTTTTTATGACCTGTTCCTGTATCACCAACTGTCGCTAGTATCACTCCTTCTTTAGCAACTGAAACCCACTTTGCTCCAAAAGGCACACAAGGTTTTTACATATGGTCACTTCCCATAGACACATTGGTTATGAAATGCAGTTTTCTCAAGTCAATGTTACCACACCTTCACATGGGGTATGTCTGGGAGTGTTGCATTTATTTATTTTGCATTTATTTAAAAAATGTTGGACCTTATGGTGTTCTTGTTTTGTTCTTGACTTATTGTGATGTTTCTTCTTGACTTGTTTAACACTTTAATCGCCGGGGTTAAATTCATAATTTACCATCCCTCGCCAGCCCTATTTAACATGGAGAAGTTCCCCTTCTTTGCAGGGCTATAACTTTTTTAATTCTATTGCTAAATTGCCATTATTATGGCCCATTCAATGTCCTATATGTATTGTTCAGGGTGTAGCAACGTTAAACTTTTTCATTCACATATTCATACTAAAATATGGTCTAAAGTATAAGTATGTTTTTATCGTTTTCTGCAGCTTTCTTCAGAACGTGATTTATAGCCCTAAATGCATTATATTGATGATCAAATACAGTTTGGTAGGAATCTGTGCGAGATAAAAAATTGCAAATGGACGTGCTTCTAGAAGTTTCTACGTATCATCTGATGATGACCGGATGGGCGGGGGATCGTTTATAATTCCGTGGGCAGCGTTAGATGATTCATCCAGAGTGGGTCATATGTTCATCAGAGCAGTTAGTAAAGAACACATTAGAATATAACGCTGAATCTTACCATGGCTTCCTCGCGCCGCTGGCAGATGAGCGTGGAACAGAATTTTTTCTATTATGGGATGTAGAAATGCCCGATCCATTTCCAGGTTGTATAATAGTATATACGTCCAAATCATGTTGTTTTTTCGAGTTATTTGCACAGATCGATGTTCACTGTATCAAGACAGAGTCTCTCTAACGATAGCGAGTGGCCCGACCACATATGGATGAGCACTACCGGTTCAAAGGTTAATTTCCGGTTGGCGATCTGCCGATCGGCCACCAGATGGCGCTCTTGAACCGCTAGAGAGTTGAGAGGAGATCAGCAGTGTGTCTCAGGGCTCCGGAAAGGAAATATGATTTCGATGACAGATTTTTTAAATATTAACATCAAAGACGAGTTACGGCGTCTTCGGCAGAATGAGCATGGCTAGGAAAGACGAGTTCCGGCGTTTTCAGCGATTAAAGTGTTAAAGAAGACGTGTATGGCCCATGGGGACATTAACGTGTGTTGTCGGGCCTTACAAATACATTTTATTTGATTTGATTTTATACAGGTTACGACATGGTATTATATGGTAGTACAGGGTACTACATGGTATTATATGGTAGTACAGGTTACTATAGGGTATTATATGGTAGTACAGGGTACTACAGGGTATTATATGGTAGTACATGGCACTACAGGGTATTATATGGTAGTACAGGTTACTACATGGTATTATATGGTAGTACATGGCACTAGAGGGTATTATATGGTAGTACATGTTACTACAGGGTATTATATGGTAGTACAGGGTACTACAGGGTATTATATGTTAGTACAGGGTACTACAGGGTATTATATGGTAGTACATGGCACCAGAGGGTATTATATGGTAGTACAGGTTACTACATGGTATTGTATGGTAGTACAGGGTACTACAGGGTATTATATGGTAGTACATGGCACCATAGGGTATTATATGGTAGTACAGGGTACTATATGGTAGTACAGGTTACTTACTACATGGTATAATATGGTAGTACAGGGTACTACAGGGTATTATATGGTAGTGCAGGGTACTACATGGTATTATATGGTAGTACAGGGTACTACATGGTATTATATGGTAGTACAGGGTACTACATGGTATTATGGTAGTACAGGGTACTACATGGTATTTGTTATTGGAAATGTAATTTTTGTAATAACTGTACATTGGATTATCGACTAAGCCTTACTTGGTCCCAAGAAGAGGGTCTCATGTATTATTGGGTTAGGACATTTACTGTACATTGGAGGGGGTTGGGTTAGGACATTTACAGGGGCCAGTTTCGAATTGCAGTCTCCCGTAGGTGCTCCTTGAGAGTGGTTTTGAAAGTGGGTAGTGATTCACATTCCTTTACAGCTGTGGGTAGGGCGTTCCACATTGATGTGGCATAATTGCGAAATGTGTTTAGTCCCTTGTTTGAGCCGAATCTGGGTTTAACATGGTTTGTGGAGCTCCCTCTGGTGTTGTGGTCGTGGTATTCACTGACCTTTGGGAAGTATTTTGACATGTACATGGATACCATAGTCGTGTAGTGTATCTTGTAGACCAGGCCCATTGCAAGTTGCTGTACTCTGTCGTCTACTCTAAGCCATCCTAGGTTGTCAAAGTGGGCAGGGGTGAGGTGGGTTCTAGGAGTAAGGTCAAGTAGTAGTCTGACCAGATTGTTTTGTGATGTTTGTAATTTTGTTTTTAGCGCCTTTGAGGTGCTTTGGTACCATGAGGTGCAAGCATAGTCGTAGTACCCTTGAATGAGTGCTCCTGTCAGAGTCTTCAGGGTATTCTTGTTTACCAGAGAGGAGATCCGGTACAAGAATCTAGTTTGTTGGTTGACTTTTTTTTATTACATTGGATGCCATTTTGTCACAGGAAAGATTTGCCTCTAGGATGGAACCTAGGTATGTAATTTCATCTTTCCTTGTGACAATATTGTCACCCTGTAATAATCACGGTGAGAGCCTTTCTCTTCCCTCCTGCTTCCACACCCTTATTTGGGCAGCATCCGACCCCAGCATTCCCACGCTGCCTGATGGACATCAATCAGCGCGGCTGTGAGGGATTCCCTCATCAGCAGCCCCTACTTCAACCCACGGATCCTGTCGTCCCTCGTCGCAGTGTTATCCTATCAACCTAGGTACAAGGACTTACTCACTCTTGCTGCTCTGTTGTGTTTGCCTGCCTTGCTCTAAACTCTGTTCTCCCTATGCCCAGGACCATCACTCCCGGCTCGCGCCGTCACCTGATACGCCGCCTGCTCGGACGTCGCTGGGAATCTCAAGTGAGCACCCCTGCTCGCCCAAAGCCGCACATTTCTTCATATACATTGTTGTCCTGTCTGCTTGGTACCCAAGGAATTAAAGCTAACCTAAAACGCTCCATTCTCTCTCTCCCTGTGTGTTCTGCTATTGGGCTCACCCACCGCTGCCGTAACAGAACACTGCGACCACAAACGAGCCCAGCACCACAGGACGCCAGAGAATGGAGGAAGACCCGGACCATCCTCAACAGTCAAACCGGACTGGTAAACCAACATACCCACTCACTCACGGAGCTCTATGCCCTTATCCACGTGCTCACTGTCCACTCCGCGGAGCAAGACGAACTATGTAGTCAGCTTACCGCATACATTGCAGCCCAACCAACCCAGACATCCTCACGGGGTTCGGACCTGACCCGCCAGTACCGCCTCTGTACAGAGAGCCTCATATCCCCACACCAGAACGCTACGACGGGGACATCTCAAAGCGTCGCGCCTTTATTTTCCAATTCGCATTAGTATTCGGACAACAGCCCCACACCTACCAAAGTGATAAGTCCAAAATCGCTTACCTGTCGGGTCTGCTCAAGGGTCCTACGTTAGAATGGGCAACAGCTCTCCACTTCAGTCAGTCTCCTCTCTGCGATTCGTTCCCTGCATACGTTGCCGACATGCAAAATGTCTTCGACCACCCTCCCTGTGGTTCGGATAGTTCTGCTGGCTTGTTCGCCATCCACCAGGGCCACCGCAGCGTTAGCGAATACTGCATTGAATTCCGTATTCTAGCAGCGGGCTCCGGGTGGAGTGACGTTCCGTTAAGAGGGGCATTCCGTCAAGGCCTCAGCGACGTTCTGAAAGACGAGCTGGCATCCAAAGAGAAACCGAACTCCCTGGACGAGCTAATTGATTTAGCCAGAGAACTGGACATGTGTCTTCGCGAGCGCCACCGTGAAAAGACTAGCGACACCCGCTCTTCGTTATACAATTCGCCTCACTCTCCTCCCCCCAGGCACGCTGCTCGCGCCGAGCACTACTTCCCTGAGCCAATGGAACTTGATTCATGCCCGCTTCGCCCAAACGGCGGGGCTCGACTGTAATGCTGGGTGCATCTTCGAGCCTAAATTATGTCCCCAGCTCCGGTCCCAATATGCAATTCAGTGCCACCCTGTGTTGGAATGGCCAGTCGCTTCCCCTGTCCGCGCTGGTTGATTCGGGCGCTGACAAAAACCTCATTGACGTCGTGTTCCGCTTCCGCATTGCTACCGACACGCTGCCTATCCCCCGCGATGCCCATGGTCTAAATGGGAGGCTACTCTCACGGATAACTCACCAAACCAGGCCACTCCGCCTGCTGCTCTGGGGGGAATCACAACGAGGTTATTCGTTTTCACATCACTAATTCCCCCCATAATCCTATTGTACTCGGCATGCCCTTGTTGAAGTTACACAACCCAGTGATAAACTGGCCAACTGGCTCGGTCGTGAGCTGGAGCGCTCACTTTCACGCTGCCTGCCTACAGGAGGTGGCTGGTTCTCACGTTCCCAACTAACCCATTGACCTTTCTGCTATCCCTCCAATTTATCATGATCTAGAGGCTGTTTTTAGTAAACAGCATGCTCTCTCCTTGCCACCCCATCGCCTGTACAACTGTGCCATTGACCTGCTCCCGGAAGCCCCGCTCCCCGCTAGTCGCCTGTTCAATCTCTCGCGCCCGGAGAGGGAGTCCATGGAGAAATACGTCCACGAGTCCCTGGCCTCGGGCATTATCACCCCCTCCTCCTCTCCTGTCGGTGCGGGTTTCTTTTTCGTTTTCCAAGAAGGATGGTTCCCTTCGCCCCTGTATTGACTACCATGGCCTCAACAACATCACGGTCAAGAACAAGTACCCCCTGCCGTTAATTAACTCTGCTTTTGAACCCCTGCAAGGTGCCACCATTTTTACGAAGCTGGACCTCAGGAATGCCTATCACCTCATCCGTGTCCGGGAGGGGGACGAATGGAAGACAGCCTTTAAGACACCGCTCGGTCACTTCGAGTACAAGGTAATGCCCTTTGGGTTGACCAACGCTCCTGCTGTCTTCCAGGCCCTTGTCAATGACGTTCTCCGTGATGTCCTTAACCGCTCTGTTTTTGTTTATTTGGATGACATTCTAATTTTTTCCCGCTCTATGGAAGAGCACGTCCAGCATGTCCGCCGGGTCCTCCAACACTTGCTGGAGAACAAGTTGTTCGTCAAGGCGGAGAAGTGTGAGTTCCATGTCTCCTCCATCGGGTTCCTCTGCTACATAATAGAGGGCGGCCAGATCCGGGCGGATCCCGAGAAAATCAAGGCAGTGTCGGACTGGCCCAGACCCACCAACGTCAAGCAGCTCCAACGCTTCCTGGGATTTGCTAACTTCTATCGGTGTTTCATCAGGGACTACAGCCGGGTCGCTGCACCCCTCACCCAACTCACTTCGCCCTCTGTGCCCTTCGTCTGGTCCACTAAGGTGGACTCCGCCTTCTCCAAGCTGCGTAGGCGCTTCACCTCCGCACCCATCCTCGTCCAGCCGGACACGTCCCGCCAGTTCGTGGTGGAGGTGAACGCCTCGAGTACCGGGGTGGAGGCGGTCCTCTCCCAGCACTCCGCTCTCGACCAGAGACTACACTCCTGTGCCTTCTTCTCTCGCCGCCTGACCCCGGCGGAGGTCAACTATGATATTGGGAACCTGGAGCTCCTGGCAGTCAAGCTGGCCTTGGAGGAATGGAGGCACTGGCTGGAGGGTTCAGAGATCCCCTTCCTGGTCTGGACGGACCATAAGAACCTCGCCTACATCCAGTAGGGATGTGCATCTCCTCACTGAGGCCGATGCGATGCGCATCTCGATACGGTGCCAACGATACGATACATTAATGATACATTTGAAGCACCGGGCGATGCGATGCGATATGATTCACCCCCTGTTGAGATACGATACGATTCGATTTGATTCAACATAATGCGATTCGGGGCGATACGATGCGATTCAACACGATGCAAAATAATGATACAATTTTATGGTATGACAGAGGATTTGGTTGTATTCCTTATATGCAGCTTATATTATTATTAAAAATAAAAGAATCTACTGTAAGACAATTTATATAAAAACTCTTGGGTGCCTAAGAAGACTTTTGCATAAACTGTCTTTTCTATTCCTTATATGCAGCTTATATTATTATTAAAAATAAAATAATCTACTGTAAGACAATTTATATAAAAACTCTTGGGTGCCTAAGAAGACTTTTGCATAAACTGTCATTTCTATCCACTTTAGCTAAAAACACACGAGAGAGAGAGAGAGAGAGAGAGAGAGAGAGAGAGAGAGAGAGAGAGAGAGAGAGAGAGAGAGAGAGAGAGAGAGAGAGAGAGAGAGAGAGAGAGAGAGAGAGAGAGAGAGAGAGAGAGAGAGAGAGAGAGAGAGACCCTCTCCGTCTGAGCGGCCGTCGACAGTTGATGATGTCACACACTAGACTAGGTCACTAGGATGCGTCTATACTTTCCGACCGTAGCCCCATTCTGTCAACAACACGGAGCCAGGCTGGATGGATAGCATGAAGCGATATAATTAAGAAACGAATAACCAATAAATGTGAAGTTATCTTTGAACCCCTGTTGTCAAGCGTCTTCAATATACCCCCCCCCCCTCCTCACTAATGGTACTGGTGTTGCAGAGTCACTTTAGTCAGTTAGTTAGACACTAGTTTAGCGTTAGCTGAACGGCTAACTGGCGTTAGCCAGAGGCTACTAGCGTTAGCATGTTGATCAATTCTATTCTATGTCTCCTCGACTTCCACTGTTTGTTGATAACTGTGACGCGGCTCTCGCCTTATGTAGTAGCGAAGCAATAGTATCTGCTGTGTGTGTGTGCAGTCACAGTGCACTGCTGACAAGTGGATGAGAGGAAATTATATGAATGCATCGGTTTTTGACCGATGCAAAGACGCTACAACAAGATGCATCGCGAGTTCAGCCTGAATTGTAGCCGACGCGGACTTATTCCACCGGTGCACTCGCATCGTGAACGTGTATGCCGGCGCACCGATGCAAATCGATGAATCGTCACATCACTAACATCCAGACGGCCATGCGCCTGAACTCCCGCCAGGCCTGCTGGGCGCTGTTCTTCGGCCGGTTCAATTTCACCTTGACCTCCCGGCAGTTTATCCCCGAAGGGGGTCCCTCACACCCTGACACCATCCTTCCCTCCTCCTGCTTGGTGGCTTCCGCCACCTGGGAGATCCAGTCCGTCGTCCGAGAGGCCCAGCGCGCCCAGCCTGATCCAGGTAACGGCCCACCTAACCGGCTTTTTGTCCCCGACCTTGTCTGCTCCCAGGTGCTCCAGTGGATCCACGCCTCCCGGTTCGCCTGTCATCCTGGGGTCGACCATACCCTGTCCCTGCTGAAGCGGCACTTCTGGTGGGCCTCCATGAGGGAAGACACCCGCGCCTTCGTCCTTGCCTGCACCGTCTGTGCTCGTGGGAAGGCTTCCCACCGACCGCCTGCCGGGCTCCTTTGTCCGCTGCCTGTTCCTGGCCGGCCCTGGTCACACGTCGCCCTGGACTTCGTCACCGGTCTGCCTCCCTCACACGGTAACATGGTCATTCTCACCATTGTCGATCGGTTCTCGAAGGCCGTTCACTTTGTCGCTCTCCCCAAACTTCCCTCTGCTTCAGAGACTGCGGACCTGATGGTGCTTCACGTCTTCTGCCTCCACGGGATCCCAGTGGAAATCGTCTCCGACAGAGGTCCTCAGTTAATCTCCCAGGTCTGGAAGGCCTTCTGCCGAGCCATGGGGGCCACGATCAGCCTCTCCTCCGGATACCACCCGCAGATCAATGGCCAGTCGGAGCGGGCCAACCAGGACCTGGGGTCCACCCTCCGCTGTGTCACGACCCGGGACCCCTCTGGCTGGAGCGCCTTCCTGCCATGGATCGAGTACGCCCACAACTCCTTGTCCTCTGCTGCCACAGGTCAGTCTCCCTTCGAGTCTTCTCTGGGCTACCTGCCTCCACTGTTCCCTACCCAGGAGGAGGAGATCTTAGTCCCCTCAGTGCAGGCGCACCTTCACCGCTGCAGGAGGATATGGGAGGACACCAGGGCCGCGCTGCTCCGCTCCGCCGACCAGAATCGCCGCTTTGCCGACCGCCACCGGACCCCGGCCCCCGACTATCAACCAGGTCAGATGGTTTGGCTCTCGTCTCGGGACCTTCCCCTAAAATCAGTTTCCCGGAAACTCACCCCCTGTTTTGTTGGTCCCTACGAAATTCTGTCTGTCATTAACCCCTCAGTCGTCAGACTCAAGCTGCCATCCCATATGCACATTCATCCCTCTTTCCATGTGTCCCAGTTGAAGCCGGTGGTCTCCAGTCCTCTGTCCCCTCCAGCTCCGGAACCTCCCCCTCCGCTGATCATTGACGACCATCCTGCCTACACTGTCCGGCAGTTACTGGACAAGCGTCGTCGTGGTCGCGGCTTCCAGTACCTGGTGGACTGGGAGGGCTACGGCCCGGAGGTCTCCCGCCAGCTGATCCTGGATCCCGCTCTCATCCGGGACTTCCATCGGGCCAACCCTGGCAAGCCTGGAGGGTTGCCAGGAGGCGCCCGTAGAGGGGGGGGGGTCCTGTCATAATCACTGCAAGAGCCTTTCTCTTCCCTCCTGCTTCCTGTCTTTATGTTTATGTTTAAAAATCTGGTTTTAAGATTTTCACTGCAGCCTACAGTAGTTGATTATTGAGTAATTTCCAAAGTTCACAGGGTTTATTTATGTTTTCCTCAGTTTTGTCATTGATTAAATTCTTTTTAGCAGTTTTGATCATGGAGTTTATTTCATTTCTTAGTCTGTTTCTGAGTTGGTCATGCTCAGGGCCGGATTAACGACCGGGCCGTCCGGGCCGCGGCCCGTGGGCCTCTAGTGACGAGGGGCCTAAAAAAATTAAATCTTTTTTTCTTTTTTTTCTTTTTGGGTCCCTCGTCACTCGAGGCCTTTTGGAGGCCCCTCGTCACTAGAGGCCCCAAATTATTATAATTTTTTTTACTTTTATTTAAAAAAAATGTGAGGCCCCTTGTCACTAGAGGCCCCAAATATTTGTTTATTTTTTTTAAACTTTTATTTTAAATTTTTTGGAGGCCCCTCGTCACTAGAGGCCCCACATTTTACTTTTAATTTTTTTCTTATTTTGGAGATCGATGTCATACTGTGACACTGAAATGAAAACATATTTCATCAACTAAAATATTTAGTCAACAAAAATATTCCATCAACTAAAATATACAGTACGTCACACCCTGCCGTCTGCAAGTGGCTAATCTTGAGTATTTTTTCTCCTCTTCATACGAGTTTTAGGTTTTCCGTTTGAGGTAAAAACAGCAATAAAAAGTCAAAACTTGCATCTCCAAATCCCAGCCCCGACGCCTGAATACTTTTACCAATGGATTTCCAGTTCCGCGTTCGCGTTCTGCGCTCTGATTGGCCACTGACGTTTCTGGTAGCGCCAATCGTGTGACGCCTCTTTCTTTTACCGGTTAAGCTTAGGCACTCTTTCGAAGTTGGTTAAGGTTAGAGTTTGTCGTAGAGCAGGGCGATAGAACACCAGCCCTGATTCCATACTCTAACCTTAACCAACTTCGAAAGAGTCGCCTAAGAAACGTCAGTGGCCAATCAGATCGCAGAACACGAACGCGGAACTGGAAATCCGTTGGTAAAATAATAGACACAGCCCCGACACGAATAAGGCAGATTGGGATCATTATTCATGACAGACAGCAGAGACCCGCCGGTGCTGATAGCGGATATCATCGAGCTCCCCCTAGTGACTAGGGGGCGTTATTTCTAAACCTAGCTGCATTTCTGGCAGACGCTCTCTGATTGGCACTGACTGACGCTCTCTGATTGGCCACTGACATGTTTGCCCAATCGCGTGACGAGCTGTGTCTTTGCCCATTTCCGCGTCGAACAGCCTGCAAACTACCTGGCGTTCTATCGCCATGCTCTAAGACAAACTCTAACCTTAACCAACTTCGAAAGAGTGCCTAAGCTTAACCGTCGAAAGAACTTGCCGTCACGCTCTAAGACTAACTCTAACCTTAACCAACTTCGAAAGAGTGCCTAAGCTTAACCAGTGTAGAAACAGGTGTCGGCCAATCAGAGAGCGTCTTGCCAGAAATGCGGCTAGGTTTAGAAATAACGCGACTACACACTAGTAAAAAAAATAAAAGAGATACGGAAAAAATATATATATAATCAGATCCTCATCCAGCGTTTATTTTCACAGCATCTATAGTGACTACTAGTATCATCTCATCTCTTCTCTATCTATTTTTATTACATTTTTTGTATTGCAAATAAAAATATGATTGATTGTTTGATAATGAGAGGTGAGAGACGTTGAGTCTACGTGACACTGACGTCCAGGTCCAGGGGTCACTGTCAGGTCAGGTCAGGTGACCACTGATCGCGAGAATTGCACTTGCAAGTTGATATAGGCTAAGACTCGAGTAGTACTGTATGCCCAGATAGCAAAAAAATTGTGAATCAACGTTGAAATAGGGTTAGGCAGAAATATTGAATCTATGTTGAAGCCTGACATCGAAATTATACAAATCGTTGTCTATGACTTACATGTTGAATCAACGTTAGGTGTCAACCATAACTGATACTATATCAATGTTGATTCAACCATCATCTAAATGGTAATCTACATGCACATTTTAGTTGATTTTATATTGAATCAATGTTAGACATCAATGTTTATTCAACCATAATCTAAATGGTAATCTACTTGTACATTTGTAACTTGTACATCTACTTGTAACTTGTAAAGTTAAGGAATCAATACTGATTAATGTACATTTTACATTAAAATATTGCTGCTGATATGTATACATCATAACATTACATATAACATGTTTTTTTCCTGCTGTTAAACACACTATTGTTGTTCAAAATTCTTATATGACCATATTTCCAAAAATGTGTGAACAAAAATGACAACATGGCTTTAATATAATTTTTTTTTTCTTTCAAGAGGGTCTCATCATACTTCCAGTGACCAGTTAACCTTTTACACAAACATTAAATAACAGACCTTATAACAGACCTTTCATTAACAATACTATATATAGCCACTGCCAGAATAGTGACACACGTATTGTGTGTGGTGAGCACACGCATTCATGTACAACGAAGACAAGATTGCGTTGTCTCAATCATTTTAACTATAAATTTATGAGCTCAAAGTATGAGCTCACTGACTGAAATGTCCAACAAAAAGCATCAATTGTCAAATAATATTGATCACATTAACTAGACTAGATGTTTTTGAGGAAATTAGAAAGGGAACAACAACTTAACCCTTGTGTCTGATCAGATTCTTATTTGTTTGATAACTTTGCAGTGATTATGTTTGTAGCCAACATAATATGTGGCATAATCTTTTAATTTTCTTGTATTTTTTTTTACTCTTCATAAATTGTTTATTCAACTTCAGCCCGATCATAACCACCACATATTGTTTTTTTTGTCATATTTAACAACTCTTTTCAGAAAAGTGGGAGTATTTCATTACAAAAATAATATAAAAAATGGTTATGATCAGGGCTGAAGTTGAATAAAATATTTATGGAAAAGAAAGTGGGAAATTATTTCAACATAATCTTTTTATGGAGTTTTTCAATTTAGTCCCCTAATAAGAGTATAATACTTTAGTTTTCAGACACAAGGGTTAAATAACAATGGCAGAGGATTTGAATTTAAACACAGTGGAGCTCAGATGATCTACAGTTGTCCACGACTTATCCTCCAAGGCATCTGCTATATAATAATCTTCAGATTTACTTAAGTGTTATTAGTAGGTTACATCAGTAAGCATTAGTTTGCTCAGTCAATTATGGCCAATTCGTTTTATATTGTTTAATACAGTTAAATAAATAGATAAATGAAAAGCAAATTTTTACCGAAAATAATACCGAACCGTGACTTCAAAACCGAGGTACGTACCGAACCGTGGATTTTGTGTACCGTTACACCCCTAATGTTTCTATAACTCTCTCCCATATAACTCTCTCCCATACCCTTAACACCAACTGCTGAAGTGCCCTTGAGCAAGGCACTAAACTCCCAACTGCTCCAGTGGAGTTGCTCAGTGGCCAATAGTGTCAGACTGTGGTTGTACTGGGCAGCTCCCGGGTGTGAATGGAACTCTGTGAATGTGAAGCAGGGCGTAGCTGAAAAAGAGCATCCGTGCTCAGCGAACCTACCCTGGGTAAATAAAGGTTAAAATAAAAAATAAAAAAATAAACACTGCAAGAACAGGCTGAAGCAGCAAGTCATTCAAGTAGATGCCGTCCAGTGAAGAACAGTGTCCATGAGGGTAATTCCTTGTACTGTATGAACCAGGGAAACAGTGTGTGCTGGGGTACCCTAAGTTTGACTCTGGTCGGGACTAGTTGGAGTGAAAACAGCGACGTGGTGTGCTGTGACGGGACTTGCGTGAACCCCCCCCCTTCTCCTCCGTGTCTCTTCCTCCCTCTCTCACTCTCCCCTCCCTCTCTCCCTCCCTCCCTTCCTGCCTTCCTCCCTCCCTCCCTCCCTCCCTCCCTCCCTCCCTCCCTCCCTCCCTCCCTCCCTCCCTCCCTCCCTCCCTCCCTCCCTCCCTCCTTCCCTGCCTCTCTCTATCTCTCTCTCTCTCAATCCCTCTCTCCCTTCATCCCTCTCTCCCTCCCTGCCTCCTTCCCTGCCTCTCTCACTCTCCCCTCCCTCTCACTCTCCCCTCCCTCCCTGCCTTCCTCCCTCCCTCCCTCCCTCCTTCCCTGCCTCTCTCTTCTCTATCCCTCTCTCCCAGCTTGACTTTGTTGAGGTGACAGGTTCGCAAAGGAAGTTTTGTTCAAGGTAGATTGCCTTTATGGTGAGGCTTGGAGCATTGGTTATATTAATGTAGTGTTTACTTTCTAAATTAGGATTGCATAAGGATAAATAAATTCATGGTCATTTTGGAGCCCCCCCTCTCTTCTTCCATCTGTGTGTCTCTCCCCCTCCTCCCTCCCATTCTCTCTCTCTCTCTCTCTCCCCTGTGTCTCCCCCCCTCCTCCCTCCCGCTGTCTACTTCCTTCTGTCGGTCTTTCCCTCTATCCCTCTCTCTCTCCCTCCCGGTATCTCCCCCTCCCATATCCCTAGCTCCCTGCTTGATGCTGTTGAGCTGCCAGGTTTTCAGAGGTGTTTTAATGCAGGTTGTAGTGCCCCTGCAGTGGGATTTAGAGTATAGTGTTAGATATTAGGAACTCCATGCAGACTCTGTTAATCTGATTAAAGTAGGGTTTGATTTAAGTTAAAGTTGGCAGCAGATGATGAAGATAGTGTTTGAAGTCCTGTGGGTTAACTGGACCAGGCAATACGGTAAAGTCTGCTGAATAAGTATAGAAGGTTTTTGTTAAAGTTAGTGTTGAATTGGGAGACCCCCCCCCCTTTTCCTCCGTCCCTGCATCCCTCTCCCCCTGTCTGTCCTTGTATTTTTCCCTGTGATTCTCCTTCCCTCCTTCTTTTCTCCACGTGTGCCTCCCCTCAATGGCTTGCCTGAGAATGGATTGTGGGTAAGCTGCAGGCCATTGCTGGGTTGGGTAGTGGACCCGTGTTGGGGTCCTTGGAAACAGGGTTAGCTTTGCGGCATGTTGTGTGTTATTGGGTTGGTTGTTTATTTGAATTGCGTTGTTATTGTGTATGTGGAGTGCGTACCGGATGAGCGCTGGCCTGTCTAGGTACGGGTGATGGTAGGATGAGTTGTAATATTCCTTGGAAAAGGAGCTTGGGGTGTTTCCGTTCGGGTTCGAAACTGAAGGGTAAAACGCTTTGGGCTGTGAGAAGGCGGTTCTTTGTGAATTCAAGGATCTGGGAGGATATTGCAGTAGGTATAGTGCTGGTGTCCACGAGTTTAATAACATGAACAACTGGGCTATATGACGGTCAGGGTTTTAGTGATCTAAATTGCAAAAAATTTATTGTTTTCACTAAAGGATTTTTTTAGTGTTGTGAGGGGGTAGTGGAAGTGAGTAAGAATGTAAGTGTGTGTGAGAAAATAAATGAGAATAATGTTGTATGAAGCGGGTGAAGCGAAAGTTAATATTACATTTATATTTAGTCAATACGCTAAGCGGTCATTTAAAGTATGAAATAAGATCAGAATGACGGATTCATCAAAGCAAAAAGAAATTGGAACAGATGGCTAACCAGGTTTACCAAGATTATTAGACAATTGATAGGCTGTGTGGAATTAATGTTTGTGTCCTCCAGATAATCATATGAAAGGAACACACAAGGATTTGGAAACCTCCAGTTTTCCTGTTGGAAGAACGTACAAAAACAAGCTAAGCTGTATCGTTATATTCAAAACAAATCACACCAAATCTCTCTGAAAATATTAGTATAGTGTTGCCCGACATTTCCAATGCATAACAGATAGTGGAAATGACAAGGGAAATGCCACTGATGTTAAGTTTGGGTGTTTTTGCTTTCTTTCTGCACAGGTGCTCGGCAGGACAGATGGGGCTCTGACGATTTCGATAACCAACTGGGGAAACGGCTATATAAGCCTTGGTATAAGTATGAATGATAAGCCAGTTATCAATCCTTGTCTGCACAGTAAAAATTTGACAGTGTGAGTGTTTTAACTCAAGAAGTAGAAATAGTTTTAGAGACGGAGAAACTTGTTTTTTCAAACGGTTATTGCAGGAGTGTTTGAAAGTGGAGAGAATGACGGTTACACAGGAAGTTCACCTTAGTGGAACATTGATAGGAACAACTGAAGCGTTAGATGCAATAACAATAGAATAACAAAAACGAGAGTAAACAATCAGTCTGTTTCAATAACCCGTAGTATTAAAAAAAATATATATATATATATATAGAAATGGCCCACGGTAATCAGGCCGGTGGTGGGAGAAAGCCGAGAACCTCTGCAGACATTTCCCAGATAGACTTTACCAGGGATGATAATCTGATTGATTGGAATAGGATGGACTTCTCTCATGTGACCAGTACGATAGAAGGACTTGAAATTATGTCTTTGACTTCAATACAGGAGGTCTTACAGGAGAGAGAACCAGAGACAACGGTATTACTCCAACCAGAACCGATCCATGCTGGAGTGTCCATTGCAGGTGACTGCAGTTTAACCAAGGGACAGAGAAAGCGACTGAGAAGAGCGGCGTTGTTACAGCAGTCCCACGAAGTCTACTCTGGCCGTACGGCTGGAACAGAGACCGACAGCAGGTATGGAACTATACACGAACAGTTTCTACAGCCCACCCGTTTCCCATGTCCAGTCGTCCCTCGAGACCAAAGCCGGGATGAGAGGCGTGGGCCGGTGACGAGGAGCCAGCCAGCGAGGGCCAGGGTGGAGGAAGAGGAGAGGATGACGTGCCTCTCTCCAGAAAGACAGAGAGCGTTTATAGAAGCGTTCGAACGACATGAGGCGGTTCATCGGGACTTGAGGAAGACAGAGCGGGCGTTTGGTCAAGCCGCACACGAGATGCAGAGACTGGAGCAAGAACTGGCTAAAAAGAATTAACTGTTGAGTGGTACAGTTCGTGATGTCATGCTTCGGGCGTCAGACCTAGGCCGCCGTGATCAAGGAGTGCCCTGTGCTCCGTTGCCCGGACAGGGAACTGGGCCGCGACAGGGTGAACAGAACCGCAGGAGGGGTAAGTTTCCAGGCCCCTCCCAACAAGAAAAGGCCCGAGGAGAGGCAGCAGAAAAGGACAGGTATGCACCTCTCTCCTCCAGGCAACAGGACATGCAACCAGAGGACCGGAAAAGGGTGGTCCTGGCGGGAGCTGTGGGATGCCAGCCGAGAGACTGCTGGGGTCGTGGTAAACTGGGACCGCCTGGATGGCCGGCATCGGCTGAGTGCTGGAATTGTGGAGAGATCGGCCATCTCGCTCGGTCATGTGGCAAAGGGTGGCGGGCTCAGCGAGAGTCCATCAGACGGCGAGAATCCAACAGACAGCATGAGTCCATCAGAAAATAGACCTGCTGGACTTGCGGAATGTTGGGTCATTTTCAGAAGGAGAGTAAAGAGGTTGTGTCTGCATAGGTCATAGGTTGAATATGAGCGAAGCGGAAATGCACAAACAAAGTTGAAAGTGCTCGAGAAAATAGAGTTATTAATAAATGAAAATGGAAAATGCGACTGATTAGAATAAGAATAGAAACGGAGGTACATATATAGGTTAAAAGGTTTGGTTAGGTGTGCAAGTTACTAAAACGGTTTGGAAGACTAACAAGGGTAAGTTGGGGCTGTAAAGGGATGAAGTAACTGGAAATTGCATGGGCTAATCGTACTAACAAAAATGATGGGTTTAAACAGGAACAATGGAACATTTAATATTAGACAGAGTTAAAAATAAAGGACTATTTATAGTAGTGATTACATACTTGATCCAAGGGTGGTCAAGGAGACTTAAAAAATATATATATATATTATTTCATTACTTTTTTATTTCTTTTTGGATTTTTTATTTTTCTGTCTTAGTTGTTACGGGGGTAATTATGCCTCTAGATGATAGTTTAATTCTGTTGGATGGGTGTGTTGCATGAAGACACTCACAATTTTTAGTTTGTTTGAAATTGTCTTTGTTTTTGTTTTAACACTATTTTGTTTAGGAACTGGCTGGCTGGGAGGGATCTCTCGCCGGTCAGGGATAGCAGGTGGTGGTGACACAGCGGGACTGGTAGGAAGTCTGATATAATGAGCTGGAAACTAAGAGTGGACGGGAGCTGGTTCATGGTTTGTTTTCCGCTCATTGAGAGTCCAGATGTAGAATCTGGGGGGTTGTGTCACGTTTTGGGGTATGGTAAGTGTTGGGGAAATGTGTTTCTCTGTCTATAGGTAAGCTCTGTAGGTTTTGGTCACAATTGGCCAAGTAGTTTTCATGTAGGGTGCGGACATGTGAATTTGATAATTGACTTATGGGAGACTCTGCACCGGCTTGTTGAAGGCAGGCGGAGTGTGCGGGATGTGTGTTTAAAGGGACCATCAGTAAGATGGAAACAATTAATAAGACAATTACATGAGTTACAATGTGGGCATAACTTAAAACTATTAGGATAACAATAAAGAATTAAATCTCTTAATGCTAAAAGATAAAACTATACAGTATTGGTCAATGGTTAATCAAGAAGCCAGTATATTATTTCTGTTGAAAAGGACGTATGCAATTATCTGTTCACGGAGGGAAGAACTGAAAGGAGCCCCAAATAAGCTAACAGCCAGGCGGATTCTATTGTGTAACGTTGTGTCAGCAGACCAGGCTGACGTGTCATTCAGCGGGGAGATCCTTTGGCCAATGGAGAAGCGCGAGCCCTGGGACACACGTCTCCGGGCGCTTTTGGGGGAAATTCTTCTTCCCTTTTTAAGCAGGGCTGATGGAGATGGACGACAGACTGAGAGACAGACCTGGAGCGCTCAGATGCAACCGAGACGGACGGAGAAGCCGGAGACTCGAGAGCCGAGCCGGACACACACAGAGCCACGGAGACAGACGATGACAGAAGATTGCTTCGCAGCAGGAGATCCTCCCACGGAGAGAGACGAAATCAAGCGCTCCCTGCTTGAGCGCTGAGACTCACGGAGACCCAAGGTTGCCCTGGCGACCACCAACCACTAAGAGAAGCCGCGTGTTGTCGTGGAAAACCCGAGAGACAACAACACCACCACCGGAGAAGAAAGCTCTGATCGGCCCCAGCTGATCAGATCATGGACAAAACTGCCACACCAAAGAGATAATTAGCTAGAAGAAGAAGATCCTGTACTTGTTTGATGCATAAGCTGTGTTTTATTAAGAATGGAATAAACACACCAGTTTGTTTTATTCAGATCACCTCGTCTGCGTTTTCCTTAATAGAACCGAACACCTGAAACTACAAACAATGCAGAGAGAAGGGTAAAAGACTATACGATCATAGAATAGATATAAATGGAGTGAAAGATACTTCACTATCCTGACCTGCCGCGAGCGACAGCGAACTGAGCGGCGATGTCGTTCCCCCCTCAAATATTAGCTCGCTGTGTCTCTAGTTGAGCGATTACACGGCCGAGTCACGCCCCTAAACACTTTTTATTGGTCAAGAATCGCAGGCTGATTTTGCCCCCGTGTGCTTCCAGGTAACACACACACAGACACACCCGGACACGCGCCGCCTCATATCAGGACAGTGTCGCGCACGATTTCGTCTCCAGTTCGCACGCTCGCTGCCTGTCAGGAACCGGTGTTAAGTATGTCAATTAAGGCTGTCAATCTTCCTCATATGATCAAATTTTCAGTGGCTATTTTAATATCCCATTTTTATGACATTTTAATTAATACAAATTAAATAAATTGCACAACAGATTTATCAATAAGCTTGTGCAATCTTGTTTTGTCTATAGTTGCCAAGAAATTTGAAATTCCTAGTACCTTGGACTTAAAGGTCTATGATGACTCAAACACTGAAGTCGACGACGAGGCGTTTCAGTTTCTTCTAAAGAAACCAGACCTGGGTGTGTTGGAGATTTGTTCATCCCAAGACTCAAATCCTGAAGGTGAGTTGCTAATATGGAGACTTATAGCCTCATCCATACAGTCCTGGCTGCTTGAAGCCTTTTTACAACGCATCCGCGTTTCCGGGTTCCCGTTTTTTCGCTCTGATTGGCCAGGTCATGTGACATGAGCGGCAATCGTGGGACGGCAAGTTTCTACACTGGTTAAGGGCACTCTTCGAAGTTGGTTAAGGTTAGAGTTTGTCTTAGAGCATGGCGATAGAACGCCAGGTAGTTTGCAGGCTGTTCGACGCGGAAATGGGCAAACACGCTATTGGGCGCACATGTCACATGACCTGGCCAATCAGAGCGCCGGAAACGCGGATGCGTTGTAAAAAGGCTACACGTGTCCTGGCTAACCTAAAATGTCACACAGGTACTGTATATTTTTGTACTTTGAAATGATCTTTGTATATATGCCCAATGTAATGTAACGTGTGGATCCTTCCTAATCTAATGTGGCCTTTTTACATTACACTTGTCACAAACATTCCTCTCTTGCTAATCACACTTATATGTCTACATGATTGTTAGATTCAGTGAGGACCTCTGCAAGCAACTCCAGCCAAAGCTCCGTTCTCAGCTCTGGTGCAGACAATGAGGGGGAGTCTGATGACATCATTTTGCAGTCTAGTCCTGCTCCAAGAAACGGTGCTGACCTGACTCGTCTCACTCTGGTAAGCTTTGCATATGACTGTTTGAAATGGAGATGGTGACTCTGATAAAGGGGTAGCATGGGCATTGGGGATGGCCAAGTACAATTGTGGAGAAAATGGGGGGGGGGGGGGGGGGGTCATGGTTTACATTTGTCACCTTAATCCTTTCACTGCCGCACAACAGCAGGTTAACCCTTTCACTGCCGCACTACAGAAGGTTAACCCTTTACTATCACACTACCGACGGTAACCGGTAGTCCAAGATAGTTCTCAAAAGGGAATCCTGAGATATTATCTAGAGTGCCAAACTTCCTGTATTCCTCAGCCAAATTAATAAGCTGGTGTACATTGTACACAATTTCATCTTTTCCATACACTGTCCCAGTGTTCAACAAAAGAAACCATCAACTTGTGCGCAAAGGCCAACATTTCCTCAGAAATACTAGGTGACAGCAACAAGTACATTCCAACAGAAAACAACATGAAGTTGTCATACAGCTCACTGGGGAGGGAATCCTTCAAAACAACAGGACCCCAATACAACATGAAGGATCGCAACTCAGTAGCTTTCCAGCGATCTAACTCTGACAGTTCCCTTGGTTTACGGTTAAATTCACAAGGCATGTAGGAACGTAGCTTTAGCAGTTTACCTGAAATGGCTTGTACAGTTTTGGAAGGGACCCTTGTTGCCAAATTCTTCCCCTTTAACCATATATTAAGCAGTTTCCTTGTAACTCCGAGACAACAGAGATGCATGTAATCAGTTGGAAACATAGAAACCATCTTAACTAAACCTGTTAAAGGGCTCGCCCCATTGTGATGTGCCTCATCAACCATGTCTGAGAAACTGGAGTCTGTCCTAAGTCTGACTTTTGTTTCAGGATATGTCATTTTATTTCTCCATACACCCTCCTGAAAACATTGTCACAACCAGAATAGCCATTAAATGCCTTGGTCTGCTTAATATAAGCTCTAGCCGGGGCATCACAAATGAAAGAAGAAATCTCTACATCAAATTGCTTGTCATTATAAATAATGCCATTAGACAGTACATTCTGAAGATCTTTGACAAACTGCTCTAGGTACTCAAAAACACTCTTTGGCTTGCTTAGACCACAAAAAATGCCAACAACAAATGGGGACTTTGTGTAGTCACATTTGAGACTTCCAAGTATGGGCCAAAACTGAAGTTTAGAACTTTTGAATAAAGGTAAACCATCTATATTAAACTGTAAATTAAGAGTTGTCAGAGTTGCCGGTAAAATCAAACATGCCAACCGTGAAAGCATACCCCTTTGACTAAACCAAAATGATAGTATTCTCCCCCTTCAATCTTAGTGGTAGGCACATGTTTTTGTGTTCCTACACAGGAAAAACTGGGGAGTCATTTTCCCAGAGTAATTATTACGGAGTTATTATTTTCCTCTCAAGTAGTCATATTTACTCCATTTGGGGCATAATCATTGCCTGTGGCCAATAGAGTGAGAGTAAAGTTCCAGAAGAGTTTCTATTGGAGTAATACAGCATTGGTCACGCCTACTATCAATATAATTTCCAAAGGTGACGACGCCATCTTTCTCTCTCGGCAAGTCGTCGCTTCAAGCTCAGGTATAGCAGCAAGAGCGCAATACAGCGATATTTTCCTTCTCTTGGATCAAGTTGGATGCCAAATACCAGGTAAGATTATTATTGTTATTTGTTAATTTATTAAACAGCAATGTGTGTAACTAATTTGCAACATTACAGCTAAGCCACAGAGCCATCTATCACGATGTTAGCATGTTAGCTGCTACGTTTGCATGCACGCTATTAAATAAATGTTTTACAGTTTTATGGACAATAACTTAAGAACAGGTACGTCGGTGCAACACGAGTATTCAATTATCAACAGTATTGCTATCAGGGACAGTGCACATTAATCAACATGTCGGTTTTCATGTAAAATGTATATGAGCTAGTGTTAGCCAGAAGCTAATTTCCACCTGCATGCGGCTACCTGTATAGGCCTGAGACCATACCTGTAGACCAGGGAGGGGCAACTGGCGGCCCGCGGGCCGCATGCGGCCCTCACCGACGTTCCATGCGGCCCCAGGCCAATATAAAAAAAAAAAAAAAAAAACATTGTATTTTTTTATTTTTTTATTTTTTTGTATTGTATTCGACTAAGAAGAGTTGGCAGTCGACTATGGCTCCTTTCGATCGATTAGTCAACTATTTGACTAATAGGGGTCAGCCCTAGTGTGGACATATGAAACGCTGTTGAAAGTGCCGTGCAGCAATATGGGGGTTTTGATAAACTGTCGGCTGTTGTTACCGATGGAGCACCGGCAATGAAAGGAAAACGCACAGGATTCGCCGGGCTTCTAAGGCAGAGTGGCGTTGAGTGTCCAATGCTGCACTGCATTATACATCAGGTAAGTTCGCTAACATAATTTCCATCTATTGTGGGTCACTAATAATGACCAATGCGAGTCGAGTGTAGTCAAATTATATGCGAGAGTCGTTAAATCGTTTTTTTTTTTTTTTTATCTGATATAGGAGGCTCTCTGTGCCAAGAAGCTTGACTACTACAGCCATGTTATGGATTTGGTTACCAAGGTTACCAATCTAATTCGTGGAGGCAACAGGTCACTAAACCATAGAAAGTTTGTCACATTTTTGGAAGAGATGGACACTGATTATGGCGACTTGCAGCTACACACAGAAATCCGATGGCTGAGCCGTCGGAAAGTACAGGAGCGACATTGAAACACTGCAAATGCAATTCAATGATCGGTTTGAAGATTTCAACGGCATGCAGTCACGGATAGCGCTGTTTGCCGGCCCCCTCACCGCTACGGTGTCAGAGCAGCCCCCACCGTTGCAGCTTGAACTGTGCGAGCTACAGTCAGATCCTTTTTTTCAAGCAAAGAGAAATGAGAGGGGAATTTCGTTTTGGAAACTGCTACCTGAGCCCCGCTTCCCACTCCTCAGGGACTTTGCCCTCTCTATGGCCAGTATGTTTGGGAGCACATACATATGCGAGAGCAATTTCTCAAACATGAAGCACATCAAGTCAAAGGAGAGAAACAGGCTGTCGGATGAAACATTATTTCATCTGATGCAGATTGCATGCACAAACATTGAAGTTGACATTCCTGCTATTGTGCGCCAACAAGAGAGACCACAAGTGTCTCATTAAAGACAGGGGGGGAGGAGATGATGAAGAGGTGTAGAGGGGGGGGGGGGAAGGAGATGATGAAGAGGTGTAGAGAGGGGGGAAGAGATGATCAAGAGGTGTAGAGAGGGGGGGGAGATGATGGAGAGGTGTAGAGAGGGGACCATTATTATTATTATTATTATTATTATTATTATTATTATTATTATTATTATTATTATTATTATTATTATTATTATTATTATTATTATTATTATTATTATTATTATTATTATTATTATTATTATTATTATTATTATTATTATTATTATTATTATTATTATTATTATTATAACCATTATTGACCCACTGTGGGGCGAGGGTGAATGTCATGCCAGTTTGATAAAGGGTCAATGGGAGGCATGTAGTATTGCACTTTACTTTACTTGCACTTTACTTGTTTACTTTTGTAGTGTTCAGATAACACTAATAACACAAACACAAAGCAGCATTCCTGCTGCATTTCACTACAACAGTAAATCAAAAGTGCAATAATAAATGATTTTGTTAAATGTATACACTTTTATCCTGCTACTAAACAAAACATTCCTGAGTGCTTCATATCCATAACATGCATTTCAGTGTTATAATGTTTTGTTTAGTAGCAGGATAAAAGTTTATACATTTAACAAAATCATTTATTATTGCACTTTTGATTTACTGTTGTAGTGAAATGCAGCAGGAATGCTGCTTTGTGTTTGTTGAGCAGTGGGCTTTAAGTTCATACATTTATTTTATTAGAAGCCTTAATTATAATTGATCATTTTTGTATATATTTGGGGTTACACAGCAATACTTTTAAATTCAGCTGTTTATAAATTCATAAAGTTGAAATTGCATTACTAAATGCATTTGAAATGGAATAAAAACAAAGTTACAACAAATTATAATTGTTTATATACCTTGTGACTATTAGGGCTATTTGAGTGATGGGGTACTACTGGCGGGACTGCCGATAAACAATGTGGCCCCCCAGATTGATTGTGGACATTTTGTGGCCCTCACCATATACAAAGTTGCCCACCCCTGCTGTAGACCATGCCTGTAGGCTGTTGTTAAAAGTAGTGATATAACTATATCCATACAAAAACTGACGTATTAAGAACATACAACATTTACATTTACATTTACATTTAGTCATTTAGCTGACGCTTTTATCCAAAGCGACTTACAAGTTCTGTACGACAAGCCATCAGGAAGGGCACAACTCTATCAGCTGAGCAACAATGTTCATCAAAGTGTTGAGTGCTACAGTGTAGGTTAGTTTATTAGGACAAGTGCATGACAGTACGGTTAGTTAGGGTTAGATTTTTTTTTATTGTTTTATTTTATTTTATTTTTTATTTTTTAATTCAGATAATGGTTGAAGAAGTGCGTCTTTAGTCGACGGCGAAAGATTGGACGTGATTCGGCTGTCCTAACTGGGGTGGGTAGTTCATTCCACCATTGTGGGGCAAGGACTGAGAATAGGCGACTTCTCTTTGATGACCCTCCCGGAGCTTGGATAGGAGTAGGTCTGAGGCGGCCAGAAGATGCAGAGCGTAGGGGTCTTGAGGGTGTGTAGTTAGAGACCATTGACCAGAGGTAGGCGGGAGCGGTTCCCTTTGCCGCACGGTATGCTAGGTCGAGGGCCTTGAAGCGGATTCGTGCAGCAATGGGGAGCCAGTGCAGGTCCCTAAGAAGTGGGGTGACATGGGCCGACTTCGGTAGGTTTGAGATCAGGCGGGCCGCTGCGTTCTGAATGAGTTGAAGAGGCTTAGTGGCAGTGGCCGGGAGGCCAGCGAGCAGTGCATTGCAGTAGTCGAGGCGGGAGATGACTGTTGATTGGACGAGGAGTTGGGTGGCTTCTTTTGTCAGGAAGGGGCGTATCCTTCTGACGTTGCTCAGGAGGAATCGGCAGGTTCTGGTCGTCGCTGCGATGTGAGCAGAGAAGTTCAACTGGTCGTCGAGGACAACACCAAGGTTCTTGGCGGTCGGGGACGCAGTCACAGCTGTATTCTCGACTGTGATTGAAAGGTCGGTTAGGGGGGAGGATTTGGCCGGCAGGTGGAGCAATTCTGTTTTGCTTAGGTTCAGTTTGAGGTGGTTGGACGTCATCCAGGCTGAGATGTCGGACAGACAGGCCGAGATCCGTTCAGAGACGTGGATATCTGAGGGAGGGAAGGAGAGGAAGAGTTGAGTATCGTCGGCATAACAATGGTAGGAGAAGCCATGAGACGTGATAATGTTACCCAGTGATTTAGTGTAGAGGGAGAAGAGAAGGGGTCCTAAAACCGAGCCCTGGGGGACACCCGTCCGCAGGGGGCGGGTGGCCGACAGGGTCCCTCTCCATGACACTTGGTAGGAGCGGTCATTGAGGTATGATGACAGCCATGTCAGCGCAGAGCCAGCCACTCCCATTCCTGCGAGGGCTGCAAGGAGGATCTGGTGGTTGACTGTGTCGAAGGCTGCAGATAGATCTAGGAGAATCAGGACAGAGGAGAGGCCTTTCGCTTTTGCTAAGTGAAGTGCCTCTGTGACCGCAATGAGGGCTGTCTCTGTGGAGTGACCAGTCCTGAAGCCTGACTGATTAGGGTCTAGGAGGTCATTCTGTAAGAGATAAGCAGTAAGTTGGTTGGATACAGCACGTTCAAGTGTTTTAGAAAGGAAGGAGAGAAGAGAGACAGGACGGTAGTTGCCTATGACGGTAGGGTTCAGGGTTGGTTTTTTTATGAGCGGCGTGACTCTGGCTTGTTTTAGGGAGGTGGGGACCACCCCCGAGTTGAGTGAGGAGTTGATGGTTGCAGTTAGGAATGGGAGGATGTCTGGTGCTATGGTCTGGAGGAGTGGGGAGGGTAGCTGGTCCAGCTGGCAAGTAGTCGGACGGTTTGACGTTACCAGTGTCAGGGTCTCTGCTTCTGTAATGGGAGAGAAAGATGACAGAGTGAAGGATGAGGTTCTCGATTCAGCATTTGGAATGGGTGGGGGTTGGGAGAAGGAGCTGCGGATGTTCTCCACTTTTTCCTCAAAGAAGATCGCAAAGTCTTCGGCAGAGAAAGATGAGGGAGGGGGGGGTGGGGGGGGAGTGAGGAGGGAGGACATGGTAGCATGCAGTTTGCGAAGATTCTTGGCAGAGGCCTCGATCCTATGGTGGAAGAAAGAAGCTTTGGCATTAGTGATGGTTTTGGAGAATGTTAAGTAGACAAGTAGACATAGTACAGGAGACGGAACAATTATATGTTACATGTTGGCGGATTTTGCTGAAACGGTGGCAGAGACGACGTGTGTTTTACTCTAAATAGAGTCACCGTACATTACAGCTAAGCCACAGAGCCATCTATCACGATGTTAGCATGTTAGCTGCTACGTTTGCATGCACGCTATTAAATAAACGTTTTACAGTTTTTTTTTTTTTTTACTTTATTTTTTTGCGTTTATCGCTTTCCTGGTCAAGCATGACCGACAGTTGCAGGGTGAAACGGGAGAGAGAGCAGGGGGAGACATTCGGCAAATGACGGCGAGTCCGGGAATCGAACTCGGAGTCAACCAGATCCGTGACGCAGCATGGAGTCCCGCGCGAGCGCGGTAACATGGTGTGCTACTGGAGCACCCCTCGTTTTACAGTTTTAAGAGTGAGAGTAAAGTTCCAGAAGAGTTTCTATTGGAGTAATACAGCATTGGTCACGCCTACTATCAATATAATTTCCAAAGGTGACGACGCCATCTTTCTCTCTCGGCAAGTCGTCGCTTCAAGCTCAGGTATAGCAGCAAGAGCGCAATACAGCGATATTTTCCTTCTCTTGGATCAAGTTGCATGCCAAATACCAGGTAAGATTATTATTGTTATTTGTTCATTTATTAAACAGCAATGTGTGTAACTAATTTGCAACATTACAGCTAAGCCACAGAGCCATCTATCACGATGTTAGCATGTTAGCTGCTACGTTTGCATGCACGCTATTAAATAAACGTTTTACAGTTTTATGGACAATAACTTAAGAACAGGTACGTCAGTGCAACACGAGTATTCAATTATCAACAGTATTGCTATCAGGGACAGTGCACATTAATCAACATGTCGGTTTTCATGTAAAATGTATATGAGCTAGTGTTAGCCAGAAGCTAATTTCCACCTGCATGCGGCTACCTGTATAGGCCTGAGACCATACCTGTAGACCATGCCTGTAGGCTGTTGTTAAAAGTAGTGATATAACTATATCCATACAAAAACTGACGTATTAAGAACATACAAGACAAGTAGACATAGTACAGGAGATGGAACAATTATATGTTACATGTTGGCGGATTTAGCTGAAACGGTAGCAGAGACGACGTGTGTTTTACTCTAAATAGAGTCACGTAAATTTGCCGCGATATGCTGTAGGTTGACTGTTTTACTAGCGGTAAATGGACATAACAAGTTAATTTGACGCACTGTTCGGTTCAACAAGTGTTTATTTGAACCATTGTACTGGGTTGACTAATTTGAATGAATGCCCAACAATTCGCCTCTAGATTGTGGATTGACTCTTAATGCGGAACCAAACTGTCAAGCGCTTGTTTCCGCCCAGACACTTTTCACTGTCGCTCATTAATGGGTGCACGTTGTGCACATAGATTTGTGAGAAGCTCCATCACCGTAATGTTAGGTATGTGTGTTCTGCCTCCATGTATAATATAATGGAAACTTGTGGAACTAGATAGCCTCACAGTAAATTTCACAGAGTAAATTTTACTCAAACTGAGTCAATTTGAGCCCAAGACGTGAGTAAAGTTTTACTCAGTTTGAGTAAAATGTACTCAGTTTGAGTAAAATGTACTCAGCGAAATTTACTGTATGGTGCTTTTGTAATATTTTCTAATTGTAACACTCCTCATAATGCATGAGTTGTTGTGCCCTATATCATCTTAGTAACTGTTATTATTTATTTGCCATCAGATGCAGGCTGTACGTGTTAAACACATTGACCGGCAGAAATTCATCTGTTTTGAGGGCCAATTTGTACATCAAATTGCTTGTCATTATAAATAATACCATTAGACAGTACATTCTGAAGATCTTTGACAAACTGCTCTAGGTACTCAAAAACACTCTTTGGCTTGCTTAGACCACAAAAAATGCCAACAACAAATGGGGACTTTGTGCAGTCACATTTGAGACTTCCAAGTATGGGCCAAAACTGAAGTTTAGAACTTTTGAATAAAGGTAAACCATCTATATTAAACTGTAAATTAAGAGTTGTCAGAGTTGCCGGTAAAATCAAACATGCCAACCGTGAAAGCACCCCTTTGACTAAACCAAAATGATAGTATTCTCCCCCTTCAATCTTAGTGGTAGGCACATGTTTTTGTGTTCCTACACAGGAAAAACTGGGGAGTCATTTTCCCAGAGTAATTATTACGGAGTTATTATTTTCCTCTCAAGTAGTCATATTTACTCCATTTGGGGCATAATCATTGCCTGTGGCCAATAGAGTGAGAGTAAAGTTCCAGAAGAGTTTCTATTGGAGTAATACAGCATTGGTCACGCCTACTATCAATATAATTTCCAAAGGTGACGACGCCATCTTTCTCTCTCGGCAAGTCGTCGCTTCAAGCTCAGGTATAGCAGCAAGAGCGCAATACAGCGATATTTTCCTTCTCTTGGATCAAGTTGCATGCCAAATACCAGGTAAGATTATTATTGTTATTTGTTCATTTATTAAACAGCAATGTGTGTAACTAATTTGCAACATTACAGCTAAGCCACAGAGCCATCTATCACGATGTTAGCATGTTAGCTGCTACGTTTGCATGCACGCTATTAAATAAACGTTTTACAGTTTTATGGACAATAACTTAAGAACAGGTACGTCGGTGCAACACGAGTATTCAATTATCAACAGTATTGCTATCAGGGACAGTGCACATTAATCAACATGTCGGTTTTCATGTAAAATGTATATGAGCTAGTGTTAGCCAGAAGCTAATTTCCACCTGCATGCGGCTACCTGTATAGGCCTGAGACCATACCTGTAGACCATGCCTGTAGGCTGTTGTTAAAAGTAGTGATATAACTATATCCATACAAAAACTGACGTATTAAGAACATACAAGACAAGTAGACATAGTACAGGAGACGGAACAATTATATGTTACATGTTGGCGGATTTTGCTGAAACGGTGGCAGAGACGACGTGTGTTTTACTCTAAATAGAGTCACCGTACATTACAGCTAAGCCACAGAGCCATCTATCACGATGTTAGCATGTTAGCTGCTACGTTTGCACGCACACTATTAAATAAACGTTTTACAGTTTTAAGGACAATAACTTAAGAACAGGTACGTCGGTGCAAAACGAGTATTCAATTATCAACAGTATTGCTATCAGGGACAGTGCACATTAATCAACATGTCGGTTTTCATGTAAAATGTATATGAGCTAGTGTTAGCCAGAAGCTAATTTCCACCTGCATGCGGCTACCTGTATAGGCCTGAGACCATGTAGACCATGCCTGTAGGCTGTTGTTAAAAGTAGTGATATAACTATATCCATACAAAAACTGACGTATTAAGAACATACAAGACAAGTATACATAGTACAGGAGATGGAACAATTATATGTTACATGTTGGCGGATTTTGCTGAAACGGTGGCAGAGACGACGTGTGTTTTACTCTAAATAGAGTCACGTAAATTTGCCGCGATGTGCTGTAGGTTGACTGTTTTACTAGCGGTAAATGGACATAACAAGTTAATTTGACGCACTGTTCGGTTCAACAAGTGTTTATTTGAACCATTGTACTGGGTTGACTAATTTGAATGAATGCCCAACAATTTGCCTCTAGATTGTGGATTGACTCTTAATGCGGAACCAAACTGTCAAGCGCTTGTTTCCGCCCAGACACTTTTCACTGTCGCTCGTTAACGGGTGCACGTGCACATAGATTTGTGAGACGCTCCATCACCGTAATGTTAGGTATGTGTGTTCTGCCTCCATGTATAATATAATGGAAACTTGTGGAACTAGATAGCCTCACAGTACATTTCACAGAGTAAATTTTACTCAAACTGAGTCAATTTGAGCCCAAGATGTGAGTAAAGTTTTACTCAGTTTGAGTAAAATGTACTCAGTTTGAGTAAAATGTACTCAGCGAAATTTACTGTATGGTGCTTTTGTAATATTTTCTAATTGTAACACTCCTCATAATGCATGAGTTGTTGTGCCCTATATCATCTTAGTAACTGTTATTATTTATTTGCCATCAGATGCAGGCTGTACGTGTTAAACACATTGACCGGCAGAAATTCATCTGTTTTGAGGGCCAATTGACCTTCACAACTTTTTTGGAGTGTGGTGAGTGAAACATTTTGCACAGCGTGCCGTTGGTTTTCAAAATGGCGTCCGCCTTGATAGTTAGGAACCAAATGGACCCTTATTGGTCTGTAACTCTGACGGTGTACAAATGTTCAAGTTCAAGTTCAAGTTCTTTAATAGTTGTCATACAGAAGTACAGAATACTTTCATACAAAATGCTTCTTACTGTTACGCTCCAGAGACTGTGCTAGACAAGATAGTATCAAATAACATAATAACATAATATAGCATGAATTTAGAAGAAGAAAATGAGGTCACAGTGTTCGGTATAGACATATGTACAATGTTCTGAGTTACCATATAATATACAATACACAATACTATGCAGTGTACTAATGTACAGTACTATCTAGTGCAAAGCAGAAATGGGATGAGGTACAATTTTAGGTACAATTTACAGTAAGGTGTACGAGTTGTAGTGCAATCCTTCATCCATAAATATAAAGTGTGGGGAGTGGGTGCTACAGTGTGTTTGTTTAAAGTGGGTGTGTGCTATAAGTGTGTGGAGTGGGTGCTACAGTGTGTTTGTTTAAAGTGAGTGTGTGCGTGTGGATGTGTGTGCTATGTGCGTTTGGTGGTTGTTGTTGTGTAGTGTTCATTCATTGTTCGTTTAGCAGCCTGATGGCCTGGGGATAGAAGCTTCTTCTGAGTCTTTCTGTGCTCGCCTTGAGACTCCTGTATCGCTTGCCTGACGGCAGCAGTTCAAAGAGGCAGTTGTTCGGGTGACTGGAGTCTTTAATGATTCTCTTAGCCTTGCCCTTGCAACGCTTGTAGTAAATGTTCTGGAGGGTGGGGAGCCCCCCTCCAATTGTGCGTTCGGCTGAACGTGTCACTCTTTGTAGTCTGCTTTGGTCTTGTGCAGTGCTATTCCCAAACCAGGAGGTGATGTTGCCGGTCAAGATGCTCTCTATTGTACATGAGTAGAAGTTCTTAAGGATCTTCTGGCTGACTTGGAACTTCCTTAGGCGCCTGAGGAAGTAGAGGCGTTGTCGTGCCTTCTTCACAACACTGTTAATGTGTGTGGTCCATGTCAAGTCCTCGGATATGTAGGCTCCGAGGTACTTAAAGCTGTTGACTCTCTCAACCGGTGCCCCGTCGATGCTGAGGGGGCTGTAGTCCTTGACCCCCGACCTCCTGAAGTCCACAATCATCTCCTTTGTTTTGCTGACGTTCAGGGAGAGGCTGTTTTCCTGGCACCATCCCGCCAGGACCTTGACCTCTTCCAGGTAGGCCCTCTCGTCGTTGGCAGAGATCAGGCCCACCACCACTGTGTCGTCAGCAAATTTGACGATTGTATTGCTACTCCGCTGAGCCACACAGTCGTGTGTGTACAGGGAGTAGAGGAGGGGACTCAGAACACAGCCCTGGGGGGCCCCTATGTTGAGGGTGATGGATGAGGAGGTGCAGTTGCCTGCTCTCACCACCTGGGGTCTGCCAGTCAGGAAGTCCAAGACCCACTGGCAGAGGTCATAGCCCAAGCCCAGGTCCCTGAGCTTGGCTATGAGTATGGAGGGGACTATGGTATTGAATGCCGAGCTGTAGTCGATGAATAGCATTCTCACATAGTTCCCCTGCCTCTTGTCCAGGTGTGATGCTGCTGTGTGCAGCACATGGGATATGGCGTCCTCCGTGGACCTGTTGGGGCGGTATGCAAATTGCAGGGGGTCCATGTTGATGGGGAGGGAGGAGCAGATGTAGCCCTTTACTAGCTTCTCGAAGCACTTCATGGCTATGGAGGTGAGAGCTACAGGGCGGTAGTCGTTGAGGCAAGCAGGCTTGGATTTTTTGGGTACAGGGATAATAGTGGACTTCTTCAGGCAGGTGGGGATGACAGCCTGTTCTAAGGACAGGTTAAATATGTCAGTGAATACTGGGGCCAGTTGGTCGGCACAGACTTTTAGGACGCGGCCGGGGATGCCGTCTGGACCTGCTGCCTTCCTGATATTCACTTTTTTAAAGGTCCGCCTCACCTCATGCTCTGTTACCCTGAACACTGCGCCTCCATCAGCAGCCGACCCCCCCCCCCCCCATTGCCGAGGCTTGTGAGCTGGTGTTGTTATTACCAGCATCAAACCTCGCATAGAAGGTATTGAGGTCATTTGCTAAGGAGATGTCACTGTTCAGTTTGAGGGAGGCGCCTTTGTAGTCTGTCATCGTTTTGAGCCCCTGCCACATAGCTCTAGAGTCAGCTTGTTCAAACTGGAGTTCAATTTTATCCCTGTAGCGTCGTTTGGCCTCTGTCACAGTCCTCCTTACGTTGTATCGCGCCACCTTGTGGTCATTCATGTTGCCTGCCTCTAGGCCGTCGTTGTATGCTTTGGTGCGCTCTCTCAGAGCTTCACGGACGGATTTGTCTACCCAGGGTTTTTGATTTGGGTAAACTTTCATTTTGGTAGTGGGGATTGTTTCTTTCACCCTAGTACAGACATAGTCCAGCACTGTCTCCGTGTAGGCATTAATGTTATCTGTGTCACGGAACACATTCCAGTCTGTGTTGTGAAACACTGACCGGATCGTATCCTCTGACGTCACATCCCATTTCTGCACCTCTCGCGAGACTACGGGAGTACTTTTAATTTTCTGTCTGTACTTCGGTGTAAGAAAAATTGATGCGTGATCTGACTTACCGAAGCCACTTACCGAAGCTCATCACTGTCAAAGACATGTTCAGGTTCAATTTCGTCATCCCCAGCTATACTTTCAAAATGTACATTTGACTCACCTGGTGAGTCAATATTTTCACTTTGATCACTGATAGTTAGTGGTCTGTTTAGTGGCAAGTCTGGAGTTGATAAATCTAGTGGCAAGTCTGATCTAGTTGTTAAATCTAGTGGCAAGTCTGTCTTTGGTAAATCTAGCAGGCACTCAGTAGAGGCTGTGACAGTGTGACAGGATCTGTGTTCTCTAAAGAGTGATGGTTTGTCCTTGAATTAGCAGCAACAATTAACTTATAATCAGTGAGGATAGCCTGCTCTGTCTCTCTCAGTAATTTGTTGACTCTACGTCTTTTAGCCCGAGAATAAGATGACATAGTGATGAGGTGCTGTAGTCAATGTAATGGTACATAAATTGTGCTATTTACTTGGCTAGAACAGGTCTTTGCTTCAATTGCTGCAACGAGCGGCTTCTTGAAACTGGTACGTGATTCTGGAAAAAGAAAGAAAAAAGGGGGGAGGGTCCTGATTAATGTGCTGCATTGCAATGTGCAGGGTGAAACGCTTGCATAATTCTACATTTTGATCAATATCAAGAGAGTCCATTATTATATTATTGTTATATTGTTCATTAGAAAATACCATGCATATAACCAAACGTCTAACTATATAGTCAATGTAATGGTACATAAATTGTGGTATTTACTTGGCTAGAACAGGTCTTTGCTTCAATTGCTGCGACGTGCGACTTCTTGAAACTGGTACGTGATTCTGGAAAAAGAAAGAAAAAAGGGGGGAGGGTCCTGATTAATGTGCTGCATTGCAATGTGCAGGGTGAAACGCTTGCATAATTCTACATTTTGATCAATATCAAGAGAGTTCATTATTATATTATTGTTATATTGTTCATTAGAAAATACCATGCATATAACCAAACGTCTAACTATATACTATCTGTATGTCATGTATGCCATAAATGTCATCATGTGTATGTCATAAATGTCACTATGAATTGAAAATGGGGGACCCTGATGTAAACGAGACAAAAACTTCTTTCTCTGGTCTGCATCCCCTTAACAATTGTGTGTATTGAGCCATACTGTATTGTACCCCTTCTGCAATCTGTTAAATAAAGTTTTCATTCATTCATTCAACATTAGCAGGACCAGTGGCACGCCAAACAGCCTGCAAACTACCTGGCGTTCTATCGCCATGCTCTAAGTCTTAGACAAACTCTAACCTTAACCAACTTCGAAAGAGTGCCTAAGCTTAAAGGGGAGATGAAGCATATAGCGATATAAACATAGTCATAGCATCAAATTAGTATTTAGATAAGCCACAGAAAAAAATCACGTTATAAAAATAAGCAGTTTCTAAGAAAAAACGATTTGTTATGTAAAGCGCTTTATCAACATGGGCGCCGCCATTTTGTTTGGTGACATCACCGTCGCGGGGCATTTAGCTAGCTGGCTACCTAGCTGCAGCCGGGATTCAAAGCCAACTAGCCGGCTAACCCAGCTCGCTAAATGATGCATGTAGCTAGCAGAACTGTAAAATTAGTTTGAACAGCCAGGAGCAATACAAAAAGAACCACGCGGTCCCGTTGTCTGGTAGGCAACGTTGCATTTACGGATCCACGTGTTTACTAGGCCAGCTAGCGCGTGCTTCCTTGACTACTTCCTGTTCACCCAATAAGCATGCTTTTGATTGGCTGAGTCGCACAACGTCATTCAGTACCAACGCACGCAATTGGAGCACGCAATTTCTGTTCGTTTGACGCTAGAATAATTACATCGAAATAATAAATAACTGGTTATAGGTCTTAAACAACCATACGATTCCACTTGCACACTCTCCAGAGTTATATTAAGTACACGCTAACGAATATTCATGAATATTTATCTTAGTTGACGTATATATATATTTACCTACCAAACTGCAGCATGCACATGCACAACGCCATCAAGAGTACACCGGTCACACTCACAATAACGTTATTTTTCACTGAACACAGTTAAGATAAAAGTAATATAGCCAAAACTTACTGTAAAGCACTCAGTAGAATCAAATCCGGGGGATGTCGACGTTGCTGTTCTGTTGCCAGTTCACAATGAGAGAGCGCTGCATAGAGGAAGCTATAGTATGTGGCTGGGACGTACCATATCTGTTTAAATTGGGGGGGGGCATTCGGATCGGTCCAACTTAATGACGACTAACAGCATACGTTGAACAGCATACGTTGATTCAACATTTATTAGATATTGGCATTTCAATCATTAAAATGCAACCACAAAACAATATTGATTCAATGACATGTTTTCAACATTGGTCAATTGGTTCATCGGTTAATGGGTGATCCACCATCAATCGTCGACCTTAACCAAAAATCAAGCATTTTGACCATAAATCAACATTGAATTAACACCTTTTGCTATCTGGGTGATCATATGACACTCAAAAAACATGGATAAAAAAGTTAAACGGTGGGAAAGCGGAGCTGCTAAGTTCAAATCTAAACAGGAAAGGGACAGAAAGAGCGCGTTACTTCGGCAAAGCATACCAACTATCTCTACTTTTTTCACCCCATCAGGTGTTCTTTGAGAGTGTTTTTGAAAGTGGGTAGTGATTCACATTCCTTTACAGCTTTGGGTAGGGCGTTCCACATTGATGTGGCATAATTGCGAAACGTGTTTAGTCCCTTGTTTGAGCCGAATCTGGGTTTAACATGATTTGTGGAGCTCCCTCTGGTGTTGTGATCGTGGTATTCACTGACCTTTGGGAAGTATTTTGACATGTACATGGGTACCTTGGTCGTGTAGTGTATCTTGTAGACCAGGCCCATTGCAAGTTGCTGTACTCTGTCGTCTACTCTAAGCCATCCTAGGTTGTCAAAGTGGGCAGGGGTGATCAAAGTCCTTTTAGCTTGGCCCTCAGAGCCCACCACTTCTAAATATTCTATATATTTTTTAAAGTGACATATAAAAACGCCACTGTGCGTGCGTGCACGTGTATGTGTGTGTGGGGGGGCCTCCACAAGAATCTGGCCCAGGGGCCTCTGAAGTCTTAATCGGGCCCTGTTTCTTGTACCTGGATAACTGAGTTAGCCGGATAACTTTAGCTGGATAACTGGGTTAGCCGGACTTTCCGATTTCATGTACCTGGATTTTCCAAATCACCATGACAACATATCCAAAAGTTTGAGCCTGGTCGAAAGCAGAGTTCAAGTTCAAGTTAGCCTGAACTATCGCCACGCCCCCGCAAAGAAGTGACAGCCCGTTTCCTGAAACTATTCCCACAGTCTACGATCTGCATTATACCATTCTGAATTACGTTTTTGTGCTCCATTCTTCCAGAGGGGGCTTTTGAAATGTAAAATAGACCCAACATGCTGATACTAAATTCACTTTGTCCTAAATAATGCACGTTATATATACCGTGGCGACGGTGGCGCTCGCTCGTGCGACGTACACATTATGTGGTTATTTTAATTGTAACTGGGATTAAGATGTCTGATGAGATGCGCTGTTTGACGGATTTGAGAAATTGAATGAGCCGTTGACGTCACATGAATGAATGAGGATAAAGAAATAAAACTTCATTCAAAATAAGGGATATTCTAAACACGGGTCTCTCGTTCATTAATGTATAAACAATGAATCTATCCCATCTGGCACAGTGGCCCAGCGGTAGCGCTCAAGTCTGCCAACCTAGCGATCCGCGTTCAAATCCCGGTGTTTCCAATATTATTTTTTTGAATATAATATTAATGATTATACGCCAAAGTAGCCTGGTTTTAAGTTAAAATATTATAAATCTACATGCATTGAGGATGTCATTCTTTATATAGCTCTCAACGTGCACCAAATTGAATTATTCCTATATTGCAAAAAGAAGGACCCCGGTCTTGAACCCGGGTCGTCCGTGTGGAAGTCAAAAGAACAACCCGTTAGACCACATTGGAGATAAGTTAAACATTGACTATACATCAATCAATGGGCAAGAAAGCCGTCTCGTAATTCTGTATAACAGTTAACTAGTTATTTTCGCTAGCAAGATCTCATTTGATTATTCAATCCAGCAGGCAAGTTTAAAGAAATATAATCTGATTGATTGAGGTAATGAGGGACTTAGAATTAGCCTATAGATAACGCATTTAACTTGTCGGCGAGGCGATTGAGCCTATTGCAATCTGTCAATAAAGTCTTAAATCAATTAATCAATCAATGCCGTTGAGAATCAGGGTCTCTGCCATCGATACGTGCTGGCTTTCCACCTAAAACGGGAGCGCGCATCTAGCCTGACTTGAGCCTGACTCTCAAGTCTGGCTTGAGTTAACGAGACTGAATCCTCCTTTGTGAAACAGGAAAATCCCGGCTTTGAACATCGGGTTAACTGAAGCTGGATAATGGACATGTTGATCGACTTAGTTGAACCACGTACATGAAACAGGGCCCTGGCCTTGGTCATGCTGACATGGTAGAGGAGGATCATCAGTGTATGGAGAGGTTGGTCATGCTGGTAGAGGAGGATCATCAGTGTATGGAGAGGTTGGTCATGCTGACATGGTAGAGGAGGATCATCAGTATATAGAGGTAGGTCATACTGGTAGAGGAGGATCAGCAGTATATAGAGAGGTTGGTCATGCTGACATGGTAGATGAGGATCATCAGTATCTGGAGAGGTTGGTCATGCTGGTAGGAGGATCATCCGTATGGAGAGGTTGGTCATGCTGACATGGTAGAGGAGGATCATCAGTATCTGGAGAGGTTGGTCATGCTGGTATGAGGATCATCCGTATATGGAGAGGTTGGTCATGCTGACATGGTAGAGGAGGATCATCAGTATCTGTAGAGGTTGGTCATGCTGGTAGAGGAGGATCATCAGTATATGGAGAGGTTGGTCATGCTGACATGGTAGAGGAGGATCATCAGTATATGAGAGGTTGGTCATGCTGACATGGTAGAGGAGGATCATCAGTATATAGAGAGGTTGGTCATGCTGACATGGTAGAGGAGGATCATCAGTATATGGAGAGGTTGGTCATGCTGACATGGTAGAGGAGGATCATCAGTATATAGAGAGGTAGGTTATGCTGACATGGTAGAGGAGGATCATCAATATATAGTTTAGTTTAGAAAAAAAATCCAGACCATGTAGGCGGACCTATGTTTCATAACAACAGTAAAGACTGTATACATACGTGTATACTATACACATTATAAACACATACACATTATTACAATGTTCACATTCAGATCTTTATTGAAAACCACAAAATACTGAGATTCTTGTTGTCCTGGCTTCTCAGCTCTGCAGCAGCAACGTCAATAAAATAGCAGCAAAAATAGTATTTATAATACAATATACTTATAATACAATAATCATAGTATGGCTTAACAATGATAAAATAGCACTAGATTATAATATGATGGCCACAGTCTGGATGTTGTGTGTGCACAGTAGCAGCAGAAACGATGATAAGGTAGTTATACTAATTATAATTAGGGCTGTCAGTTTATCGCGTTAATTAGATTAATTAATTACACAGCAAATTATCGCGTTATGAAAATTGACGCAAAATTAATTACAGCCGACCTATATTTACTTTAGACAAGTGGCAAATCGGTGCGCTTTTATTTTGAAATCCACGCTTGAGTTGGGCGTATTAAACTTGGCCCATTGAATGACCCGTAGCCTACTTGATCGTCACTTCACACATGCGTCGTCTATCAAACAAAACAAACACACAAAGGAATTAGCTCAGCTGGAACAAGATGTCAGCATCACCCGAGGCGATACTCCTGGGACCTATGAACGGCAAGTTCAATTTCAAAAAGAATATAGATGGGACAGTAAACAAGACCATTGTAATATGTAGCTTATGTCAAAAAGAATTTGCGTATCACCGAAGCTGCTCTAGTCTAACGTATCACATGAACGCTAAACATGTCCAGGCAAGTTGTTCGAGCAGCTCCAGTGTAGCTAACGTTAGCTCCAGAACAACTCGCACGCTTCGTCAAACCACTCTTGGAGAATTACCGTTAGGCAAACGGTTGAGTAAATCCACCACAGACAAACTAACCAACAGCGTCGCGAAGTGGATAGCAAAATATTGTAGGCCAATAGCTATAGTGGAAGATAAGGGTTTAGCGGAGTCATTTCGAATAGCGTCGTCTGACCCAAATTACAAGCTACCCTCGAGAGCTACAGTGATGAAAAGGATCCACAACATGTATGACACAGAGAGGGAGGCGAGGGAAGAAGTGTTGGCACGGGCTGGCCCAATGGCCCTAACGGGTGATCACTGGACGTCGGTGGGCAATCATAATTATTTGGGTGTCACAGTGCACTTGATCGATACTGAGTGGAAACTGCAATCATTTGCATTAACGGTGACCAAAACTGTGGGCCGCCATTTCGCCGATGCGTGTGCTGAACAGTTCAACACAGTAATAGAGGAGTGGAATATAAAAGATAAAGTCACATCTATTGGGACTGATTCCGCCCGTAATATGATAGCAGCAGCGCGCTATATGCCGTTCCAGCACATGCCATGTGCTGCACACGTGCTGCAAAGAACCATCACAGTCTCCCTTGAGGACAGAAGCCTTGACACCACCCTGGCAAAGTGCCGCAAGATTGTAGGCCACTTCAAGCACAGCCCTGCCAGTACAGAAGAACTGCAGCAGCAGCAGACTGCCCTCGGACAAGCAAAAGAGCCCATGATACAAGATGTATCCACAAGGTGAGACTGTTTAACTACCTGTTGTATGCTTAGGGTAAATTTAGTGTGTGTGTGTGTTTATTTCTTTGTGTTCTGTACAATTGCATCATGCTGCATTAACAACCCCCAGTGGGACTAATAGTTATTTTATTGAATTGGAAGGTGGAATTCGACACTGGCCATGATCTCACGGTACCTGAGGAACCAGGAGGCTGTGACTGCCACTTTGGCCCAACAGAACCACAAGCTGTCCATGCTGACCCCCACAGAGTGTGACAAACTGAAGAAGCTGGAGCTTGTACTTGAGCCCTGCAGGTAAGTGTCTCTCCCTCTCTCTCTCCCCCCATACACCCCCCTCCTCTCTCTCTCTCCCCCATACACACACCTCACACCCCACTCTCTCTCTCCCATACACACACCTCACCCCCCAATCTCCCCCATACACACACCTATCTCTCTCCCATACACACACCTCACCCCCCCCTCTCTCCCCCATACACACACCTATCTCTCCCATACACACACCTCACCCCCCCTCTCTCCCCCATACACACACCTATCTCTCTCCCATACACACACCTCACCCCCCCCCTCTCTCCCCCATACACACACCTATCTCTCCCATACACACACCTCACCCCCCCCTCTCTCCCCCATACACACACATATCTCTCTCCCATACACACACCTCACCCCCCCCCTCTCTCCCCCATACACACACCTCACCCCTCTCTCTCCCATACACACACCTCACCCCCCCCCCTCTCTCCCCCATACACACACCTATCTCTCTCCCATACACACACCTCACCCCCCCTCTCTCCCCCATACACACACCTATCTCCCTCTCATACACACACCTTCACCTCTTTCTCTCTCGCTCTCTTGTTTCACTGCAGGTATGTGACTGAGCTCCTTGGAGGGGAAACCTACGTCTCATGCTCTGTGGTGCTCCCCGCACTCTGCCACCTAAACCGCATCATGGACCTCAACGAGGAGGATCTGGGCTACATGGTAAAGTTCAAGGCCAGCTTCACGAAGGACCTGGACGCACGCAAAGCGACCCTCAACAACAGATGGCTGAAGCTGGCTACAGCCCTCGACCCGCGATTCAAGGACTTGAAGAGCGTACCAAAGGACGAGAGGGATGAGGTGTGTGTGTGAATGAGAAGACCAGTGTTAAGTCCTTAGGCTGTCATGAAAAGTCCTATGCAACTAATTAATTGTCCCTCTTATTAGGTGTGGACCTGGCTTAAAGAGATGCTGCCAGGACCAGAAGCAGACAAAGCTGCTCCACAAGCCACAGAGGACGAGCCACCAGCGAAGAGGACCCTCCTCCTGCTGTCTTCAGACTCTGATTCAGATGAAGTCAGGGTACTGTCAGGACAATTAGACCTCTACAAAGCTGAGCCCAGCATCGGAATGAATGACTGTCCACTGGAGTGGTGGGCAGCTCACGCAAAAGCCTATGGACAGCTGTCTCCTCTTGCTCGCAAATATCTGGCTACTCCTGCTACCTCTGTGCCATGTGAGAGGCTATTTTCACTTGCAGGTCACATAGTCCAAAAGAAGAGGGCAGCCTTACTCTCAGACAATGTAAACAAGCTTGTTTGTCTTAGCAATTGGCTCAAGGAATAGATTTGTCATGCATACAGTAGACCCTGCACTAGACCCTGCACTAGACCCTGCAGTCATGCCCCAGACCCTGTAGTAGACCCTGTAGTCATGCCCCCAGAAACTGTAGTAGACCCTGTAGTCATGCCCCCAGACACTGTAGTAGACCCTGTAGTCATGCCCCCAGACACTGTAGTAGACCCTGTAGTCATGCCCCCAGACACTGTAGTAGACCATGCCCCCAGACACTGTACTAGACCCTGTAGTCATGCCCCCAGACACTGTACTAGACCCTGTAGTCATGCCCCCAGACCCTGTAGTCATGCCCCCAGACACTTTAGTAGACCATGCCCCCAGACACTGTACTAGACCCTGTAGTCATACCCCCAGACACTGTAGTAGACCCTGTAGTCATGCCCCCAGACACTGTAGTAGACCATGCCCCCAGACACTGTACTAGACCCTGTAGTCATGCCCCCAGACACTGTACTAGACCCTGTAGTCATGCCCCCAGACACTGTACTAGACCCTGTAGTCATGCCCCCAGACACTGTACTAGACCCTGTAGTCATGCCCCCAGACACTGTACTAGACCCTGTAGTCATGCCCCCAGACACTGTACTAGACCCTGTAGTCATGCCCCCAGACACTGTACTAGACCCTGTAGTCATGCCCCCAGACACTGTAGTAGACACTGTAGTAGACCCTGTAGTCATGCCCCCAGACACTGTACTAGACCCTGTAGTCATGCCCCCAGACACTGTAGTAGACACTGTACTAGACCCTGTAGTCATGCCCCCAGACACTGTAGTAGACACTGTACTAGACCCTGTAGTCATGCCCCCAGACACTGTAGTAGACACTGTACTAGACCCTGTAGTCATGCCCCCAGACACTGTAGTAGACACTGTACTAGACCCTGTAGTCATGCCCCTAGACCCTGTAGTCATGCCCCCAGACACTGTACTAGACCCTGTAGTCATGCCCCCAGACACTGTACTAGACCCTGTAGTCATGCCCCCAGACACTGTAGTAGACCCTGTAGTCATGCCCCCAGACACTGTAGTAGACACTGTACTAGACCCTGTAGTCAGTATATTAATATTTGAATAGTCATATTTGGCACTATATCGTCGAGTTGGACGTAGTCTATTAAGCTAATAATAGTCTGTTAATATATAGTGCTTCGTGCGGTGAGAATACTACCGTAGTCAGTACCCCATCGTTTCGGGCAGAGAACTGGCTGCTTATCCAGGGTGGTTGACCCCACGTGAAGCTGCACCCGAGGAGCCCCAGAGCCGACGAGCGAGTGGACCTGTATACCGGATTATTCTGCCGACGACAGCCCGCCTTCCCAGGCACGGATTATGCTTTGTATACTTTGATTATTCCATGGATAAAGACCCCCGACACTGCCGTGTGTTGGAACCCCCCCCCCCCTGGAGAGGACGCAAGGTGAGGAGACGCTCTGCAAGACGAGGTCGCTTCACGTCTCTCCTCCGTGGACCGGATGACGCCGGCCCACAAAGAGTCCACCTGCTTTCATCTGTGGTCCAAGGATCGCCGGCGCATTGAACGGCACTACAGTGGGTTCACCTGGGATACCCTTGGCCGGATGAGGCAGCCGGATTCTACCCCCCCCCCCCCCCCCCCCCTCCTACTCCTGTCGGCTTACAAGCGACCGGATTAACCCCCCCCTAGTGTGTCCAGTATATAATCATTAAAGTATCATTGCTGTTATTCCCTAAACTATTCCAGGTCGTACTGTACTAGACCCTGTAGTCATGCCCCCAGAAACTGTAGTAGACCCTGTAGTCATGCCCCCAGACACTGTACTAGACCCTGTAGTCATGCCCCCAGACACTGTAGTAGACCCTGTAGTCATGCCCCCAGAAACTGTAGTAGACCCTGTAGTCATGCCCCCAGACACTGTAGTAGACCCTGTAGTCATGCCCCCAGACACTGTAGTAGACACTGTACTAGACCCTGTAGTCATGCCCCCAGACACTGTAGTAGACACTGTACTAGACCCTGTAGTCATGCCCCCAGACACTGTAGTAGACACTGTACTAGACCCTGTAGTCATGCCCCCAGACACTAGCTTGCTGTGGGCTGTTTTGATTTTTGAGGATACTGTAGCTTAGTGTAAACTGTTATTGGCTGTATCAGCAACAAATGTTACCTTATTGAGAGGTATGTTTTCATTCATTTTATTTTATTCAATTTAATAAAATTGATTTCTAAAGCATTCTTCACTTGCAGGTCACATAGTCCAAAAGAAGAGGGCAGCCTTACACACAGACAATGTAAACAAGCTGAAGCTTGTTTGTCTTAGCAATTGGCTCAAGGAATAGATGTCATGCATACAGTAGACCCTGTAGTAAACCCTGCACTAGACCCTGATTTTTGAGGATACTGTAGCTTAGTGTAAACTGTTATTGGCTGTATCGGCAACAAATGTTACCTTATTGAGAGGTATGTTTTCATTCATTTTATTTATTTATTTATTCAATTTAATAGAATTGATTTCTAAAGCATTCTTCACTTGCAGGTCACATAGTCCAAAAGAAGAGGGCAGCCTTACACTCAGACAATGTAAACAAGCTGAGGAATAGATGTCATGCATACAGTAGACCCTGTAGTAGACCCTGCACTAGATCCTGCAGTAGACCCTGCAGTAGACCCTGATTTGAGGATACTGTAGCTTAGTGTAAACTGTTAGCTGTATCAGCAACAAATGTTACCTTATTGAGAGGTATGTTTTCATTTTATTTATTTTATTTATTTAATAAAATTGATTTCTAAAGCATTCTTCTTGGTGTATTTAATTGATCAGTCACCTGCCACAATAATGTAATGTCCTTGAATTTTAAATATTTATATGAATATGAAATATAAATATGCGATTAAAATGCGATTAATTAGATTAATTAATTACAAAACCTGTAATTAATTAGATTAAAAATGTTAATCGCCTGACAGCACTAATTATAATATAATCACAATGTGGGTGTAGTGTACCTCTAAGTTATAATATAATAATCACAGTGTGGGTGTAGTGTACCTCTAAGTTCTAATATAATAATCACAGTGTGGGTGTAGTGTACCTCTAAGTTCTAATATAATAATCACAGTATGGCTGTAGTGTACCTCTAAGTTATAATATAATAATCACAGTATGGCTGTAGTGTAGCTCTGAGTTCTAATATAATAATCACAGTATGGCTGTAGTGTACCTCTAAGTTATAATATAATAATCACAGTATGGCTGTAGTGTAGCTCTGAGTTCTAATATAATAATCACAGTATGGCTGTATTGTACCTCTAAGTTCTAATATAATAATCACAGTATGGCTGTAGTGTAGCTCTGAGTTCTAATATAATAATCACAGTATGGCTGTAGTGTACCTCTAAGTTATAATATAATAATCACAGTATGGCTGTAGTGTATACAACGTGGCAGCAGAAACTGTAATATAATATAATAATCACACTAGGCCTGTCCCTGATTAAGGATTTGTATAGTCGACTTTGATTGGCCAAAATTTGCCGATAGTCGACTACATCTTGATATTGTGTTCATTAGATGGGTGAAATCCTCCTTCAGTGCCTCTGTGCCCGTTTTCTTAGGCAGTTAGCCTCACTGGTATGTGCGTCATTAGCGTTAGCCACGCTCTTTGCTTTTGGAAAGAATGATCAATCATATATATATATATATATATATATATATATATAAATAGCATTTGACTGAGAGGCAGTCGACTACGGCTCCTTTCGATCGAGTAGTCGACTATTGGACTAATCGGGGTCAGCCCTAAATCACAGTATTGTGATTGTACCGTTTACCAGACGGCATTGGCTGGAACAATCCATGGTTGGGGTGGTTGGGGGTTTTGATAATCTTGCAGGTTTGCTGACGCACCATCCGTTGTATCCTGGATGGATGGAAGGAAGTTCACTTTCCGCTGATGCTCTGAGCTGTTCAGATAATAAGTGTCAATACATTTCTTTTTAAGACTGAGATTACTGTAGTTAGGATATTTATACATAATTCCATAACAAGAGTAGGATTGAGACAGCAGCCTTGGCCAGACTTTCTTAAAAGTAAACAGGTGCACACATTTCTAGATTTCAAGATGTTTTGGTTTCTAAGGGTATTATGAGAATAAATAAAGTCAAAGGATACACACTTTATTTTGGACCCTATTTTTCTATAATTTGGAGTCTAACTGAATTGGGACCAAATCGTTTTTGATCCAGTATTGAGTGAGCCAGTTTCAGCCTGCTGCAATGTAATGTCTCTCTCTCTCTCTCTCTCTCTCTCTCTCTCTCTCGTCTCTCTCTCTCTCTCTCTCTCTCTCTCTCTCTCTCTCTCTCTCTCTCTCTCTCTCTCTCTCTCTCTCTCTCTCTCGCTGTGTGTGTGTGTCTGTATATGACCTCTGACTTCAACCTCCTGGCCATCAGATTAATATCCCTGTAATTCCACAAGTAACAGATGTGTGTGCGTGCATGTGTCCAGTTAGTGTCTTAGGCTCCATATATGGTAGACCTTTATATAACCACATAATCCATGTCTCTCTCTCTCTCTCTCTCTCTCTCTCTCTCTCTCTCTCTCTCTCTCTCTCTCTCTCTCTCTCTCTCTCTCCAGAATCAGCTGACACACTGATGACGCATGTGTGTGTGTGTGTGTGTGTGTGTGTGTGTGTGTGTGTGTGTGTGTGTGTGTGTGTGTGTGTGTGTGTGTGTGTGTGTGTGTGTGCAGCAGGTCACGCAGGCATCAGACTTGAGCAGGCAGTGACTGTTTCTGTGTGTGTTTGTGTGTTGTCCTATGCAGTCTGTCATCATTCAAAATGAAAGAGAGAGAGGGAGTCTTTACCTTGATTTCAGAGAGAAATTGTTTGATTTCCTTCTGATTTTAGAGAGAAATGGGTTGATTTCCTTCTAATTTCAGAGAGAGTTTTATCCTATTAGGAAGTTATCATCCTGCTCCTCTCAGACAGGAAGTTATCATTCTGCTCCTCTCAGACAGGAAGTTATCATCCTGCTCCTCTAGAGAGAGAGAGAGAGATAGAGTGAGAAAGAGAAAGGAAGAGAGAGAGAGAAAGAGAGAGCGAGAGCGAGAGAGAGAGAGAGAGAGAGAGAGAGAGAGAGAGAGAGAGAGAGAGAGAGAGAGAGAGAGAGAGAGAGAGAGCGAGAGCGTGAGAGAGTTATGCAACAGCTGTGCAGAGTTTCCTAGCCTTACATAATTTACAAACACACACACACGCACTAACACAAACAAACACACACACATGAGCTGCCTGTACTGCTGTAATTTAGGTGGGGGGAGGGACAGGGGGGGGGGGGGCAGCTGAACTTACTGAGACAGACAGACAGAGAGACAGACAGAGAGACAGACAGACAGACAGACAGACAGACTGAGAGAATGCAGACTATTTTAAGTCTAAGTTAAGTTTACAAGAGCAGTTGTGTAGTAATTAGGTCTAAATCCAGATTGAAATGGAGATCAAATAATAGTATCATTAAGACCTGACTCTTCTCTAAACAAGGCCTAGTGGGAATGGAACCCCCAACCCTGGCAGTGATACTGCCTTGCTCTACACTTAAGCTACACAAGGAAAGGAACCCCTAACCATTGCAATGTCAGTGTCTTGCTCTAGCTATTGAGATATACAGGGAATTGGAAGCCTTAACCCTGACAGTGTGTCTTGGCATGGACTGAGAGAGACGGTGGTTCCAGTGGAGCTAGGGAGCCATCTGCTGGTGAGAGCTGGAACAGCACTGGGAGAACCCACCTAATCTCAGTTTAAACACCTTTTTATTACCATTCAGGGTGTAGCGGTAAACCCACCCACCACCATTTATTGAAACAATTTTTAAAGTTATCCTAGAGGGCTACAATTAGAGTAATATTAAACTCTTTATAGAAATATTTATATTAAACTCTTTATAGAAAGATGCACCAACTCAGAACAAAAAAATAACACTAACTAATTTACCCACAATGTGGACCCCAGGAAGACTTTGCTTGTAATAATAATAATAATAATAATAATAATAATAATAATAATAATAATAATAATAATAATAATAATAATAATAATAATAATAATAATAATAATACATTTAATTTGTGTTGCACTTTTTGTTCACTGGGATCCCAAAGTGCTACAGGGTTAAAACATAGTTAAACAATAAAATAATTATTAGTAAAAAATTAAATACAGAATAAAAATAAGATAAAAAATATTCTAGAACATAGTTAAAAACATAGTATAAACAGAAAATTAAAGACTACAGCACAAGAAAAAAATTATATCACAAGAAAAAAAATTCAGTCAAAGGCCTTTTGAAACAGGTTTTCAGTCCTGCTTTAAAAGAGTCCAGGCTCTGTGGTGCCCTCAGCTGGATGCAATAGTACCCAGCTGCAGCCGTTCAGACCAGCGCTTACAAGCCCCGCACATACAAGCCCGCACATAGCAACCCCTCGCTTCCATTGGCTGATTTTGGTCACGTGATTTTGGGTCACGTTGCACGTTGCACTGCGGGATTGATTGATTGATTGATTGAAAACTTTATTAACAGATTGCCGTATGATTTGGGTCACGTTGCACTGCGGGATTGATTGATTGATTGATTGATTGATTGATTCATTGATTGATTCATTGATTGATTGATTGAAAACTTTATTAACAGATTGATTGATTGATTGAAAACTTTATTAACAGATTGCCGAATGGGTACACGTGACCACAGGCCCTGATTGATTGATTGAAAACTTTATTAACAGATTGTAGAATGGGTACACGTGACCTGACCGATTGATTGATTGATTGATTGATTGATTGAACACTTTATTAACAGATTGCAGAATGGGTACAGTGACCGATTGATTGATTGATTGATTGATTGATTGATTGATTTATTGATTGATTGAAAACTTTATTAACAGATTGCCGAATGGGTACACGTGACCACAGGCCCTGATTGATTGATTGAAAACTTTATTAACAGATTGTAGAATGGGTATACGTGACCTGACCGATTGATTGATTGATTGATTGATTGATTGAACACTTTATTAACAGATTGCAGAATGGGTACAGTGACCGATTGATTGATTGATTGATTGATTGATTGATTTATTGATTGATTGATTGAAAACTTTATTAACAGATTGCAGAATGCAGTACAGCTCAATACACACAATTGTTAAGGGGATGCAGACCATGCAGTACTGTTACATTTGTGACATACAGTAAATATATACAAGGGGGAGGGAACTGTACATTTATGATGAATTGAAAATGGGGGACCCTGATGTAAACAAGACGGAAGTCTTTCTCTGGTCTGCATCCCCTTAACAATTGTGTGTATTGAGCTGTACTGCAGATATATTTCAATTGCCTTACTTATTTACATAAGTATTATAGGCCTACAGCAGTATTGTACAGACAGTCTGTGTGAAGTCTGTGTGGTTATCCAGCTGCACAAAGGCAGAGCAAGAGGCTCTACAGAGGGTGGTGATGATAAAGCCATGATAAAGACCTTCAATCAGCTGAAGGGGAATCCCTCCAAGCTGCTGTCAGCGCTACACACCTTCGGCCGCTCTGGTATCAGCCATGCATCAAAACGTGCACACGCACTCAGGCGAGTCGCTAACCGTGCTGGGCCAAGTATAGCGGCTCAACCCACCTCTGTTGCCCGTCGTAAAATGAAGCTCGGGGGTCGACGACGGCTCGCTGCGGGGAGGCCGAAGAAAAGTGTGGTGAGCACAGACCATCGCTATAGTTTCCCAACAGGAGTAAAGTCTGGAACGCACCACAGCCTGTCACAAGCAGTAGAGATGTGTCGTAGCAATCCGAAGTGACATTGACCACCAATATAGCATGTACATAAAGACCCAGTGCCTCATCCGTAGCTAATATTGCACTACCACAGGACCTAGCATGTCCTACCATGCTCTGTAAATAACTTATGTACATATACCGATATGCCCTACTCTGTTTACTTGTTTTATTGCACAATGTCGTTCTATTGGATTCTATTATATGTTATTACTATTGTATTATGCACATCTTTGCGGGCACGACCACCCGCATTTAATTTTTTTTTTTTTTTTATATTTTTTGCACAAATCTCTCCAATATTCAAAACATCTCTTTCCACATCACCATATGCAACTTCCAAGATTTGCCTTTTTCTTTTTTGTAAGAACATACAAAACATGTAAAGGACTCATACAAATACATTAACAACTGACATGGAAAATAAAAAAGACTTACGAAAAAAAGAAAAATACTATACTATACATTGTGCGTATACATCCCTGATATATATACTTTGCATGTAGACCGATCTACCTGCGAGCAGGTATGTGCTGCATCCTCTATCGGGATGCCACCCTTCTCCATATTGCATGTGAGAGAAAGCGTCCCAGACACATGTAGGTGTGCATGATAGCATGCATGCATGTGTGTCTCCAACATATGTATGTGGGTACGTGTATCACGTAAGCATGTGTACATGCCTCACATGTGTGTGTGTGTGCATCTTCCAGGTATGCGACTGTACTCCTATCTCTTGTGTGTGTCTCGTATCCATGTGTGCCTCCGCCCCCTATGTGAGTGTATATCTCAGGTGTGCATATATATGTGCGTCTCAGCTACGTATGTGTGTGTCTCCTATGTACATGTATATCCCCCATATGTGTCAGTGAGAGCCTATACCTCAACTATGTGTATATGTAGGTGTGTGTATGCCTATTTCCTATAAGTGAGTATGTGCATGTATGTGTGCCCCTGACATGTATAACTTAGCCTTGTGCATATGAGTGTGTGTAAACCTATTATGTACACATACGAATATGTGTATCCTAGATACTTGTATGCGGCTAAACATGCGCATATGAGAGTGTGATAGAGACAGTGACCATTCCATAGATATACCATCCGGACATAAAATCCATGTACATACATATATAACACATTATAAAGTACAAGTACCATCAGATCAGATCCCCTTTTTCATATTCATCCTTGATATCATTGTAACCCCACCTTAATCATTTGTCCCCAGACCGTTCAGTCAGGTGTAGAAAACTGTCCCATAAACGTGTATGCAAATAAACAACTTGTGACAAATAAAACTCTTGACTTGACCACCAGCCTCTCTATCTAAATGTTATATTGTTAACTGTCTAGTTAGGCATTAACTGTGTTAATCTAAATGTTATATTGTTAACTGTCTAGTTAAGGCATTAACTGGGTTAATTAATCTAAATGTTATATTGTTAACTGTCTAGTTAAGGCATTAACTGGGTTAAGTGGGGAGTGCGTCATGGTACAGTTTCAGTAAGTGGGGAGTGTAAACAAGTTGAACGCGTCACGTGAAATAACGTTACGTGAATAAACATATAACGTTACAATGTACAGTTTCTGACAGCTGGCTGTGTTGTGAAATGTGCATAACGTTATGAATAAACCGCGAAGTCACGCGAAATAACGTTATAAACGCGAATCTGGTAGTATATTTATTTGTATCTTCTTGAGATGATAACATTACATCCGCATTTTACCGCATGGCGAGCTAAACCAATCAGAGAGGGGCTTCGCTCAACCAATCAAAGAGGGGGCTGCAGAAATGGAGCCCAACCAATCAGAGAGGCGTCTGCAGAACCTCAGCCATTGGGTGGGACCCAAATTACGTCACCAAAATCAGCCAATGGAAGCGAGGGGTTGCTATGTGCGGTGCTTGTATGTGCGGGGCTTGTAAGCGCTGGTCTGAAGGTCTGCAGCTGGAAGCATCTCGCTGGATGGGGAGGCTGTTCCACAGGCGTGGTGCAGCCGTGCAGAAGGCTCGGTCACCCATGGTGCAGAGCCGGGTATTGGGGACCCGAAGGAGCAGGCTACCTGCAGATCTGAGGGTGCGGGTGGGTGGAGGATTGTGGATTGATGAGTTCCTGAAGGTAGAGGGGTGCGTGTCCGTTTATGCAGTTATGGGTGAACACTCAGCAGGATTTTGTAATTGATCCGGGATGAGACAGGGAGCCAATGTAGTGAGTGGAGGATGGGGGTTATGTGATCGTGTTTACGGACTCTCATCAGGATCCTGGCAGCGCTGTTCTGGATGTATTGCAGCTTTTGAATGCCAGGAATCCCGCTGAAGAGTCCGTTACAGTAGTCCAGTCTTGAGGAGACAAAGGCATGGACAAGCTTCTCTGTGTATGACAGAGTTAAAGTGGGACGGAGTTTGGATATATTTTTTAGGTGATAGAATGAGGTCTTGCAGAGGTGTTTTATGTGGATGTTGAAGGTCAGGTGGGGGTCAAATCGAACCCCCAGATTTGTGACTGAGGGGGAGAGGGGGATTACCTGGCCGTCAAAGGTGAGAGTGGATATGGATGAAGACTGAACCTGGTGAGGGGTGCCAATGAGAAGTGCCTAGTTTTTTTGCTGTTTAGTTGGAGGAAGTTGCTGTTCATCCATGCCTTTATCTCCTCAAGACAGGTGGTGAGGCATGCCAGAGCTGCAGAGGGGTTTAGGGCAGTTTTTATGTAGAGTTGTGTGTCATCGGCATAACAGTGGAAGGACATTCCATGTCTGCCGATGACACGACCGAGGGGGAGCATGTAGGTGATGAACAGGATGGGACCAAGAACCGACTCCTGCGGAACACCACAGGTGACATCGAGCAGCCTGGATTTGTGTCCTCCCAGTGAGACATATTCAGTCCTGCCTAAGAGGTATGTCGATTAATTGGGATCCAGATCTAGATTCAGCTGTCACAATAGAAGAGTCTATATTCACCTGTCACAATAGAATAGTCTATATTCACCTGTCACAATAGAAGAGTCTATAAATTATTCACCTGTCACCATAGATCAGTCTAGATTCACCTGTCACCATAGATGAGTCTATATTCACCTGCCACCATAGATCAGTCTATATTCACCTGCCACCATAGATCAGTCTAGATTCACCTGTCACCATAGATGAGTCTAGATTCACCTGTCACCATAGATGAGTCTAGATTCACCTGTCACCATAGATGAGTCTAGATTCACCTGTCACAATAGAAGAAGGAGGAGGGAGAAGTGGAGGAGGAGGAGGAGGAGGAGGAAGGGGGAGAGGGAGATGAGGAAGAAGAGGAAGAGGAGGAGGGAGAGGAAGAGGAAGAGCAGTCAGACATCTTTGGAACAATGGTAGGAAGGAAGAATATGAACATATGGGTTACCTCTGGGTAACCTTTTCCTTGCTATGAACCAAACTGTGTTATGAACCAAACCTTGTTACAAACCAAACTGCGCTATGAACCAAACTATGTTATGAACCCAACGGTGCTATGAACCAAACTGTGCTATGAACCAAACTGTGCTATGAACCAAACCGTGCTATGAACCAAACTGTACTACAGTATCATCTAGCTACAAACAGAAGTTCCATTAAGACTGATTAATTTTATGGACTACCATGTGAGGATTTGTGATGCCCATATATTCACTAATGCATGGTGATATAATGTAATTAGATCAATCAACCCTGCTATCAGAAGGTCTCATTGAGTCATGGTGTCCTACTCAATCAAACCTGCTATCAGAAGGTCTCATTCAGTCATGTTGTTCTACTCAATCAACCCTGCTATCAGAAGGTCTCATTGAGTCATAGGGTTCTACTGATCAACCCTGCGCCACCAGCGGCCAATCTGACTTATTTTTATGAGATTTGTGTGAGTTTTATATGGATATAACTGGACATCATTTGTATGGCCTTTTATGGGCTACATTAAAGCTTTAATGTAATGTTTGTTTTCTTTTTTCTTTATAAAACATCCCCACAATTGTTCACAAATCGCACCATGTGTGTGTGTATATATATATATATATATATATATATATATATATATATATATATATATATATATATATATATATATATATATATATATATATATACTGTATGTTATATATATATATATATAAATATAATATATGATTATATATTATACATATCAGCCTCTCTCTCCTGTCTCTCCCTCTGTTCTGTCTATAGTTAAGGACCAGTGACCTCTGACCCCTATGACACTGCTTTAACCTTTTACCTTTCACCTCTGGCATGTGAGTGGCCAGTAAAATGACATCAGAGAAGGTTAAAGGCTAAAGGACACTCTGGTCAAAACTTACCGTGTTTATATCTATATATAGTTAATATCCTGGCCTTATTCAGGATAATATGTTTATGTACATATCATATTCCAGATACTAGCTAACACACCACATCGACACACCAGTGCACCACAAATGGCCTCGTCAGTCCTTTGTGCCAGTAGCTATCAGGCTCCACAACCGAGGACTGGCCTGGTTAACTGCTGGAAAACTGGACTGACATGGTTAAAACTGCTGGAAGACTGGACTGACATGGTTAAAACTGCTGGAAACTGGACTGACATGAAATGAACCCTGCAGGTCACATATCATTCACTAATTTATTATTATTCACAATCAGATTTAGTATGGAGTATTGTTTATTTGTACAGGGTGGACTTAGGTTAGCTATATATATTTGTACCTGGGGTTGACTTTGGATAGAGTCTGTATATCATACTCTGTCTTGATTATATGTGTCTTTCTCTCTCCCTCTCTGTCTATCTCTCTCTGTCTCTGTGCATGTGTGTGTCTCTCTCGCTCTCTCTCTCTCTCTGTCTCTCTCTCTCTCTCTCTCTCTCTCTCTCTCTCTCTCTCTTTCTTTCTTTCTTTCTTTCTTTCTTTCTTTCTTTCTTTCTTTCTTTCTTTCTTTCTTTCTTTCTTTCTTTCTTTCTTTCTTTCTTTCTTTCTTTCTTTCTTTCTTCTCTCTTTCTTTCCTTCGCTCTCTCTCTCTCTCTCTCTCTCTCTCTCTCTCTCTCTCTCTCTCTCTCTCTCTCTCTCTCTCTCTCTGTATCAGTGACTAGTATGTGCTGTTTATATGTTAGTGGCATATTTACAAGCTGACAACATGCTTATATAATGAACCCTGAAACCTGAACCTACTGCTGAAATAC